>NC_140970.1:9212166-9224666 GCF_056783735.1 Eptatretus burgeri | reverse complement strand
ATTTTTCACATTCATTATGTTTTCCATTTATATACCAAGACTGAGATTTTCTCCACTCTTTAGTTTGATTAATACTTGGTTTGACCATTTATGTATTGCGAAAAAACGCGGCGGTAGCCCCTAAAAAAACCCTAACCCATCTTCCCATCGTTAAAACACAATCTATTTTATACACTCTATCATACAATATCCATATGGAACACAATCTATTCCATTATCTAAAATAAATCTCTTATCATCAGAGGCTCCTAATGCCTTTTTATTTACTTCTTCACTACATATGTTATGTTTATAACTTCTTATTGTATTCATTTTCCTATATTCTTCTTTCTTATTCATCAAACAATTATAATAATTTCTAAAAGTTATTGATTTCTTTATTACATATTTATTTATTCCCTTTAACCTCTTATCAATCTGATCACCATACTTATAAGCATATGCCTTTGCTCTCAATCCAATAAACTCACTCATTACTTTTCCACCCAACTCATCCTTAAACTTACCAATAACCTTTTCATTCTTTTTGGAAAATAACTCGCTCTTCTTGCTGAAATTACTTGTATCATATACTCCAATATTTTTCTTCATATCTTTATAAACATCATCAGTTTTTATATCTAGGATAAAACTATCAGTGTCCATATACAACAATGAAACATTTTCACCATACTCTTTCTTTAAGTCATTATACAAATAATCATAGATCAATATCTTTGATAAATCAAGAACTGCTGTTCCAATATAAATTGGTTTATCCATTACAATACTTTCCTTTTTCATATGAATTGCAGAAAAGTTCTCTGAAAAAACCTCTTCTCTCTCAAAACTTAGTTTATTTATCAATCTCGAAGCTTCTTTCCAAGATGTTGCGAATCTAATGTTTTGCCTGTTTCTAACATTTTCCATAGTCTTTCCAAATACAGCATTATTCATTAATTTATAAAAGTCCCCTTCAAATTTTACTTTTGTATTTGCTCTCATATCTGTATTGAATTGAATATACTTTTTCATCCAAGGACTTTGTTTAAATTTTAAAACTCTATGAATTTTAGCTACTCTCAATCCTTCTCTCAAAAACTGTTTTAAGCTTCTCTGATGCAAAACATATCCCTCTTTATCATAGAATGTTGTTAATAACTTTTCCCTTGATTTGCCTTTAATATTAAAACTTTTATGATAATCACTGAACCATTCTTTCTTTGGGGTTTCTTTCTCACATGCAAAAGGAAGGTCTTTATGCTTATTATGAAGATCATTCGAGTACCTCAAATCAACTTCAAAATAATAACCTTCTTCTTCGTCATTCAATTCCTCTTGAGAAGAAATAACAATATTCATCAAAGCCTTTTCATAATCCTTTTCTTCCACCCACTATAATTTACCATAAGGGAGAGATTGAGACATTGCCCATCCATACAAATTATTAGCATCAAAATACATCAAATAATTACTATCTGTTTCACTATCATAATTTGGAAGATATTTATTATTTGCTTTCGCATATCTTTTTGAACATACTTGTGATATTCCACCTCTCTTGGACTTCTCAATCATCAAAAGCATATCAACATCACTGATTAAATCTATATCTTGTTTTGTCATTTTCAACATTGCACTCCAAGCTAAACCAGGAGCTGTGAAATAGTGCGCAGGATCTAATCCATAACAATTTTTATTATGACAGAGTGATCTAAAAGCTTCAAACACATCAGCTAACAATAAAACATCTGTTTTTAGATATAAATCATGATATTCTCCAAGGTTCTTTATCTTAAATATTTTCCATATTTCTTGTGTGTGTTTATATTCCTTATCACTTATCTCTTCTTCATAAAGGTTATGATAGAAACTTTCTTTTGAAGGAAGTTGTGTTTCTTTAAATCTCATAAATGAATCCATATAATCATAAGGATAAATTCCCTTACTTGTAAGAATTTTCTCTTTACCTTGAATTTCATTCCTTGTTTGAATTTCCTCTCTCGTGAGAATTCCTTCTTTAATCAGAATTTCATCTTTAATCAGAATTTCCTCTTTAGTTAGAATTTCATTCATTGTTCGAATTTTCTTTATAATTAGAATTTCATCTTCAGTTAGAATTTCTTCATTAATTTCCTCATGAATTAGAATTTCCTCTTTACTTTGAATTCTCTCTTTGATCTGAATTTCCTCTTTAGTGAGAATTTCCTCTTTTGGAAAGAATGAATTAAGATTTCGAAAAGAGTCCGTGGAGTTTAGATTTGATGCGAGGTAGGCTAGTGGTATTCCCATAAACTTGTAAGAATCTAGAAACCTAATACGAGTTAAAGGTTTTGTGAATATCATTTTTTGTAAATGAAATATACTTTTGACTTGTATTTCTTATGGCAGAAATATTCCCTGGTGTTTTTGAAAGTTCATTTATAAATAGATGTGTATCATAGTTGGCGCTGTTGTGAAGAAAGACTGGAATAAAAGAAGGTAATTTATAATTCAGATTACAACTGGAATGAGCGGGACCTCTATATTTACCAGTAAGATGACAATGATCCCTAACTTTAGACTCCTTAATTTCCCCCTCACAATATGACAGATATTGTTCTTTCTAAATTCTAATTTTTCTTCTTTGGTTAATTTCATCGGTTCATTTGTTTCTTTCATTAATTTAGTGAGTCTTATACAATCCTTTTCGAATCGTTTTACAAACTCTTGTGAAGCTTTTTTTCCACTATAATGTTCAAGTTTGTTATACTTTTCTCCAACAGATGATTTGATATAATAACAGAAACCACAAGGAATATGTTTTTGATATTTATTTGTATATGATTCTTTTGGATTAGGAGAAGCAGTATTTATCTTTTTAAGGATACACTCAAAATCAGCGTATATCACAAATGGGTGCATGATAGATTTATTATAATCTTCAAAAGAAATCTTTTCACCAGGTTTAGGCATTGTAATTGCAGCTGATTTATGATTACTAGAATATTTTGAATGTTGTTCTAATCGTTCTTTTGTATGAAATGAATTAAGACATCGCTTACAAGGATATATTTTGTTTGCTGTTCTGAATACCTGAGAAGAGATTAATCTTGAAAAATTATTGATGTATGTGTAATGTGAATTCTTTCCAACACTAAAATATAAAAGATCAATGTGTGTTTCTTCATTTTTATAGTTTTTTGAAATTTTTAATATTTGAACTTTGTTTGTATCCGTTAATCCATATACATTAATAGAAAGATTATAATCTTTCTATTATAATCTAAAGAATAATTATTCTTTTTCTCAAATTTAGGAATATCTGTTAGTGGCATTGGGAATTTAAAATCTTTAATGTCCAAGGTATTCTCATATTTCATATATTGTTTTACTCTTTCTGAATTGCATTTTGGTGGATGTAAGTGAGCAAGAACACACCACAGAAAACATTTATTATCATTATTCTTAATATTAACAACTGCCTTCTTTCGTTTTATTTCTTTTGGTAATTCAATATAAGAAGAAGCTTTAAGAGGGTTTGATTTTAGAATGTGTATATCTAAAAAGATGATTTTTTAAAAATATTGAATCCACTTCCTACCACTGTATTATCAACATCCTCCTATTGTCTTGATAGTTCTTCATAAACCCCACTATTCAAAAAAATCTTGAAATGATGTTTTAAAATGAAGATCTGTTCTCATATAAGGAGTTTGTTCTTCATCTTGTCTTTTCATATTCATTTTCACTCCCATATAAAACTTTAAAGTTTTCATTTCTTTTAATGTCTTTTTAATAAATTTTTCAACATCGGGTTTCACTATTTCAATTGATTCAACTATTGATGATGGACTGGGTTCTTCAAATTGAAAAATCCTTATTTTTATATGCCCTTTAAATGCCCCATCAGTGTTTTCAATATAATAGTCTCCCTTTACTTTAAACTCATTTTTCTTGTATTTTTGTGGTTGAAGATGTCTATTATAACTTCTCTTCAAAACATTCTTTGAACAGATATCACAATGTTTTCTTTCCAACTCAAGAGGAGATATTTTATGAAATAGATTAAATGTGTGTTTGTTGGTTCGGAGGTGTTTTCTATAATGTTTATATTTGTGATTACAAACATCGCAGTATGTTGTATTCACCATATTTATATAATAAATCTTTGCTTAAACTAAAATTTTCTTGATGAAAATTTCGTTTATTTTACAGGTGAATCTGTGCTTAAAACCATTTTATCCTCCAACTTTTTCACTTAATAAATACAATGTTTCAAGACACAAAAGACAAGTTTCAATCAATCTCTTCATTTGTTAAAGATACTGAGAAATATGTCAAGGATGTAAAATTGAACAAAGATAAATATAACAACTATTGGATAAAAACAATTATGGTAAATAATATGAGTTCTTCAATTTCCTTCAGTGGAAGGGCTTTTAGTATAACTGGTAGAACATCAATTAAAGTATCTCTAACAAAAGTTTCTCCTCTCCTTCTGGTAATATATTCAAAACTAGAAAAAGCAATGAAACAAGAAAAAGTATCAAAAACAAAAACCTTATGGATGAAGCTTCAGAAAGAAAAGATAAGACCATCTGTATTATGCAAGGAGAAATTTGTATTTTTTCAACAACCCTAAAGATGTAAATCCTGATGAAATAAAGGATGTTAATATATCAGGTGAAATGACATTTCGTTCAATAGTAGTTAACGATCATTTTAAAATTACCTTTAATATAAAAAATGTTGTCGTTGAATCTGGTAATGAAAAAAAGTATATTGATATCGATGGTAATATTATTAAATATGAGTCAATATACAACTGAAAGTATAGATGAATTTCAGTTTAAGTAAAGTTTTACTTTATAAATATGCTAGACTTTCCTGATTCTCCAGATGAAAAATTTGAGAATTGTCCTGCGTGTGAAAGAGGGGATTAAACACAGAGTCAAAAGCCTATAAACAATGTATATTCTGTGATTATCTTCTAATAAATGATAATAAAAAATATAAAAAGGAAAATAATTCTTTTAGATTTACACCAAAAATGAATTACTTTACAAGATTGATTAGAGAAATGAATGTAAAGTATGAGGGTGATAACACACCTTTCCTTACAAGGGAAGAAACTAAACGTATAAGAGAAATGTTCAAAGGATTGTTGTTATATATTATTCATGGATGTAATTTTCAGGGAAATATCAACACAAGATATTGTATAAATAAAATAATGGATTATCTTGAAATTAAACCTGAACTTAGGATAAAATATAGAGTTTCTAAAAAAGCCAATAATAAATTAAATAACCTGTTTTCCAAATATATAAATGAATGATTTTTTTACCCATTTGGGGAAATAAGATAAAATTTAACAACCATAAAAATCTCCCAAATTCATTAAGATGTCTCATAGTTGGTTCAAGTGGATGTGGAAAAACCTGCTTAATTTTAAAGATGCTCCTCACTCCCAACTTTTTAGATTATGATAATTTAATAATTTTCACAAAGTCGAGTTTTCAACCAGAGTATCAACTACTCTAACAAGGTTTTAATGCTGGTCTTCAAAAAGAAGATATAATCGGTTTATTTAAACATCAAAAAAAACCTAAATGATTATAACATTGAAGATATAATTCAACTATTTTGTGATACACAGAGATGTAAAAAGAAATCAAATCCTATAACTTGTATTCTTAGTGATAATACAGATGATATACCGTCTCCCTAAGATTTGGATAAATCAAAAAAGAACCTCGTTATCTTTGATGATTGTGTTAATGAGAGAATCCAAACGGTAATGGACAGCTACTACACAAGAGGGAGACATTCTTCTTGTAATTGTATTTATCTTAGTCAATCGTACTTTCAACTTCCTCGTCGTTCCATCAGAAACAATGCTAATACTTTTATTTTATTCAAGTTAAATTCAATAGATATCAATAATTTTTGGAGAGATAATTGTTCTACATTATGTAGTAAAAAGGAATTTGGGGATTACATGAAACACACGACTGAAAAATATAAATATATTGTTGTGAAACAAGATGAGATATTAAGGGATATATTTTTTGTTTTATAAACAATTACATATATAAATGACAACTATTATTGTAAATCTTGTGGGTAAATCTGCTTCTGGAAAAAACTTTCATAAATCAAGGTTCTTGTGTCGTACAAATGAGAATATTGTAAATTTACTTAAAAAACACCCCGTGATACGCATTGTATCAACAACAACGAGAGCAATAAGACCTGGAGAAGTAAAAGGTGAAGATTATCACTATATTTCAGTGCAGGAACATATGCGATTGAGGAATGAAGGTCAAATATTTGAGGAGGTTTCTCTTGGTACAACAAAATATTCACATTGTAAGAGTGAGTTAAAGAAACTAAAATCTGGTGGTCTTGGGATATTAGAAACTAATCCAGAAGGAACGAGACAAATTATTAAACATCTGAGCGGAGTGAACATTTTATCATTCGGTTTTGATGTTGATGAAGAAACTCAACGCAAACGTATGAAAAGCAGAGATGCAATTATTAGTGAAGAAGAAATTACAACTCGCATTAATGTTAATAAAGAATTTGATGAAATATTTAAAGAAAAGGATTTATTTGAACACATCTACTTGAATGATGAAGAAAAGGAAAATTTCCCTGTTGATCTTTACAATTCATTAAATGATATTTTACAATAAATAAATGGATGCAAAAGAAAGAGCAAGAAGATTTACGGAACATCAAGAGTTGGTTTCAAAAGTTGTAAAACAACAGGAAGACATAAAGAAGAAACGCAGACAGAAACTAACGGGCGAAGAAGCATTTGAAAGAAAACAAGAGAAATTTGTTAAACCACTTTTAAAAACTTCCCAAGAAAAAATGAAAGATGTTTCCACAGTTCCCACAGTAGAATATACTCCTAAAAAACTTAAAATGTTAAAAGATTTTGATCAAATGACAGAGGAAGAATTAGAGCATTTAGGAGAATTAAAGGTATATGATGATGAAGGTTTATTTCAACAACTGGAAGAGATTAATCGACCCCCTGATTACATTGTGAATGCTCTTCAAAACAATGAATATTCAGTGGATTCAAAAACCAAAGCAGGACTCATTCCAACAGAACAACCAGCAATATTTCATCTTGTTCAAGAAAAGGTATTGATATTTAATGATGAATTAAGGTTCTTGGGTTCTGCTCAACCCCCTGTTAAACTAACTCCGAGATTAATGTTTCTTCTCACAAAAGATGGAAGACAAGGTTCAACTGTGAGGGATGAATCAAAGTATATTGATAAACCATTGGATATGGAAAATAATGAGGATAGAGAATATATTGATCTGCTGAACACTCTAAATTATAGGGTTATTCTTTCTGGTAAAAGTCGGAAGAAGGAGAAACACATTATTCAGGCTTTAAGTATCCTTGGTTCAGGTGTTAGTTTTCTTCCAAATGACCCATCGCAATTAGTTAATAGACTGTTATTGTTGTTAGGCAGTAAGAAGGCTGGAAATAACAATTGTTTTAATGAAGCATCAGCCATTTTAGATCAGTTGATGAACATGAAAATAACGAATAAATATCAATATAAAGACATTTTATCTCATATTAAATAAGATGAGAAGCACAATCCTAAGTTTCAATTTCACAACAAGCGACCACACATCTTCATTCCCATACCCACTACAACTTGACACAACAAAAGAATATGAGGCATCTTTATTGTCCATGGAAACTTATAATACCTTATTTAATATAAGCGAGAAAAATGACAAATTTAGTTATAATCTGGGAAGTGGATACAAAACGATAACAGTCTCACCTGGAGCATATGAGATTTCTCAAATATCTTCTGAAATTGCTCGTCTTATGAAAGAACAGGGTGATGAACCAAAAAATATTGTTATAGACATTCAAAAACATACTTCAAAATCAACGATTAAAGTTAAAAATAACTACAAGGTTGATTTCACAATTGATAATTCATTTAGAGAGTTATTGGGTTTCTCCTCAATAAAGATTGAAACTCATGGGACGTTTTACAGTGATAATGTCATTCAAATATCCTCAGGAATAAATTCGGTGTTAATTCACTGTGATTTGATTGATGGTGCTTATAATGATGGAAAAAAAAAAACAAATACAATATTTTCATTCAGCGCATACTCAACCCCAATTGGTTATAAATTCAATATGGAACCTAAAAATTTGGTTTATCTCCCTGTGTCAGGAAAAACCATACACAGAGTAAATTTTAGGATAACCGACCAAGATAATCGTGTGATTTCTTTTAATGGAGAAGTTATATCCATCAGAATTCACCTACGTGAAGTTTTCCAATAAATAAATACGATGGTTATTGTGAGGAAACACGAGTTGGGAAAATATAAAATAATTACAGGGGATGGGATGTTCCTTTCCCCATACTACAAGGGTGAAGGTATGTATCTTGGTAGAGGATACGATAAATCTAAGAGACAAAGGGGTGTTGGACATCAATTTAGAGGAGATGAGATAATTGATACTCTCATGGGTATTGGTTCAACTATTCTTAGACATAAAGATCTAATTGGTTCAACTGCTTCTGCTGTGGGAAATGTAGCAGGTGCTGTAAAGAGCATAAAAGATGCACAGAAGGAATCTCATAAATTACAAGCAATAAAAGAAATGAAGAAAGGCAAAACTCATTTGTCCCACCAAGAACGACAGAAAATAATTCGAATACTTGGATCAGGGTTTCAAAAGTTTTAACATCTTTTTTTCCTAAATAAATACAAGTATGGAAGCAATTGATCGTATCTATGATTTGGATGATACTATTATTATCTTAAACTCCACTAAAAAAGAAGATTACTTCAAGGTAAATGCAATAACTGGAACAGACTGAAATACGAATGGTACAAAAAGTTTTGAAATAAATAATCAACAAACCTATTTGAATCTCTCCGAAAGTTTCTTGTTGTGTAAATTTAAATTCACTAAGGCTGGGAATAACACAAACGCTACACTTGTAAATGATTTCTTCTGGAAAATGTTTGATAGTGTGCGTTTGTATATTGGAACACAAGAAGTTGAAGCGGTTGATTATGTCTCTGCTGTATCTGAAATGATGAAATTTACACTCTATACATTCAGTGATAGAATGGGAAAGGGGTCTGTCGAAGGTTTTATTCCTGATATGTCAACGGGAACAAACACAGACCCTGGATATACTCAAAGGAAAGGAATGTATGATGATGATACAAAAGCAGTAAATAGTTTTACTGTGGCAGTTCCTCTTAAAGGTATATTTGGATTTTGTGATCATGATAAAGTTCTGTATGGTCTTAAAATTAGATTTCAACTACAAAGGAATGATAATGAAAATAGATTGCTTTTTGGTGTTGGTAGTGCTTTTGGTGAACAGAATAAATTTGTAATTGAGGAAATGAGTTGGTATATCAGTGAATATACTTCTAATCTTAAAACAGAAGAGATGTTGAATCGAAGACTTAACTCAAAGAAACCACTCAGTGTATCATACCTCAAAAGAAGATGTCAACACGTTAAACTCAACCAAACCACTTATACGTGGAATTTGGGTGTTCTGGAAGGAAAGCCACGATATCTGTGGATCATTTTGAAAAAGCCAGATGGTGATAATGCGACTGATAAGAATAATGCATTGAGTGATAATGCTAAGGTGAAACAACTTCGCGTTTCTCTGGATGGAACATTTTATCCATGAGATAGATTGGAAATTAATTGGGAAAAAAATGATTTTGCTGAAGCATACAAGTCTTACCAAAAGCTGTGTGAAAGTAATGGAAATAAAGAACCTATTTTGGATATGACAGCATTTAAAAGTTTGTATACAATCTATGCGTTTGACCTGAGCGCTCAAAAGGAAACTATAAAGTCTAATCGAGTGGATACTTCCCTATACATTGAAAGAGGAGAGAGTGAAGAAGTTGATACATATTGTTTGCTTTTGGAAGAAACAGAATTACAGATTAATACAGATAATGGTGTGATGATTAGTCTCACATAATTTTTTGTTAAATAAATGAGTGGCAAAGTACCAACTGGGGTATATATTAATCAAATCAATCTTCATAAACTATCATCTTGTGTTCAAAATCAAAAGCCTTGTACGATTAACGTTAATACAATTCAGAGAAAAGGAGCAGTAAGAATTCATGTTTTGCTCACAAGAGAACAGGTTAAAATGTTGAATGACACTGGCTCACTTAAAATTAAAATGACAAAACCAATGTTGAAAAAATATTCAATAAGAGAGACGAGTGGAGGATTTCTCCCATTTCTAATTCCTTTATTTGCTGGTTTAAGTGCGGTTGGAGCATTGACGGGTGGTATTTCAACAGCGGTGAAAACTGCCAATGAAAGGAAGGCTCAACTCCAGGCACAAAAAGAATTGGAAAGACATAACAAAGAGTTGGAGAAACAAATTAGTGGAAGTGGTGTAATTGTAGATTTTGCTGAAAAACTTGAAGGTCTGCCTGATAAAGCGAGATTGTTAGTTGGAGATATGCTTTCTTCTATAGCACAAGCAGGTGTAAAATTAACGAAAAGAGGTAATGGATTATATCTTTCTAATAAATAAATGAGCATTGATGAGTGGTTTAAAGAATTTGGAAAGAATACAACATCAAATTTACAACTTGTCAAATATTGTAAGAAATTAAAAATTCATAATGTGGTTATTTGTATGAGAGATGAATTAACAAATGTGCCGAAACATACAAAGAATATTATTATGAACTTAGAAGATAATAATGGGAACGGTTCTCATTGGGTTTGTATTTTTAATAGTCAAGACAAATATTATTTTGATAGTTTTGGTCTTCCACCACCTGTTGAAGTCATAAAATTCTTACAGAATGGCGTTTATCAAACATTTCAAGTCCAAGAATTAAATTCCAAGTGTTGTGGTCAATTATGTCTATATGTGTTATTTCAACTCAACAAAAATAAAAAATTTTATGATATTATTTTTAATCTAATATAAATGACTTATGTTGGTAAAGATGGTTCTATCTTTGGTGTATCCCAAGAACTGGATATTGATTTATCAAATTATTACACAAAGGCACAGGCTGAACGACATAAATATAATATAACCAAAAATATTAACATGAAAAATGCTTATAAATTAAAAAAATTATCCAAGCCCGACTGATGCGAATGACTTGGTGAGATTAAGCGATTTATCACAATATATATATTTAAATAAAACGGCCGTGTATTTCAAAGATACAGAAGTGTTGATATTATCTCCAGGTCATACAGAATTCACAGTTCGAATTAAAATAAATTTTTATAAAGAAGGGCGTATCGTTTGTATGAGAATAGAACAATGGGGGTATGATATGAATGATTTAGGGTATAATTGGTCATTTAAAATTGACCTCGAAGACCTGGAACAATTAAATCAGTCTCGTAAGGAAGAATATTATCCACTTGGTATCGAGAATGAGTTTTGTGGGGCCACGATTAGTAAACAACAAATAAAAGAATTTACTAAGGGTAAATATAATAATGGTTTTGCCCTTGTTTATATCATGAAAACAGAAAAAAACAGGATTATATATAATAAGTCAGGAAATACAAAATGATTTAACGATGGGAAGATGGGGAGGTATTTCGTGCCATAATATTATTCTAACATATATTTCTAATACATAAATGACAGCAAGAAGGCTTCAAGAAAATTATCATTTCTGTGTCCAAGCATACCTTCAAGAAAAGGGTATTCGGTATTTTAATAAATATGTTCTACAACATAAGAATGAGGTATTTTCAATAAAAGATTGGCATTATGCTGATGTTGATAAACCAACAACTTTGGATTTAATTAGAATGTTAAATAATGAAAAAATTATAAAGTTAAGAAAAGGTAAGGCTCTTTTAGAAATTCAAAAGAAATTTTATTGGTTTCATGTTATAAAAAAAATTATTTTGGACACAGGAATAACAAGAAATCCTGATGAATATATGTATGATATTCTATGGGGTGGAAGCGATTCAAGGATAATAAGGGATGAGGAAGGAGTTGAAGAAGAGAGGGAAGAGGAGGAAAAGGAGAAGAGAGAGAAGGAGGAGAGGGAGAAGAGAGAGAAGGAGGAGAGGGAGAAGAAAGAGAAGGAGGAAAAGGAGAAGAGAGAGAAGGAGAGGGAGAAGAAAGAGAAGGAGGAGAGGGAGAAGAGGGAGAAGAGAGAGAAGGAGAGGGAGGAGAGAGAGAAGGAGAGGGAGAAGGAGAGGGAGGAAAGAGCGAGACAAAATAAATATCAAAATATGGAAACCAGTGAGATTAAAAAAAGATTGGTGGTATTACAGAAAATAACTCAACCCACCGAGGAGGAAAACAAAGAATTGACAAGTCTATTTGCAATACTTTCGAGAAGACTATTGACATCGACAAGCTATTCATTTTAATTCAAGTTTTTCATTTTTTTTCTTAAATAAATGGAGGAGAGAGTGATGGCATTTCTAAGGATTCTTTATGTTTTAAAAATTAAGATTCAAATGTGCATGT
>NC_140970.1:9097166-9204666 GCF_056783735.1 Eptatretus burgeri | reverse complement strand
TGTGAACAGCCAAGGCGACGTGCCACCTCACGGTAGCTCAATCTGCCTTGCAGCATGCCCAAGGCACACTGCCGTTGATCCCTTGACAATCGTGGCATGTTGATTGAAATGCCCATTTTGCACTGGCCTTATTAAAGACAATATCAAGACATCACGTGCAGCTCATTAAAATCATCCCGTACCCCTTGGATAATCACTGACAGTGAAAACGGCTGTTCAACAGCTGTGCTATGAATTGACCATTGAAGGTTCAAGTGACCATCCGTGACCGTTTTGTCTCACAGTGAGGACACTATTGTCCACAAATAAGTTCACATATTTACTACACGCGGTGTTGTTGTTGATTTTGAAAGTTTAAAAGGTGGTAAGTTTCTTTTGCGTTTCAGTATATATATTATGCACTGTTCATACTGTATTCTGCCATAAATACAAAACACAAGACTGAGCGTGGGATGATGATGATGCTCTTGGGGGAACGGTGGAGGTTAGAAAGATGTGGATGTAGAACTTGCGATGGCTGTTGGATCATCGGGAGCACAATGAAGTCACCTGCTGCATTGCCACACAGAAGAAGGGGAAAATGATCCTTCGCCACCTTTATCCAGAGCAGATCTTCCCTGCTTGAAGAGGAAAGTATGAGGTGGCATCTTCTTCCAAAATCATCCCGTCTCTTCTGAGTTAAAAATCTGCTCCAGCATCAATCCCTTCATCTTGATTACTTTAATGAGCCTTGGTTGAACAGGAGCCTTCGGTCCCGGGTGCCACGTGAAAATGTTGGTAAATCTACAATGGTTTCTCCTGTACACCAGTCCACTCAAAGGCATTTTTTTATGATGATGATAATGATTACGGACTGGAATGAGCCTTTTGCTCTTTGCTGGCAGGAACCCTTGCACGGATATTTGACACACGTTTACACATGGTTGATCCATTGACCCCGTAATGGCAGCCGACAGATGCCACACTTTCTCTTCTTGCCAACGTATCCACCAACTCGATTTCTTTGCACAACGTCATAACCTTTCTCTGCCTTTGGCATGATTAATTTTGTCCATCAATTTATATTTGGGTTCCATTAGCAACTGCTGTTTGTCGACTAGATCTTGTAGACCAAGTATTACAGGAGCTGTATGTCATTTCCTATTTGATCGATAACGATTCATTATTAAATTTAGCTTTGTTCAATCTGTTGTTCTGATTACTACAATTAATGGTACTCGAGAAAAACAAAAGCTTCGTAATGGGAGGTAATCATACATGGGACACAAACAATGACTCACCTGAGCTCAAAAGCTACTAATGGCCGAAATTAAATACTGCAATAACTAATTTGGAACCCAAAAGTTTGCTCGCGATTGGTTGAAACCCGTGATATTTGAGGGTTTATTGTACTTGCAATATGAATTTTTTTTTTGAAAAATCCACTGTTTTAGCAATTGTAATAACACGGATCTTTCCCCTGTCTCCCCCCCCCCCGCTCCCCCAACAGTCTTGCTCTTTCATGAGCCTAATTTTGTATGAAAACAAACAAACAAAAAAAAACCATACTGAGTAGCAGATTTTGTTGCAAAGGCCTGCTGCCTCAATTGACTACATCTCTATTATAATACCAAGCTTGCACACTAAAAACTCGGCTCGCTGTCACACGATCCCTATGAAATTGCTGTGGCACTTAGCGGACATGCCAACATTGTTTGGGAAGTCTTGGCGTTCCATCGTACCACTTGCATTTTGCACAATGCGTATTTTTGTCATTCCCCGTGTACGGTCTGTCGTCTGCTACCAGCTATGTTGTACTGCAATCCCGTGCATGTGCACGGGTATCGCTCGTATTGCTGAATTTTAGCAACATGATCAGTTAATTTTTTATTGCCTTTGTCTCTCTGAGCAGGTCATCTTCACTGTCTAAAAATGTTTGTATGAAAACAAACAAACAAACAAAAAAAAAACATACTGAGTAGCAGATTTTGTTGCAAAGGCCTGCTGCCTCAAATTACTACATATTGCTGAATTTTAGCAACATGATCAGCCAATTTTTTATTGCCTTTGTCTCTCTGAGCAGGCCATCTTCACTATCTAAAAAGGTTGACTGTACAGAGTGCTTGTATTTGAGTATGATTGACGGAGCCTCGTGCGGCATGTTATTGGAAAACTTCACAATTCCACAATAGTCTTGTGAATAGACACAAATATGATTTTTCAAAGATTTATCTCTCGGAAAAGATTATTTTTCATTGCATATGTGCTCCATTTCATAGAACATGCTGCCATTTCAATTACTTTGCAGAAAAAAAAACAAACAATAAAGATGACTAAAAACGAAAAATTAGAAATACTTTTGTCAGAATACAAAACACTGTGAGCGAAAATTGTAATAACACGATAAAGAGCGATAATAACACGAAAAAGAGCGATAACTTCTTTCATTCTTATTCTGATCCAATATACGAGAATACCATCCACGTATATCGATGGAGGTGCTGCCACAGCAAAAACAAGACAATAAAATTAGGTTGATTTGATAGTTTAGTATTGATTTCACAAATCATTTATTATTTCAACATAACACAAAGGGACAAATTGCTCACACAAATATCTTCTTCTCCTGAATGAACAGGTCTACAGCTGACAGGCTTCCAAAGCACTGGTTTGTCGTCAGAAAGAACATTGCACCCACCCTGCAAAACAGTGTGAAGATGTCAAGTCAAATGCAGCCACATGAGAAAAATAAATGTATCGTCAAAACAATGCAACGTAGACCGAGATAAAGTATCTAAAGGAAATAGTTAAATAATTGTTATTATTGCATTTGACTGTGGACTGTTATCAGGGTTGGTGCCTTCATTGTGATTAATGACTATTTGCAGTGTAATGTTCCTCAGAAAGCTGTGGATAGAAGGGTCACAGTAGTGTATGGACAAGTCCACTAATCACAACAACAAACAACATTAAAGCTATGTTTGTAAAATACGAGAGCACTTTAGAAGTTCCCTTCCTGGATAAATAATTCAATGAGTGATAACATAAATGTTGTTTTTCTATATCTTGTGTAATCACAGTACATCTTGTTAAAGTGAATTTTCCAACAAATCAAAGTTGTTGTATTTTAAAAGTGAAACAGCAAGTGTTGTTTTATTGTTTTTTTTTGTACTCATCTGCCAGGCTGGGAATTTGTCACATGCCTTCACATGTCACACATTCAATGATGTATTCAATACCATTCTTGTAATATTGTTTTTCTCTCTGCAGTCAGTGGGGAAGATAAGAAATCTTGTACTGTGCCCATCTCTCCCCTCTACTACCCCCACTCTGGGATGCTAACCCTCAGAATTTGTTTGTGCTCTCTTCTTTAAATGCTTAGCATTGACGTGGAAGCAGCATGTACCTTGTTTTTTGTAAAACTCGGGGAGGGCCAGAATCAAACCGTTGTCCTCTCCGACTCGCGAGGACAAACTTACCATCATGTCACCGAGTCGAGTAAAAATGATAGCCATTTTGGACACAGATGCCAGCCAGATCATAATGTAAGCAGTATTTTCAAAACAACAGGAATTTGGCTCTGTGCAGACCTGTTCATAACCTCAAGCCTCGTGCCACTGGAAACATAATGGAGCTTCACTGTTAGGACTTGAAATTTCCAACATCTTTGAGAAAATTTGAGGAATTTCTTTATACTAGTGCGTGCCCATAGGTGCATGCCCGACTGTCCGTAGGTGTGTGGCCGTATGTGCAAACCAAAAAAACCAAAAAAAAACCGTTCAAATTGCGTGCCAGAAACAACAACCACACAGGCCGTTCCTTCACTCTAACGTGCCCGTACGTGCGTGCCCATATGTGCATGGCCGTACGTGCAAAAAAAAACAACTTTCAAACCGCAAGCCAGAAACGACAACCACACAGCCGTTCCTTCACTCTCGCGTTCTCGCGACAACCACACTTCAACACACAGAGTTAATTAAAATCCAAATTAAAATCAAGTTTACCTCCCTGTTTTTGCTTGCCATGACATTTGCTGCCATATAACCGGCACGGCCCGTGACGTCATCGTCGGTCGGCCGCGCACCGGGCTATGCAGCCACGCCTACGCAGCAACGTGTCATGTCATTGGTTGATAAATAAATGGCATCGTCGGCCAGCTGCGCACCGCCCTACGCAGCCACGCCTACACAGCAACGTGTCATGTCATTGGTTGGGAAATAAATGGCCATAACATGGAAACCACTTGTCTGATTAATATCAAACCTTGAAAAGGCACATACTCAGGCCCCCAGCAATATAGCTGGCAAGTTTCAATTAGATCGGACCAGTGGTTGTCGAGAAACAGCGGACAGACATGCGCACACACACACACACACACACACACACACACACACACACACACACACACACACACACACACACACACACACACTGCTGGAATTATAGATAGATGAAGCAATTTATCATGTATATGAAATTTCTATTAAGTAGTTATGCATATAGTTTGAAAAGCCAGCAATACACTGAGATAAATAAATAGTCTGTGCAAACCTCAACCAAGTCAGGGTGAGCCAGATGGTTTAGCATTGTTAGACATTTTTCTATCTTTAACCAAGAAGCAAATTCGGTATCTTTTTAAATTCAAGTTTTCGACACTGGAATTTAAAATGCAGGAAATCATCTCAATGCATGTGGAATTTTACTGGTGAACATCAAGCAAACGAGTTAATCGCTTGTGAATATTTGCCTGGGATTTGCTCAGATGAATCCCCTCAGTATAAGGACAAGCTTGAGAGAGAACTAATAATTATAGTAGAAGAAAACAACTGCACCATGCATCATGGTGACCATGATAATTGTAGGAAACAAGAAAAATTATTTTAGTGAAGATAAGATCTCAACACCAGAACTGATGACTTGCAAACTAATGAACTAATTACCTGCAGAATGTCACTTACCTATTTTGAATTCCACTCACATCATCAGAGATGTCAAAGAAAATCGCTCCCACGATTAGGCCCAGAATGAGAGTGACCAGCAGCTGTGAGCCGACAATGGTTATTTCAAAGTGAGTGAATGGCATGCTCTATAATAGATGGCTAAAATACAAGTTAAAGAAGGAATGAATAATCGCTTGATGGTACAAAATCAAAATATCGCCAAAAAGAACAGACATTGCCGAATGACAATTTATGCTCATACCTGGTTCCTCATTGGTTCTTAAGACTGCAAGGAAGTTACACAGGAAGTTATACAAGCAAGTCTGACACAAGAGGAGACCATCCGGCCAATCATGCCCGCACATTTCTGCCAATATCCATGTACTCCTCTATCCTCAATATTTCCAGGTACCTATCAAACTCCAGTTTGAACACTTCCACCGTTTCAGCTGCCACCACTGATCCAGGGAGACAATTCCATGCATGAACTACCCTCTGAGTGAAAGACCCCTGCCTTAATGTCGAACACTCTCCCCTTCTTCACTCTCAAGCAATGACCCCTGATCCTATCACTCCCATTTCCCATTCAGCGGTCCATTGTACTGAAAAAAATTTTTTGCACGCTTATTTCCTCTATAGTCGATGCCCTTCATTATCTTAAACATCTCTATCATATCCCTTTGTAATCACCTCCTTTGGAATTAATGCAGTCCAGTCTACTTCAGCCGTTTTTTTTTTATAGCTAAGCAGCTAACACAAGAATCAATGTAGTCACTGTGTGCTGCACCCTCTCCAAGGGAATTATGTTCTTTCTCAAATTTGGCAACGAATACTGAACAATTCCAGGTGAGGTCTCCCTAAATGCCTGTAGTGTTAACACTTATAGACCTTGTATTTTTATGAATGTGTTTTTTCAGATAATATTAGTTTCTTCTTAAAGATAAATGGGGCCATCTATTTATTATGTACATAAGAAGGGATAGGAGAAACTGAAGCATCCAGGACCTTGGTGTGCAGCACATGTATTAAATATGATTGCTGTACTGTATTCATATTTTTCCCAGAATTAGTTTGCATACTTGTTTTTAGCAGTTTATTTTCAATAATCTTCAAATTGTGCAATTTAGAAGCAATTTCAACATTTTTTTGAGATGCATAAATTTGTTTATGCCTTGTGATGGCTTAATGGTTTGGGTGGTGGGCTTGGGATCCAAAGATCCCGAGTTCAAATTCTGCTCGGCCATTGAATTATTACCAGGTGGGGTTGACTCAGCCTGTCATCCTTCTGAGGTTGGAAAAATCAGTACCAACTTGCAAAATGACTGAGCCATTTGAGTATCCTGTGTCAGAGTGGCAACCCATCCAGGATTGTACCCAATAGCCCAGGAGACTGCTTTGGCAGCACTGATGCTCTGTCCAGAGTATGGTCCTAATGGATGGATGGATGGATGGATGGATACATTTGTTTGAGACATTTTAGTGTTTTGAGGGTGTTCATTCGGGTGTGAGACAATGACAATCTGCTTTTTCTGAGACAGGATTGCCTTTTAATAGGAATAAAAATTAATTTGATAAATTATCCTGTCCTTTGAACCTGTTTTGAAGTTTGTAGGGGCATCTCCCCAAACTATCAAAGGCTAGTCAATGGACAGAAACAGACACGAAAATCGAGACCAAATCGATAAGCCCCCGTTTCGGACTAAGTCCAACAGGGGATAATAATGGTCCTAGTACTGATCCTTGAGGTACCCCACTACTTACATCCTCCCACTCACAGCCACTCTTTGCTTGCTATCACTCAGCCAGTTTGCAATCCAATTAGCTACTTGACCAGCCACTCCACAAGCCCTCACCTTGAATAACAACCTCCGATGTGGTACCTTATCAAATGCCTTCTTAAAGTCGAGATATACTATGTCCACTGCCATTTCCTCATCCACCCAATCAGACACTGCTTCACAGAACTCTAAAAGATTTGTAAGACAAGACCTACCTTTGGTAAAACCATTCTAACTACCTTTAATTAGTTTGTATTTATTTAAACGATTCCTCATTTGGTCCCGAATTAATGTCTCCAAAACCTTCCCCACAACTAAAGTCAAACTAACAAGAACTACACTTTGACTGCTTGAATGGACCCCTGCAATGAATAAACTCATATCAGAGCTACACTTTGGCTACATCAATGAAGAAAGTCAACAAGTCAAGAAAGAAGGTGGTGGCCTGGGATACCACAGGCAGAAAACTTGACAAGCAGATAAAAGTGCTTGACTGTGTTGAGTGAGATAGGCCAAAAGACACAGTCCTCATCTTTTGTTTGAGATTCCAGCTATCTGTTCATTTTTCAGACAGAAGCAGCAGTTGCTGGATGGTAAAGATCCAATGGTATCCTTTGCAGAGTAGGTGAGCTATCGCCAGAGCCTTGAATAAATTCCAAATTCATGCATAGCCAATGATAAAAAGAAGAGTGGCACTACATCAGTGGCACTGATGTACCCCTCAGTCAATGATGCTACTCACAGCCATGTGCTGCATATAAAAGAAGAGTAAACTTGTTGAAAACTTTGCATACTGCTTTCAGAACGTCAAAATAAGAGAAACTAGAAGGGCACTCTTCGGCGTCACCAGATATGCCTCTACACACATTATTACCTCATTATACATACATGTACCAAGTTTGATTTAAGCCCCGGAACCCAGATTCAAAATATTAAATAATTCTGGCTGCCTGACCATGCATCTGACCAGTTTGAAATATAAAACACATATTCCCCATGATAGTACAGCTGATAATCTCTCATATCATAAGAATTGTGCAAATTATGACTAAAGCATGAAATTTCTACCAGTGTAAGTACATGCCATACGCTTCATTTTCAGATCGGGAGGTAAGGCAGATTTGACCTCTGAGGACCGTGAGAGGTCAATGATCTCAAAGTATCAAAATATTGATGTTTGGCGTCATTGGTTAATGGTAAACATGTTTATGATGTACAAACAATGCATTTGTGTTCCAATAAAAGTGTCTACATATTCCACACAGCGTTGGTTATAATTATTTACAGGTGTCTTGCTTTGACCTCTGAGGACAGTGAGAGGTCAATGACCTAAAAATATCAAAATATTGATGTTTGGCTTCATTCGTTAATGGTAAACATGTTTATGATGTACAAATCATGCATTTGTGTTCCAATAGAAGTGTCTACATATTCCACACAGTGTTCGTAGTTATTTACAGATGTCTAGCTTTGACCTACTGGTCCTTGACACGAGAGACATCATGGATACCCCAGTGGCAGAAACTGTAAGGAAGATTGAGTCCCTTGGTGAGGAGCAGTACACAAAGTTTGTTGAAGAAAGACTGGAACTATGCACGAAGCCAGTTACAGAAACACTGCCCAAGAACAAGTTGCCACTCTTCCGTCGGCCACAGACCAAGACGCAGTCAAAGCAGCAGATCCAACTCACCGCAGTGAAGAGTGACTGTGGTCTCCTATCGAGGCTGTATATTGCCTGCCAATCACGTGATGGGGATCTGGACCAGTTCTTCTGCCACGAGAACCAGGCAGCCCCACCAGCATTATCAACAGGAGGAAAACTGTGCCTTGGGGTCAAAGCGGATCTACTACTCTGCCTGAAATCAGACCAACCCGAAACCACAAGCGCACCTGCGGTTGATGCCACAATCCTTGACGGAGCAGCTATTGTTCAAATGCTCAATCCTGTAACGGCAAAGACCTTTGAAGAGTATGTGAACACAGTCTTTGCACCTTACATCGCCACTCAACTCGAAAAGGTCAACAGACTCGACCTCATCTGGGATGTATATCTACCTGACAGCCTGAAAGGCACGACCAGACAGAAGAGGGGCAAGGGCATCAGGAAGAGAGTGGCTCCCTCTACCGTCATGCCTAAGAACCAGAATGACTTCCTTCGTGTGGATCAAAACAAGACTGAGCTCTTTGGTTTCCTGTCACGAGAGGTCATTTGTCTTCCAATAGCAGATGGCAAGGAAATGTATGCAAAATGTGGAACTGAGGTCCTGTGCTCTCCTGCCGAGTCCGACTTGACCAGTCTCGCCCCATGTTCACAGGAGAAGTATGCAAGTCTGACGTCTTGAAATGAATCAAAGACCACCTTCAGAAGCATGCCGAGTCTGCAAAGATATCTTCAAGAACTTCAGCGCTCTGGGTTCAGTATATGGACATGCTAGATATTCTATGCAAATACATCTGGGCAGAGCGCACTGGGAACTGGGCACTACATCTACAGGCCATCCAGGAAATGCTGCCTCACCTGGCAGCCTCGGGCCACAACCTGTATGCCAAATCTGCGAGGGTGTATCTGCAGTAGATATCCAACCTCAAAACTCAACATCCCAATGTCCAACAACGTTTTGATGAGGGGTTCCATGTGGTTCGACGAAGTGATCGCCTGTGGGCAGGTCTTTCATCTGACCTGATCATCGAACAAGTTCTGATGAGAAGTTTGAAGACCAGCGGGGGCTCACACGAGGGCGAGGAATGACAGAGCAACAACGGCTCGTATGGCTACTATCAATGCCTGCCTGTGCAGAAATAAACCAGGCAATGCAGGAGCTCACAGGTGTGAACTACAACACTGGAGAGCAGAAGAAGGACATGACCAAGGCAAGGCAATCTCGTGACTGGAAGGACACACTATCAGCTCTTCAGTATTTACAGGAACGGAATCCGTTCAGTAGTGATCCACATCTGAGGAACATTGCCACTGGAGTTCATTCACACCGCACCGTCAACGTCGATACAGCACATGCTATAGGAGCCAAAATATTGAAATCTATGGATGGGAAAATACCTGCCGAGTACACATTTAAGAGGAAAGACCAAGTTGTCACCCTCGGCATGAAGTCATCTGTCAAGATTGATGGAGAGCAAGTCCAGGTTGACCCACAACTCCTTTCCCGAGACTGATCACTGTTGCACAGACAGCAGAAGAACTTGAGTCGGCCTTCAAATATGAACTGTGCAGCTATCCACCAGCCCTCTTTGATTCCTCTCTTCAGCTCCGAGAAGCACACAAGCCAGTCTTTGCTGATGCCATCTGGGATCTTCTTGGATCCGATGTCCCAGCCGATATCCCCAATGATGGGCAACAGTATGTTTTGGATGGCGGGGCACTTGTTCAACGCATTCCATGGTCTCGTGGATCTACATACAGAGACATGCCACCAGTACACTGATTATGTAACGAAGAAGTACGGAGATGCCATAGTCGTGTTTGATGGTTACGAAAGTACCAACACGAAGGACATGTCACACCAGAGATGGTCTAAAGGGAATGCTGGCACGACTGTGACATTTACAGCTGACATGCGTCTCACAATGAAGAAGGAACAGTTTCTTGCCAATAGGCAGAATAAACAGCGATTCATTTTTATGTTGAGTGAAGAGCTTCAGAAGAAGAACTGTGAGACACACCATGCCTCAGGGGATGCTGATCTCCTGATTGTACTGAAGGCCGTGCAGTCTGCTACTGTCACCAACACTGTGTTAGTTGGTGATGACACAGACCTCCTCGTCCTCTTCTGCTACCATGCAAGCTTAGAATCCCATGACCTCTTCTTTTGTCCCGAGCCAAAGAAGAACACGAAGAAGCCTCGCATCTGGAACATCAAGGCTAAAAAGAAAATGATTGGTACAGACATATGCAATCACATACTGTTTCTACATGCAGTTCTTGGGTGCGACACGACATCTCGTCTTTATGGGATTGGAAAGGGAGCTTCCCTCAAAAGGTTCAAAGCAAACAACACATTCCGTGAGCAGGTCAAGGTTTTTGATACGTATGTGATGTATGTGATGTGGCAGATGCAGGAGAAAAAACATTGGTGATAATCTACAATGGAAAGTCAACTGACACCCTGGACACCCTCCGGTATCAGCGGTACTGGGACAAGGTAGCTTGGAGCTCCTCTCACGTGCAACCACAGACGTTACCACCAACATCAGAAGCAGCAAAGAATCACAGCCTGCGCGTGAATCTGCAAGTCCAAGAATGGAAGGGATGTGCAGATGAACTTCTTCCACAGACTGGGGTTGGCAGAAGTGGAACGAGGGTTTTGCGCCACTTCAGACATCAATAGCTCCAGCTCCTGAAAAGATGTTACGTGTCATTAGGTGCAACTGCCAGGCTGAATGTAGCACCATGAGATGGACATGCAAGAAGCACAACATCGAGTGCACTCCAGCTTGTGGAAACTGCAGGGGCTCTGGCTGCACAAACACTCCATGTGACAATGATGAGGATGATGACGACATTGTCGAGTTCTAACTTTAATACGCTTGATTTTTCTCAACATGTATAGTAAGTTTATAATGGATGTAGTTTCTGAGTTTAATGCGAATTTTCATTTTCATTTCGAAACCTTCGGCAGGCAGATGTGATTGCCCCGAGTGGAATTGTGAATTTTGTCATGTTTCAATGATTTACATAATTATATTGTATTGCCTTAGACTTGATTTCATCTTGCGTCTTCAACATTTCTTTTTTTTTTGGTCCAGGAGCCAAAATCAGTATCAGGTAAATTTTTTTTTTTCGGGACAAAAAATTGACATTTTTGGACAAAAAAGCTTAAATTTTTTATTTTACCCTCAATACATTTCACTTTTTTAGAATTATTCTTGTATATCAATATACTGACCATAACTATAAACAATTAGAATGCAGAAAAACATATATTTACATCTTAAAATATCAATCTTTACAATTTTCTCATTTTTCCCGAAGCCGGGTGGCGGCCATATTGGATTTCCATTATTTCAGGACTTTCCCCCCGGAGGATCCCTTTGGACTTTTTTTTCTGTCACTGAGGACATTCCAGGAATCAAAATCTGTTGAGTTTGCTTTTGTTGCAATTTGTGGGAGGTCATCCGACATTTTGACTGTCCTAATATGGCTGCCAGACCATGTGATCTATTAATTATTCATGAACACCCTGGTATCCCCAAGGCTTGGGGAGCATGTGGGTCAAGTTTCCCTCGATCTGTTAAGCTGTTCTGGAGACGAAGATTTTAAAAGATTTATTCTAGAAAAAAATAATAGCTGCCAAACCATGTGACCTATGACATCATAGGTGGAGAACTTATTATTCCTCATGGATAGGCGATCATACCTGTAAAGTTTCGCTTTGATCTGTTCAGCCATTTCAGAGAAGATTTTTGAAGGTTTTGTGATTTTAAAAATGGCCGTCGAACCACATGACCAATGATATCATCACCCACCCACACAATTTAGCTGTTGATGACCATCAAACGTTTTCATATTGATCGGATAAAGCATTTGACATGTGATTATGACATCAGAATGAAGCCACCGATGATATCATCAAAAAATCTTCACATGTGCCAAGTTTCAATTTTTTCCATGGAGTGGTTTCAGAGATAGAGGTCCAAAGTTTTTTTTACTTTTTTCCACCAAGGCTGCCACACCACAGGACCTATGACATTAAAATTTTCATTAAAATATTCTTGAAAATCTTGTTGCAATCAGATAAGCAGTTGCACATAAAAGAGAAAACTAGCATGGACGGATGTACGTACGTACGGATGGACAACACAAAAACATAATGCCTCCAGCAACTTCCGTCTGTGGAGTCATATAAAAAAAAAACATTGCTTCATTTTCTTCAGTTGACTTGATATCGACCAGGTCATTCCTTTTGTGTCGTAATCAAACAAACCACTGAGAAGTCATTTACATGGTTTGATTGTCCTTATTTAAACACAATTCATTTATATGCTTTGATTGTCCTTATATAAACACATAACAATAGTTGGTCTCGTTTTCATCCTACAATTGGTGTTTCTAAGTTTGGCTTGGAACAACACAGGAGAAGGATTTTACTTGAAAATGGAAATTTAAAAATCATGGCATAAAATATTTATGACCAGTGATGCTGGAAATGCAGGCAGTAGATTAAAAAGTCTAAGTTTAAAGAGACAAAATGAAGAAGTCATCTCACACACCTGTGCTACTGATGCCTGTGGACTGCGCACCAAATTGAGAAATGTGCGTTTGAGGAGACAAGACATTTGAGTAAAGAATGAAGAAGCCGTCGAGGAATTGCTCTTCAAAGTTGGTAAACGCTTCTTGTGCCCTTTTTTAATCCGCGTCTGCTCGATTCTCTCCAACTCATCGGTAGTTTCTTTAGCAAACGTTGAATGGGAATATTGCTTTGCAAGCTGCTCAACAATTCCCAGTCCTTTATGAGATTCCACAACTGCAACAAATATGTTCAGGGCACAGTTGTTACATGCAAATACTGTACTTCCTTTTTCCTACAACACGGAACAAAAACTTCCAAGTAAAAAAAAAAGAAGAAGTTTTTTTTTGATGAAAATTGTATTGTTAAATGAAATGCTCATTGTTGTTGTTCTGTGCCCAGCTAACAATTTGACTGTTGGAAGAATGTTGCACCAACGTTGAAATGGATGGTTTGTTTTCCGTTACCAAAACGTTTCATCACAACGTTATGGTACAACATTCAGACATCAATAATATGAGCTCTCTCACATGGAAGTTCAACACAGGTGAGGATACTGAACTTTTGTGTACGACATCAATTTATGCACCTTTTACAATTGTTTAAATATCACTGAGCTTTGCACACTTAACCAAAATTTGAACAACTGACCTCTCAGACTCAAAGGAAACATTCGAAGCAACCATTACACCACTGAGTTTATCTTAACGGTGAGTCAGTAACAAAAATAGTTAGTCACAGAATTCACAAGCCATCAATAAAACGTTTTATCAACAATATTTATGCATGAAGGAAATACATCATCGAAGTAAAACATAAAAACTGTACAACAACATTATTTCTGGCATTACTTTACAACAACACTTCAGCAACGTTGTGATAACGTTGTGTTAGGAGTTGGTTTCTGGATTTGATTTTGTTTTTTGTGCAGAGGTATATTTTCAGAATCAGCCTCATTCTTTGTAGACTGTGTGTGTGTGTGTGTGTGTGTGTGTGTGTGTGTGTGTGTGTGTGTGTGTGTGTGTGTGTGTGTGTGTGTGTGCGCGTGCGCGTGTGCATGTGTGTTGTTGATTGTTATGCCCATATGCTGGTTTCAGAAGGTGAAACAGAGTCCTCCCAGGTCTTGAAGTATTCACCTCCATTCCCATGATTCATGGACCAAGCTGTGAAGTTGTGTTGTTCTCAAAGTTTTGTTCTGAGGTCTCTTTTCAGGATCGCCACTGAGCCACGGACAGCTTCCACCTGCAGTTTGTTTGTATTACTATTCCAAGGGATGGCTTTTAAGATCTCTGTAAGTTTATTCTTCATTATTCCCATTGCTACACTGATCACTTGGTGCTCTTCAGATTTCAGGATCTTTTCACTTCATTTATGAGGTCTTGATATTTGGTCATTTTCTTTATTTCTGCATTGTTTAGGCCTAAATCACTGGGAACTGATCTCATTTAGTAATGCTGCTTTTTTCTTTTTTTATACCGAAGTACTATATCCAGTCGCAATGCTTTGTTTGCTATGTTCACGCTCAATGGAATCATCAGGTTGTATGTGAGCATTACTTCCTTGTTCTCAATTATCACTTTTGGTTCATGTTTCCATGAGTTTTCTGGGACTGGGATATTGAAGTTTTTGCAGATGTGCCAGTGGATTACTTTACAAATATTGTTGTGCTTCTGTGTGTACATTTGTTCTGACATGAGTTATTTTACATCCCAATAGGAGGTGGCTCGTTTTTTCGGTTTTTATTTATTTATTTATTTTCAGGGAAAAAAAACGTCATTGCTAATTGAGGAATCAGTTCCCAGTGGTTTTGGCCTAAACAACGTAGAAATAAAGAAAATTACCAAATATTAAGACCTCAAAAATGAAGTGAAAAGATCTTTGAATCTGAAGAGCAGCAGAATTTTACCAGTGATCATTGGAGGATGGGAATGATGAAGAAAACCCTCACAGAGATCTTAAAAAAACCATCCCTGGGAATATTAATACAAGCCAACTGCAGTAGGATGCTGCCCAGGGCTCAGTGACGATCCTCAAAAGAATGCTCGGGGCAAAACTTTGAGAACTTTGAGAACTTGGTAGAAAATGGATTTCAGACATTATTTTGTTTCCATCTTCACTGCTATTCTATGCAGAAACATTTTTATGAGACAGTATGAATTGTAATCAATGCTCCACTGCACGGCTGCCTTCCCCTACTCTCACTGCCTTCTCTTCTCCCACTCCTCCTCGTTCTCCCTCAATCATCACTCACTCACCTCTCCTCCATCTCCCTCCCTCCTCGCTCTCCCCCACCACCTCCTCTCACTCCCCCAAAACCTCCTCTCTCTCTCTCTCTCTCTCTCTCTCTCTCTCTCTCTCTCTCTCTCTCTCTCTCTCTCTCTCTCTCTCTCTCTCTCCCCCCCACTTCTCTACCCCCTCCTCCCCCCATAGTATTCCCGTCAGTGAAGCAACCAGTGGTATTTGCTAGTTTTAGAATATATGCTTCCAGATAGAGAAAAACAGTTTTGTGGAGGCCCCCATATTGTGAGGCCCCTGGACCCCTGCCCAGTCTGCCCTGTCCTAAATCTGGTGCTGTTCACCACAGGTATTTTGAACTTTCCTTCCAAGTGCTGTAATATCAATGGTATTCCAGATTCCAGATCTCCATTGCTTTCTCAATTAGTTTGATTATTTGTGCGTTGATCTTGCATACTTGCATGCATTTTATCATTGGTGAATATGGAATACTCTCAAAAGATTTTTTGTAGTCCATCCAAACTGTGGACAATTTGGTTCCTCTCATTTTACAGTTTTCAAGGATGGTCTTGTTTAATGGTAGGTGGTCTGTTGTTCCAAAACATCCTCTCTTAGATCTCTTCTGTTCTGCCTCTAGACCACTGTGTGTGTGTGTGTGTGTGTGTGTGTGTGTGTGTGTGTGTGTGTGTGTGTGTGTGTGTGTGTGGGGGGGGGGGGTTGGGGTGTGGGGGGTGGTGGTGTTCCCAAGGGAGTCCCCAAATCCACAAACTTTAATACAGCAACACTCAAGTGGCCTATTTCATGCACCCAAATCGTCCTTCAGCACCATTCAACAGAGTTGTCTAATGTAACTACAATATTTATGCAAAGTATTCAACCATAAGGTTTTTTATATTTTTTTAACCTTGAATGTGGATTATATCAAAGTTATCTGTATTCGTTCACGAGTGAGTGTTTACCTGCATTATTTTTGGTTTGAGGTTTGCTGCAAGGCTTAAAGCCTCAACGAGCATGCCTATCCGGCCTCAAGGATGGTTCCACAAGTTGTAAAATTTAACATTTGCGGTATGTTTGTATGTCCAATTTAACCATACGCTGTTTTAATTTTTATCTGTGCATTGTGTCCAAGTTAAAGACGAATAATCTTATGTTGTATTATTTGTGTAGTCTGTTGTATAATTTGTGTAACTACACTATTTGAGTAGTTAATATTTACTCTATACGAGATTGTATGTAGTAAAAAATAACCTGTTAATTTGTCGATAGTAATTCCCACATCCATACATACGTAGGATGTATTTTTCATCCAACGTATGGACGTGGGAATTTATTGGTCTCGAATGTTACTGAAGGAACACGAAAAGCTATTGCAATGGTGCTCAGTTGTCGATCAATAAGTGAGCGAGCCCTCACTGATTCTCAGTTCTGTTATAATTGATAAACTTCAGTGAGAATCTGTATTATTAAATGCTCTTTGTTGCTCCTGGAGCTTAAATAATTACCGTTCTCTAATGTATTGTTGAGTGCAGTCGAGTCACCATTCACGACATCCAAAAAGAAGTCTGCAGGATTGTTGTGAGCTTCACATTCATAGCCTGGATCAATTTGCACACACAGCAAGAAACACACAATTAATATTTTTTGCCACAAAACATGTTAAATTTTACCCCTTCTGTAATTCCTGGCCTCATAACATAAACAAAAGTTTCCACCATTACTCCAATTCACAATAAAGGTGCCAAGACATCCCTTAACTACTACCTACAGGTCAGTCATTTTCCTATCATAAGAATCTTGATGTCATCTTCTTTGCTTTGAGAGGCTGTCTTCAAAATTGCACAAATATTTTTGCGTCCAAGATCGAGGCCCATGGATGAGCTGGAACAGAGAGCAGAATGGAAAGTAGACACACACCAACAGCAGAGAAGACAACAGAGAGACACTTGGAGGAACAATGGATGAAAGTAAAATCTTAGGCAGTGAATATGCTGTATTCAAGCTCAAGCACAGCAAGAAGGAAGCTGAAAGAACAGGAAGGAAAAACATAGGATGAAACAGCAATGGAACAAAAAATGGAAAGGTGGGTTTATGGAGAGGGGGTGAAAACACAATGACCTGGAAAGGATGGGCTTGGGGAGCACTGAACGCAGAAAAGATCATGAGTATGGATGAGGAATGATGAGGTTGTGAACAGCAATCTTGAAGCCCTGCAGGGAAGGATGAGATCGAACAGACTGAGAAGGTTGGTTCCACATGTGAGACAAAAGAGGAAGAAATGAGTGGAGGTGAGCACTGAGCCTGGATTTTGGAAGTTCCACCAGAAGTTGGTTACTGGCAGACCACATACACCCTGGAGAAAGTTGGAGGGGACAGAGCAGAGAAAGGGCAGAGGGTGCAATATATGAAAGAAGGTGGATGAAGACAGGCTACTGACCTGTCTGCAATGGAGCATTAACAATACCTGACATTCAGCTTCATGAAGGGAGATTCCAATTATTTTGAGGGCCATAGTCTCGAAGACGTCAATATTTGAAAGGTGTGAGGTCGCGGTGCCAGCCTAAAGCCGCTGTCACACCTTAACGTTTTAGCCAGCGTATGGCAACGTATCAAAATGTATGTAAAATGCTGGCTATTGATGTTTTTGAAAAAATTTTGGGTGTATAATAATGTGTTGGACGTATGCATAACGTATTAGTAACGTACACAGAACGTTTTGATCACATTTCGATAACTTATACCAACGAATGCTGAGCGTGTTGTCGGCATTCACAACCTATGCCCAACGATAGTCTAACTTATGCATAGTGCGGCAGCGTATCACCGACGATCATATGGCGTAAGCTATTCATAGGCTGCGGCTCGACGATTCAAATCGTAACCGCACTAGACATCGAAGTGTGAAGCCGCTGTCACACCTTGACGTTTTAGCCAGCGTATGCTGACGTATGAAAAATTTGCCGCACCAAGCTGGCACACGTCGAATACGTTATGGGTAAGTTTTGTATACGTTAAGAGCACGCTGGCATACGTCGTAGTATGCTGGCATACGTCATTGTACGCCGAGTACGTCGAGAAATTTTGAACATTCGACATATGGCACACATTCCGCATGCACTGGCATAAGTTGTAGGCACGCTACGCGATCGTTGACACACGTTACTTGTACGTTACTCATAAGTCGAAACACATCAATGTAATGGTTAGCGTCAGTGTTCCAGACACCCTGTTTTTTTTTCTCTTCGGTATGATGGTTATGATTTAAATCGTTGAGCGGCAGCCTTTTAATTATATTATATTATAACCGCACTAGAAATGGAAGTGTCAACATCACCGTCATACCGAAGAAAAAAATAAAAAAAATAAAAAAAATAAAAAAAACAGGGAATCTGGAACACTGACGCTAACTATTACATTGACGTGTTTCGACTTATGAGTAACGTACAAGTAACGTGTGTCGACGTGTGTCAACGATCGCGTAACGTACCTACAACACGTTACTCATATGTTAGAAATAAGTTTCGGGTACGCTAAACATTACCTCGACATGTTTCGACTTATGAGTAACTTACAAGTAACGCGTGTCGACGTGTGTCAACGATCACGTAACGTGCCTACAACTTACGGCCAGCATTATGCGGAACGTGTGAGTCATACGCTGGCATACGTCGGGAAATTTCAAGCATGGAAAATTTGTCAAACAGCTCGGCGAACTACGACGTATGCCAGCGTACTACGACGTATGCCAGCGTGCTCTTAATGTATACAAACTTACCCATAACGTATTCGACGTGTGCCGGCGTTTTAGCCCAATTTTGCAAACGTCAGGTATACGTTGGCTAAATTGTCAAGGTGTGACAGGGCCTTAAAGTAGAGAGGAATACTTCATCGAGCTGTGGATGGCAGGCTTGTAATTTATTCAAAGTTAAGATTTGCCAAGGAAAAACTTGGCATGATGGTGTAGCTGATGGTTCACATTGGAGGCCAACTCGATTTTTGGTTTGCTTAAGAGAGATCATGTCTGAAGGTGAGCCCCAAAAGTTTGAGAGGATGAAATTCAAGAGGTTTGTTAAGGAAGTAAAAAGGAGTGTTTGTCAGATGGTACTTTCAGAGAAACAGAGCAATAGGATGAGACTTTTTTCTGCACAATGTCGAACAGAGACATGAGATTTGTGGAAGGAAGAGGGTTGGGGCAAGGGTACACGGGGTAAAAAAGATGGACACTGCAAGGACTTTCAGGAAGGAAAGCAGGGAATTTGAAGGATGTGGGTTCAGGGTGGATTAACAGGAGCAGAAAAGATAAAGGATTTGGATGGGGGAAGACATGAGATGGTGGTGAACAGCTGCTTTTAAGACCTGGAGGGAGGAGTGGGATTGAAGAAAGTGTGGGAGTTTGTTCCAGAGGCCTGAAAAAAAGGGAATGAAAAAGTGAAGGTGAGCAGTGATTCTTGATTTTGGTTTGCCGATCTGATATTTTTGTTTGCTGATGCTTGATTGCTGATCTGAGAGATGAGAGATGGTATGGCAGAGGGTGGAGTCATCAGAAAAGAGAGAAAAGAGGATTTTCCAGAGAGTTCATTGATGAAAATCAGAAAAAGCACAGGGCCCAAAACACTGCCTTGAGGAACTCCAGCCGGGACAGGAAGAGGAGAGAAAGCGAGCAATTAAGAGCCCACATTGACTGTGACAGGAGAGGAAGTCCACGAGCCAGGAGTCGAGATTGCCTTGGATACCATAAGAAGAGAGTTTGTTGTGCAATATTGGATGCCAGACTGTATCAAAAGCTCGCAATATGTCGAGGGATATGGCTCTGAACTTGTGTCTGGCATTGAGGACCTCCATCTATTGTTGGGAAAGCAGAAGCGGCATGTCCAGGGTAGAGTGACCTGGTCTGAAACCAAATTGAAGATCGCAAATCAAGCCATTGGAGAAAAGGAAGGATTTAATGTCAGAAGCGATGATGGATTCCATGATCTTGCTGATGATTGGTAGCTGGCTGATTGGTCTGTAGTTGCAGGGATCTGTTTCTGCACCTTTTTAACGCAAGATAGTAATGTTTGCCGATTTCCAAGCAGATGGCAGATGACGTTGAGCAAATGAGAGGGTGACTAGAACAGAGAGAGGGTGACCAAGAGCAGCAGAGCAGGTTTTTAGGACATGTGGTTTGATACCGTCTGGACCGGTTGCAGAATCAGTCGACGTTTGAAAGCAAGCTCTCCACCTTGTTAGGATAAAAGGACACAGAGTCCAGGAACTTGTCTTTGCCTCATGGAAGGCTGGGAAGGTGTGACTGTGAAAGGTGGGTACAGAAAGTGATGGATTTGGTACACAAGATTTAGAAGCAAACACAGAGTTTAGGCATTTGGCCTTCTCATGTGCAGTGTCAGAAGTGCGGCCATTTTAGGTAAGGGAGGGGAATGAGGGGGAATGTACATCAGAATCAGACTTAACCAGACACCACCAGGCTTTAGAGGAGGGAGACAGTTTTGAGAGTTTAGACTTGAGATGAAAAAGATGTTGTTTCCGAGCAATCCTGAGGGTAGACACACACTTGTTCCATGATTTGGGGAAGGAACTGAGATTGCCTTCAGCTGGATTTGCCTTCCATGAGGCAAAGACAATTGTTTCAGGACAACTGCCTCGCCACAAGCTTCAGTGTACCATGGGTGGGAGGAAGGGTAGGACAACTGACGATGAGATGGGATAAATCTGTGCATGACAGAGAGCACATTTCTTTGAAAAAATTCCGAGGATGAGTTGAAGGCAGAGAGAGTAGAAATGGGAGACCACTCTGGAAGTTTGATGGCTGCTTAAAGTCCCTGCTCATCAGCCTGAGTGAAATGGCAGACTCATCGGCACTGAAGTGGTTCTCCAATAATGGCAAGAGAGATGACCACTTTAATAAGCATGTGGTCAGATGAACTGATTGGAGCAGTGGAACAACAGACATTAGCAGGGAGATGGGTTAAAATCAAATCAAAAAGAGATGGAGTACCAATGGCTAAGATCCAGGTTGGGAAGTTGACAGATTGTGTCAGTCCCAATGAGTCTCAGAAGTAATTTGCTGAAATGCCATGACTGGTGAGAGAGGTACCCACACCGAGCCAACTGGCATGTTGACAATTGAAGTCACCACATAAGAGGAAGAGAGAGTTTGGATGAGTGGATAGAAGGTGGTGATGGGATGAGGCACAGTGGGGAGTAGTAAGAGAGGGGGCAGAGGGAAGTAAGAAATTGGAGGAGGTTGAGGAATGAATTGAAAGAGAGAGGACAGGGGAAGGTGGCAGATTTGTGAATGTGAGTGGGGGGCAACTTTGAGAAAGGGGAGTGATGGGGGACATTTTAAGGGGAGGGATGAGGGAGGAGATTTGAGGGAGAAGGGTGAGGGGGGAATTGAGGTAGAAAGGAGGAGGAGGAGCTTTTGCGAAAGGTGAGGGGGAAGCTGGTTGGGGGAAAGAGAGTGAAGTTTGCTTTGATGAGTGAGGAGGTGGCTGATTTGAGAGGGAGGAGTGAAAGGAAAGGTAAGAGTGGAAGGGGAGACAATGAGAACAGTAATGGCCATGGGAGAGGAGAGAGAAGGGAGGGGTGGGAAGAGAAGAAGGATGAGACTGTGTAGTGCTATTGTAAAGATGGGAGCGGGCAGGAGGAGGAACAAGATTTGAAGGGGGAGGAAGAAGGGGAGGTGTGTTGAGAGGAAAAAAAAAAAGAGCATGTTTGAGATATTGAAGAGTGCACTGAAAGAGAGTGAGATATTTGTTTGGTTGGAACGGAGCCTTGGGAATATGGGGGTGATGAAGGGTATAAATAGAGAGCGAAGGAGAAAGGAAGAGGAGTATGTAAAATGTAACAGTTGCTCAATGTGGGCCACGTCAACAATGGGGGAAGCAGAGGGTTCTTATAGTTGTAGGAAGTGTGAGGAAATCGTCCACTTGAGGAAGGTCATTACCGGGTTGAAGGAACACATCGATAATTTGCAGCAAGTAGCAGAATGTGAGAAATTTGTAGATAATAGATGGTTACGGTTGTGATATCCTGGTGTTGGCGCAGTGGTTAGGGCAGCGGCTTGGGATCCAAAGGTCCTGAGTTCAAGCCCCGTTGGGCTACTGAATTAATACACCAGGGGGTTGACTCAGCCTGTCATCCATCAGACGTTCGCGAAATGAGTACCAGTGTACTGGGCCCGGTGTATGCCCCGGTTAGAATAGGTGTACCATATCCCTGTGTGTCGTATGAGGCGACCAGGGTTGCGTCAGGAAGGGCATCCGGCGTAAAAACCTATACCAAATAATTATGCGGACAACAAAACGGATTTCCATACCGGATCAGTCGAGGCCCGGGTTACCAACGACCGCCAGCGGTACTGTTGGTCAGCAGGGTACTGGTGGAAATTGTGTTACTGCTGGGCGAAGGAGGAGAAGGAGACGGGGAAGGCGAGTCTGGAGGCAGTGGGAGAGAGGGAAGAGTAGAAGTGTGGAGGTGAGAGTTGGACTCTGAATGTTGGGACGATTACTGGCAAAGGGTGAGAGTTGGCTGATATGATGGAGAGAAGAAAGGTGGACATACTGTGTGTACAAGAGACCAAGTGGATGGGGAGTAAGGCTAGGAGCATTGGAGGTGGTTTCAAACTGTTCTACCATGGTGTGGATGGGAGGAGAAATGGTGTCAGGGTAATCCTGAAGGAGGATTATGTCAAGAGGGTATTGGAGGTGAGGAGAGTGTCTGACCGAGTGATGAGTGTGAAGTTGGAAATTGAAGGGGTGATGATGAATGTCATCAGTGCATATGCCATCAGGTGTGAGATGGAATATAAAGAAGATTCTGGAGTGAGTTAGATGAAGTGGTGGAGAGTGTGTCCAAGGATGAAAGAGTGGTGATTGGAGCAGATTTCAATGGGCATGTTGGGGAAGGGAATAAAGAGGATGAGGAGGTGATGGGGAGGTTAGGTGTCAACAAGAGGAATGTGGAAGGGCAAATGGTGGTAGATTTTGCAAAAAGAATGGAAATGGCAGTGGTAAATACGTATTTCAAGAAGAAGGAACACAGGGTGATGTACAAGAGTGGAGGAAAGTGCACACTGGTGGATTACATCTTAAGTAGGAGATGCAACCTGAAAAAGATTAGTGACTGTAAGGTGGTGGCAGGGGAGAGTGTAGCTCGACAGCATCGATTGGTGGTCTGCATGATTATTTTGGAGGTGAGGTTGAGGAAGAGAGTGAGGGCTGAACCAAGGACCAGATGGTGGAAGCTGAAGGAGGAAGACTGTTGCGTGAAATTTAGGGAGTAGGTGAGACAGGCGTTGGATGGTGGTAAAGAGGTGTGGGATGATTGGGCAACGACAGCAGAAGTGGTGAGGGAGATAGCTAGGAAGGTACTTGGTGTGACATCGGGACAGAGGAAGGAAGATAAGGAGACTTTGTGGTGGAACGAGGAAGTACAGGAAAATATAAGGAAGAAGAGGTTGGCGTAAAGGAAGTGGGATAGTCAGAGAGATGAAGAAAGTAGACAGGAGTACAAGGAGTGGTGGCGCAAGGTGGAGACAGAGGTGGTGAAGGCTAAGGAAAAGGCATATGACAAAGAAGTTGGATACAAAGGAAGGGGAAAAGGATTTGTACCGATTGGCCAGACAGAGGGACCGAGCTGGGAAGGATGTGCTGCAGGTTCGGGTGATAAAGGAAGCAAATGAGAATGTGCTGACGAGCGAGTCGAGTTTGTTGATAAGGTAGATGTAGTACTTTGAGGAGCTGATGAATGAAGAAAATGAGAGACAGCGAGAAGGTTGGAAGAGGTGGAGATAGTGAATCAGGAAGTGGGGTGGATCAGTAAGGATGAAGTGAGGACTGCTATGAAGAGGATGAAGAGTGGAAAGGCGGTTGGCCCAGATGACATACCAGTGGAGGCATGGAAGTGCTTAGGAGAGATGGCAGTGGGGTTGTTAACAAAATTGTTTAATAAAGTCTTGGAAAGTGAGAGGATGCCGGAGGAGTGGAGATTAAGTGTACTGGTTCCGATTTTCAAGAACAAGGGTGATGTGCAGAGCTGTGGAAATTACAGAGAGATGAAGTTGTTAAGCCACACCATGAAGTTGTGGGAAAGAGTAGTGGAAGCTCGGTTGAGAGGAGAGGTGATGATCTGTGAGCAGCAATATGGGTTTATGCCAGGAAAGAGCACCACTGATGCGATGTTTGCTTTGAGAATGTTGATGGAGAAGTACAGGGAAGGCCAGAATGAGTTACATTGTGTGTTTGTGGATTTAGAGAAAGCTTATGATGGGGTGCCAAGAGAGGAGTTGTGGTATTGTATGAGGAAGTCGGGAGTGGTTGGTGGAGAAGTATGTGAGGATCGTGCAGGATATGTATGAGGACAGTGTGACAGCGGTGAGGTGTGCGGTAGGAATGACGGACCGGTTTAAGGTAAAAGTGGAATTGCACCAAGGATAGACTCTGAGCCCTTTATTGTTTGCAATGGTGATGGACAGGTTGACGGACGAGATCAGACTGGAGTCTCCATGGACTATGGTGTTCGCTGATGACATCATGATCTGTAGGGAGAGTAGGGAGCAGGCTGAGGCGAGCCTCGAGAGGTGGAGGTACGCACTGGAGAGAAGGGGAATGATAGTCAGTCGGAGTAAGATGGAGTACATGTGCGTAAATGAGAGGGAGGGTGGTGGTATGGTGCAGTTGCAAGGAGTTGAGGTGGGGAAGGTGGATGGGTTTAAATACTTGGTATCAACTGTCCAATGTAACAGAGAGTGTGGGAGAGAAGTGAAAAAGAGAGTGCAGGCAGGATGGAGTGGGTGAAGGGTTGCAGGAGTGATTTGTGACAGAAGGGTAGCTGCAAGAGTGAAGGGGATGTATATAAGACGGTAGTGAGACCAGCTATGTTGTATGGTTTGGAGGCGGTGGCGCTAACAAAAAGACAGGAAGCAGAGCTGGAGGTGGCAGAGTTAAAGATGCTGCGATTCTCGTTGGGAGTGACGAGGATGGATAGGATAAGAAATGAGTATATTAGAGGGACAGCGCAGGTTGGACGGTTTGGAGACAAAGTGAGAGAAGCGAGATTGAGATGGTTTGGACATGTGCACAGGAGGGAAGCGGAGTGTATCGGGAGAAGGATGTTGAAGATGGAGCCGCCAGGCAGGAGGAGAAGAGGGAGGCCAAAGAAGAGGTTCATGGATGCAGTGAGGGCGGACATGCGGGTGGTTGGAGTGTCAATGGAAGATGTGGAGGATAGAGCGAGATGGAGACGGATGATCCGCTGTGGTGACCCCTAACCGGAGCAAGAAGAAGAAGAAGAAGAAGAAGAAGAAGAAGAAGAAGAAGAAGAAGAAGAGTTTGTTACGGTTGTGGAGTGAGGTTTCTGAGGATATTGGAAGTGATGATGGTGCAACGGGGGTTGGCAGTGGTGATGGTGCAACGGGGGCGGGCAGTGGTGACTGTGTAATGGGGCTGGGCAGTGGGGACGGTGCAATGGGGGTGGGCAGTGGTGATGGTGCAATGGGGCAGGCAGTGGTGATGGTGCAACGGGGGCGGGCAGTGGTGACTGTGTAATGGGGCCGGGCAGTGGGGACGGTGCAATGGGGCAGGCAGTGGTGATGGTGCAATGGGGGCAGGCAGTGGTGACGGTGCAATGGGGGCGGGCAGTGGTGACGGTGCAATGGGGCAGGCAGTGGTGATGGTGCAATGGGGGCGGGCAGTGGTGACTGTGTAACGGGGACGGTGCAACGGGGGCGGGCAGTGGTGACGGTGCAACGGGGGCGGGTAGTGATGGAGGTGCAGCGGGGGTGGGCAGTGGGGACGGTGCAAAGGGGTAGGGCAGTGGTGACGGTGCAACGGGGGCAGGCAGTGGTGACGGTGCATCGGGGGTGGGTAGTGGTGGAGGTGCAGCGGGTGTGAGCAGTGGCGGAAGTGCAGCGGGTGCAGACAGTGGCAGAGGTGCAGTGGCTGCGGAGGTGCAGCAGGTGCGGGCTGTGGAGGAGGTGCAGCAGGTGCGGGTAGTGGCAGGGGTGCAGCGGGTGCAGGCAGTGGCAGAGGTGCAGCGGGTGCCGGCAATGGCGCAGGTGCAGTGGGTGCCGGCAATGGCGCAGGTGCAGTGGGTGCCGGCAATGGTGGAGGTGCACTGGGTGCAGGCAGTGGTGTAGGTGCCAAAATATAAATTGGTAGACATGAGGTTCGGGAGACAGTTTTTGTGAGTGATGAGACAATTAAATATGTGGATTCTTCATTCTGCAGGAAGGATGATAGACACTTCATTCTGTGCAGTTTTGAAGGAGCAGGAGTTGGGGACATTGAAGGAAGGGTAAACGATATAGTATCGGGTCACGGCAGGAAGAAGTTGGTTGTGGTACACCTTGGTGCAAATGATGTAGAGAAAGTTTACTCAGAGGTTTTGAAAAATAGATACAGGATATTAGGTAAGCGGCTGAAAGCAAAGGGTTGTGAGGTCATGTTTTCTGGGATTCTTCCAAGATTAGGAAACAATATAGAAATTATGAGCAGAGCAATAGACATCAACCAATGGCTGGAAGAATGGGGTAGGGAGGAAGGTTTTACATTTGAGAAGCAGTGGGAATCATTTAGGGGACAAAGGGAGTGTTTCCAGAATGATGGCCATATATTAAATAGAAAGGGGGCAGCAAGGCTTGCAGTGGGAATTGAGGAAGGAATTCAGCTTTTTAGGTCAGCGGAGGGTGGAGAGGGTATGAAGGAAGGAACGGATGATGTAATTTTGATGATTAAGACAAAGCAGGAAAATATAATTTCAGGAAGGGAAAAGTTAAATATATTCTATACCAATGCCAGAAGTTTAAATAATAAGATGGAAGAGCTTGAAGCCAAAGTGGATCGCGAGGAGTACGATATTTGCAGTGAGTGAGACATGATTTAAGGAGGAGAGTAATTGGAGGACAGGATTAGAAGGCTACAAGGTGTATCGGTGTGATAGGAAGGAGAGACTAGGAGGAGGAGTAGCAATCTGGGTGAAGGACAGCATTGCATCAAGAGAAAGGGGTAACATTAAGGAAGGAATAAATGTTGAGGATTCTGTATGGGTAGAGATTAGACATTGTGAAAACAGTAAGATACTGGTAGGATGCTTTTATAAGGCTCTGGGGGGCGGGGGGGGGAGGAAGAGGAGGAAGGAGGACAACATGAATAATTCAAAAGGGCATGTGGTAAGGGAAGAGTATTGATTATGGGGGATTTTAACTTGCCAGGGATAGATTGGGTCCAGGAGCAGGGAAAGTGCAGAGTGGATGAGGATTTCCGAATTTTATTCCAAGTTTACTTTTTAACCCAGTTTGTAGATAAGCCCAGGAAGAGGAGTGCAGTGTTTGACCTCCTTTTAAGTAACGATCCCAATATTGTGGAGGAGGTGGAGGTTGGGGAGCATTTAGGAGCAAGTGACCATAGCATTGTGTGTGCAAAGATTCTGTTGAGGGTAAGAGTTCAGGATAGTAGGGTAAGGCTATTAGATTTGAGGAAGGCAAACCTTGAGGGTATGAGGGTAGAGTTGGGTGATGTAGATTGGGAGACTTGAACAACAGGACAATCAGCATCAGAGAAATGGGAAACCTTCAATGACCAAATGTGTAGAGTGCCGTGAGTGTACATTCCAATGAGGTGTAAACCAGAAGCAGAAAGAGACCAGGGTGGTTGAGCAGTGAGATAAGGAACGCTATTAAGGAGAAGCAGAAGGCATTTATATTTGGTTTAAAATACCAGGACTGGAGTAAGATTTATTTCACTATCGAAGTAAAAAGAGACAAGTTAAGAAAATAACTCGGCAAGCCAAAAGAGAGTATGAGAAGGACATGGCTCAGAATATTAAACATAATAGCAAGGCTTTCTTTAATATATCAGGGGAAAAGAACAGGTTAGGACCAGTGTGGGCCCATTGAAGAATAGCATCGGGAGAGTGGTTAGTGATGAAAGTGAGATGGCAGGCTTATTAAAACAGGTATTTTTCTTCGACTTTTACACAAGAACAGTCAGGAGAATTGCCAATTGCTGAGAGTATCTACCGAGTAGGTGAGGAAGGGCTTTTGCAGAAGATCCAGGTTGGAGTGGGGGAAGTAAAGGAACAGCTCGGAAATCTAAGAGTAGATAAGGATCCAGGTCCAGATAATATGCAACTGAGAGTATTGAGGGAGGTGGCTGAACAGGTAAGTGAGATATTAACGGATATTTTCAATAGTTCATGAGTCAGGACAGGTACCAGAGGATTGGAGAGTAGCAAATGTAATACCACTATTTAAGAAAGGATCCAGAGAAGAATTGGGAAACTATAGACCTGTTAGTTTGACTTCAGTTGTGGGGAAGGTGTTGGAGACATTAATTAACGACCAGATGAGGAACCATTTAAACAAATACAAACTAATTAAAGGTAGTCAGCATGGGTTTACCAAAGGTGGTTCCTGTTTAACAAATCTTTTAGAGTTCTATGAAGCAGTGTCTGATTGGGTGGATGAGGGAAAGGTAGTGGACATAGTATATCTCGACTTTAAGAAGGCGTTTGATAAGGTACTACATCGGAGGTTGTTAGCCAAAGTGAGGGCTTGTGGAGTGGCTGGTCAGGTAGCTAATTGGATTGCAAACTGGCTTAGTGGTAGGAAGCAAAGAGTGACTGTGAGTGGGAAGATGTCTTGCTCTCTCTATCGAGTGCAGCCTGTGGCTGCTGGTTGCATCATTGCTTGGGACGTGGCTATGCCGCTGATGCAGTTCCCCCCTTACCAGTACACTGGTGCTCATTTTGCCGACCTCGGAAGGATGACAGGCTGAGTCAACCTCCTGGTGTATTTTTAATTCAGCGGCCAATGGGGCTTGAACTCAGGACCCGAGGATCCCAAGCCGCCACCCTAACCACGAGGCCAACACCAGCCTTAGATTTCTTGCTGTGAGGATGTAAGTTTTGGGGTACCTCATGGATCAGTACTTGGACCATTACTATTCATGATTTACATCAACGATTTGGATAATGGGGTAAAGAGTAACCTTTCCAAATTTGCAGATGACTCAAAGCTTGGAGGTGAGGTGGATAGCAGAGGGGGTGGTGATCCGATTCAGGAAAGTATTGATACTTACATAGATTGGGCAAAAGACTGGCAGATGGAATTTAACTTGAGCAAGTGTAAGGTGTTGGGGATGGGAAAAAACAATGAAAATAGAGATTACAGGATGCAAGGGGTAATCTTGGAGCGTGTCACACAGGAGTAGGATCTGGGGGTGGTAATAGATGTGGGAGGGAAGCAGGCAGCACAGTGTCAGGTAGCTATAGGTAGAGCAAATAGGGTTTAAGGCTGCATTCAGAGGGGGATCAATTATAAATCAAAAGAGGTGGTGGTAACATTGTACAGGAATTTAGTGAGGGCCACATCTAGAATATTGTTTGCAGCTTTTGTCACCACAGTTTCAGAAGGATATAGATGCCATAGAGAGGGTTCAGCACAGGGATACTAGATTCGATTCTGGGCCTAGCTAGACCAAGCTATGAGGAGCGGCTAAAGGAGACAGGGTTTATACACTAGGAAGAAGGTGTTTATGAGGAGATATGACAGAGATGTTTAAGATAATGCGAGGTATTGATAAAATATGTGCAGAAGAATTAGTGGTAGGAGTCTATTCTATTCTATCTATGGTAGGATGGTAATTAGTAATTAGTGGTAGGAGTCTATTTTATTCTATCTATTCAACAGAGTAGACAGTGATAGAACCAGGGGCCATAGCCTGAGAGTAAAGAAGAGGAGAGTTAAGATGATAGCAAGGCAGGAGACTTTCACTCAGAGAGTAGTTAATGCATGGAATGGTCTCCCTGGAAAGGTAGTGGCAGCAGAAAAAGTAGATAAGTTTAAATTAGAATTAGATAGGTACCAGGAAGTTATGGTGATAGAGGTGGATGGGGCTGTTGATAAGACTTTTAGGTCTGTCGTTTGAGTATTGATGGGTGATTGTGATCGGAGTGCTGTTGCTGGGGTTCTTGTCAAGGTGGGCTGTGTGGCTGATGTGTGTTTTTAACCAAGCCCATGCCCCCTCCTCGAGGGGAAGACAAGGGGGGGGGGGGAGGGGGCTTTCAAAAAAAAAAAATATTTTTAAATTTCATTCATTAAAAACTTTTTTTTTGCATTTTCTTCGTTGTATCATGTGAAGATGGGTTGGTGTGGTGTTCGCACAGGCATGATGGGCTGAAATACCTCCACCTGCATTGGATTTCCTTGTTAAGAATAAGGAGGAGAAGGAGAAGAAGAAGAAAGAGAAGAAGGAGAAGAAGGAGGAGGAGAAGGAGAAGGAGGAAGTTGAAACATTGTAAAAAAAATGTTTTTGGCGTTTTTTTTTTTTTGAAGATCAGGGAAGATGTGGGCAGAGTAAAGTAAGAGTTTGAAGAAAAGGTCATGAAGGTATATGGTGAATACCTTCACAATCAAAGTGGGATTGGAAGGTGGATTTGCAAAGAGAAGGAAGAGGAAGAGAAGCTACAGGAAATCATGTGGTTATGGGTGGTAGAAGGAGAGAAGGAGGGGAATTTTTTTTTCTTCAAAGATTAGCTAAGGTGAATTTAAGGAAAGGTTGAAGAAAAGATCATGAAGGTGTATGGTGAATACCTTCATGATCAAAGTGGGATTGCAAGTGTGGAGTGTCAGAGGAGGAGGCAGAGGAAGTCAGGTGGTTACAGAAGATATAAGGTAAGATGGGAGAAGATTTTTTAAAAAGTTTTTTTTGTATTTTTTTTTTTATATGTTAAGACATGAAACAGAGGGTAAAGTTGGGAGGAATTGAAAGGGTGGTGGAGGGATTGTGGTGAAGATAAAAACTGAAGGTAATAACAAGAAAATACAATAAACACGATTGTGGACACACACAGACAGAAGGGTAGCCACAGCCGTAAGAAAACCCAATATGAAAAGACCGAAGAATACACACCGATTAGAAAAAGTTTTATAATAAAACCAAACTAGAAACACACAGTACGCATGGAGACAGCAAAATAACAGCAAAAACGCAACAACAAAAAACGATCGGAAAACTTATCTTTGAGAAAGTCGGCAGAGATTCTGAAGAACGCCGCCGTCGCTCAAGAACCGGAACCAGAAGTGACTTGTCAGGATTGAAAGGCATACTAAAAGTAATTTACCAACTCCTAATTCAACGAAGGACTGGTGATATGGAAGAGACTGTTGCCTTGCCTGTCTGAAAGATAATGGATACAATGACAGAGCGTGGAGTCATCACAAAAATGCTAAGGAGGCATTTTCAGAGAATCAGAAAGACCTTTGACGAAGATGAGAATCAGGATCATGAGAAAGACTGCTTTGTTGCATGCCAGCCTCACACTGACTGAGAAATACAAAAAAATATTAGCAAGCCATGAGAGGAGATGATTTTGGATGATATTGGCTGAGAGATTTGAGAGCAAAGTTGAGTGCCAGACTGTATTGAATGCTTCAGATTTGTCGAGTGGGATGGCCCTGATCGCAAGTCCGAGATTGAAGTCATCCATCCATTGTTGGGAGCGCAGTAGCACCAAGTCCAGGGTAGAGTGACAGGGTCTGAATCTGAATTGATGGTCTGATATCAAACCGTTGGAGAAAAGAAAGGATTTAATATCAACTGCAATCAATGGATTCCATGACTTTGCTGATAATTATTGGAAGCAAGCTGATGGGTTTGTTGTTATGGACATCAGCTTTTGCACCTTGTTTATCGAATGTGATGATGTTGGGTGACTTCCAAGCAGAAGGAAAATGACTGAGGGCAAATGATAAGTTTAACAGAGCGGAAAGAGGATGTCAAAGTGGAACAAGCTTGAGTTGGACGGATCTCACCTGTGGAGCATATGTTCAAAATTTTGCTTGATCTTGATTTTCAGTCCAAATATAAAGCATCAAAGCATCGCCTTGAGATTAATTTGACTTTTTGGCATTTAAGAAAAAGGCAAAGGTCATTTGCACCATCGGGCTATTGATGGAGAAATATTTTGGCTATTTCCTGGAGAAAGTCAATTGGAACAGGCCACATCCTTAACTCACAATAATATGTGCATCAGTTGTAATTTTCATAGCATTGTACTAGTTGTAATTTTGAGGACATTTTAGCAGAACCTTTACAGCAATACAACATAGTGCTCCCTGGAAAGTCAGGTCAGGTATGGGAGCATACGCCAGAGCAGCACGTCACTACATCCACTTTCCGCCGGTACTCCAGGGGCCTCTGTCTGGCCATCCCCCAGGCAGATGCCTGGCCCATCCCCATCTCCTTGAGATGCCGATCAAGCTGCTGCAACCATGAGGAACATGGTCGGCCCATTGGCCTCCTCCACTCACGAGACTCCCTCGCTGAAAGAATCTGGTGAGCAGGATCAGTGTCAGGAAAACGAGCCACATGTCCATATAGACACAGATGATGCTCACAGACTCTGCAGGTAAAAAAATCTCATTTGAGTCTCTCTCAGCAACCACTCGTTGGACACAAAGTCCGACCAGTGATAGCCAAGGATTCTTTGAAGAGACCTGGTACCAAAGGAATTAAGTCTCTATCTCAGATCCCTGGTCAGAGTCCAAGTCTCACATCCATAGAGCAAGACTGGAAGCACCAAGGACCTGAAGACTCAGATTTTCGTCCTCCCCACAGGTACCGGCAGGGCCACACCCCATGATCGAGTGAATCCATGAATCCCCAGGACCGATCCAGACATCTTTTGACCTCTGATACACAGCCAGCAGAGACATGAATATCACTGCCAAGGTAAGATAATCTCTCCACAACCTCAACATCCTCACCACAAACAGACACAGACAGGACAGCAGCATCCAAGATGTCATTGAAAGTCTGGATCTTAGTTTTGACCCAGGAAACCCTTAATCGCATCAGCTCCGACTCCTCATTCAGCACCTCAAGGACCCCCAAAGGGATATCGAAAGTCTCCGCAAAGACGACTGCATCATCTGCCAAATCAAGGTCGGAGATCTTGACATTCCCAAATGATGCACCGCAGCTCGATCTCTCCGACATCCTCCCTAGAATCCAGTTCATACAAGTGCTGAAAAGTGTGGGGGCCGGTACACACCCCTGACGAACTCCAGTAACAACTGGAAATAAGTCAGAGATGGAACCACCACATCTCACTGCACCCTCAGTAACAGAGTAGTTTTCAGACATGAGATCGATCAGTTTTGGTGGCACCCCACGAAGACCAAGAATCCTTCAGAGGGAATCGCAATTCACTGAATTAAAGGCTTTACAGGGATCAACATCGGCTGCAAGCAGCCCCTGCCGAAACTCTCATCTGCGTTCGGTGAGGACCCAAAGAGCAAGGATACGGTCAATCGTTGACCTCTTTGGTGTAAAGCCTGATTGCTCTGGATGCTGGTGCTCAACCAGATGGTGGCGAACCCTATCAAGAATTATCTGAGCAACGACCTTGCCCGGCACTGTGGCGTCACCCCTCGGTAGCTGTTGCAGTCTTGGCGATCACCCTTCCCTTTCCAGAGAGGGACAACAAGGCCCCTCTTCCAGTCAGTTGTGATTATGCCGTGTTCCAGGCAGAGCACAAAACTGCATGTAACGACATGATTGCAGCATTTATACCAACCTTGAGAAGTTCAGCATGGATGCCACAGATCTCTGGAGCTTCACCCCATTTCAACCGGTTCACCGCAGCCTGTGTTTCCACAAACAAAGGTGGACCACTGTTGATTGGAGGGTCAGCAACAGTGATTGTAACACCCCTGACATCCAACTGGACAGCTGGTGGATCAGCCTGGTACAACCGCTCAAAGTAACCGGCCCAGCGGGCCTTCACTTTGGACTCTGTCAAGAGCCTACCACCCTCTACTCTCAATGCAGTACACCGAGTGATTGGCTTGGATGAACGCAATGCGCGAATTCCCCTGTAAGCAGGACGAGAATCACTTGACCACAATCACTTTACGACAATCACTGGACTACCCGCTTACAGATTCCTCGCACAGAGGTCTCCTTGTCCACCCTTAGTGCATGTACAGTTTTCCGCCTCAGCTCCCTGAACAGCTCAGCTCTGTCATTCAGCCTGGCCCTGCGACTCTGGTCAATGGTATTCAGTGTCCGTTGAGAGAGAAAATTCTTCTTCGCCCTCCGGTGAGTTCCAAGACATCCACCGGCAACATCAAGGACGGTGGTCTTGAAGGCATTCCACAACTCTTCAGGATCTCTCAAAGCACCCAGACCCCTCCAAGTCTCCACTCAGCTTGTTCAGAAACTCCTCAGCTACCTTCTTATCCTTGAGCTTGCCAACACCCAGCCTCGGCTGGGATGGTACCATTCTCCTTGATTTAAGGTGCAACTTAAGAGTTGCTTCAACAAGCCGCTGGTAAGTATTGAGGAACTGAGCACCCCATTGGACCCTGCAGTTCTGGATCATTCTCCAGGGACCATCAATGAGCACGTGGTCAATCTCCTTTGCCACACCACCAGCGTTGGAATACTAAGTCCAGTGATGAGCCTGTGGGTGCTGATACCATGAACCGGCCACCCTAATTCCATGACTTCTTGCAAAGTCAAGGAACTTAGTGCCATTCTGGTTTACAGTTCCAGACCCATGGGGACCAACACAAGTCTCATAGCCATCCATATCAGTTCCAGTCGATGCATTGAAATCCCCCAAGACTAGAAGTGTATCTCGCCTGGGGCACCGATCAACCACAGACTCGAGCCTGGCATAGAATGTGTCCACCATGGTGAGATCACTCACCTCAGTTGGAGCATAAACAGAGATCAGTGAAATGACACTCAAGGAGTGACAATTCCTTAGTCTCATAATAAGCTCGTTGACCGGTGTTACCTCAATTATCATTGGAGTGAGCTTATTTGACACAGCTACAGCAACTCCTTGGGTATGGTAACCATCAGAGTGACCACACCAATAGTTGGTGTAACCACTCGCCATGATCTCGCCACAATCTGGTCTCCGAACCACAGAGAGTACCTGCAATACCAATGTCCAAATGCTTGAGTTCAGATGATTACAGAGACAGGTGATCATCCTCTCTTAGGGATAGGACATTCCAGCCACCCACCCGAAGGGACCACCTCAGGTTAACCCAAGGAGACCGCCGTCTGCTGCACGACACCTTAGCACCACTCCGACACACTTTCCCGCATCTGACCCAGGAATGTTACCCTGTGGTTTCCCTCCTATCATCAAAGATTGGGGGTCCTGAATGCTTTGCCCCAATCCCGTCATCCGGTGAGCTGCCCTGCGAAGTGATGCTGTACAGGAGGTACTCCCACGGAGTGGGTTTTCAGATTTTTTTATGCTTCGAGAATGTTTTGCGGAATGAAGGGTTTTACGGTAGCCAGAGTGCAAATCCTGTCACCAACCTCCTAATTAGCAGTAACCCAACTCCAGGAGGACGTCTGCAGACACAGTTGGGCACTCGATATGGATGGCCGTTGGCTCACAAGGAGTTCCTCCGCCCTTTGACCAGCTTTGTTTTTAATCCTGCTGGGTGTCCATATCCAAACACCCTCCTCACCAGGAAATCTGGTGGGGAGATGGTTTAGTCGCCGACAACCCGACCATGGAACAGGTTACTACAGGTTTACATGATACCTGCAGCAAGTCACAGATCTGATCTGGCATGACCCGACTATCTGATCCCTGGAAGGAGAAGGCATGAAGACTTATTGTCATTCTTCTGTCCACAAAAAAACCTTAAAATTATGCATTAAAGTATCGACTCCCGCATGAGAAAATATTACCTCGAAATATGTACTTGATGCAATCCTATGAACTCTCCACAAGCCATTATGATGGATCAAAACCCAAAACGGGCAATGTGCCACAGTCAAATGGAATTTACCTAAGTTTATATCAACACTAGTCTTAACAGAGGAAAAGTGAGGCTCACCATTCGTGCTAAAGTAGGATAAAGCTTTCTGCGCAGGTCCATGGAATATCATTTGACCATCAGCGAGCAGTGTAAGTGAGTCAAAGAGTTTGAAGATGGAGTACCGAGGTTGGTGAATTGAAAAGATTATTGTTTTTCCGTTTCGTGACAACCTGCACACATCGGTCGTTGAGACATTTTCACATACTGCTTCTGACAACAGAGTTAAAAACGGTTTGATTTTTGAAACAGAATAAAAACGAATACAGTCAATGTGCGAGATAGCCTTTATAAGGATAAATTATCGCAAAATGCATGGGAATAAAGATGCCACTTTAACCTGCGTAACAGACGCATGACTGCATTGGCTGTGCTTGCATCAAGTCCTGTAGTTGGTTCATCCAAGAATAAGACCCCTGGATCTGTTATAAGCTCCATTCCAATGTTGGTTCTTTTTCGCTCGCCACCTGACACACCACGTATCAACTCTGTGCCGACCTGCTCTCAAACATTAGGATGGGTGGTGAGACCATTTTCAAATAACAGTCATCATTAGTCTAAAAAATAAAAAGGTAGCATTGGATGCATAGCATTGTCAAAATCATGCATTTTTGCTTAAAATTTTTATTTTCGTTTTCATTTTATTTGTATTCTCATTTTGGCAGGACAGTGAAAACTTTATACTTATTATTTAATTTGTAAGTTTAATGGCCACTTTACTTACAAGATAGGGAAAAGTAAAGAGAGGAAAATGGGCACCATGGAATGGATGGACAGGGCAAACTTGCACACACTACACATAAAAGATTTAGACGCAAACAAATTTAGTTGGAAAAAATAGAAATAATAAATTGTACAAGAAGCCATCTATTTATATTGAACAAGCAAATGCTGTACCACTGGTCGCTTCGCTGATGGGAACAGTAAGAGGGGGAGAGAGAGAGATGTGTGGGGGAGGGAGAGGGGTGAGGGAGAGAGAGGAGAGGGCGAGAGAGAGCGAGAGAGCGAGAGAGCGAGAGAGCGAGAGAGCGAGAGAGAGCGAGAGAGAGCGAGAGAGAGCGAGAGAGAGCGAGAGAGAGCGAGAGAGAGAGAGAGAGAGAGAGAGAGAGAGAGAGAGAGAGAGAGAGAGAGAGAGAGAGAGAGAGAGAGAGGAAAAGAGAGAGAGATATATATATATATATATATATATATATGTGGGGGAGAGAGTGAGGGAGGGGGAGAGTGAGGAGGTGGAGGGGAGCGAGGAGGGAGGGAGAGTGAGGACTGGTGGGGGAATGGAAGACAGCATGAGGTGAGAGGAAGGGAAGACAGCATGAGGTGAGAGGAAGGGAAGGCAGATGTGTGGTGGAGCATTAATTACAATTCATACTGTTTCATCATAATTTTTCTGCATTGAATAACAGTAATGATGGAAACAAAATAATGTCTGAAATCCATTTTCTACCAGTTATACCATAAATAATTCCCAAAGACAAACACTACCCAGACACGTCATGAGACGAAACCCACCGGATGCGTCTGAAGCCAAGCCATCCGGAGACAAACACTGACCGGACACGTCCGGGGACAAACTCCCATTCAGAAAGGTCTGGAGACAAATTCCTTTCCGGACAAGTCCAGAGACAAACTCCCATCCAGACATGAACACCACCCAGACACGTCCGGAGATAAAGACCACCCGGAAAAAAAACACAGACACGTCCAGAGACAAACAAACATGGCCTGGATAGGTACAGAGACAACACTGTCCAGAGATCAATTTCACCATTGTTTTGGGGAAATTTCAAAAAACAAATCATATAAAAAGAACGTTGCATTTATTTAAACGTTTCAAGGAGACGTGCATAAATATTCGTCTTTATAAACAGCTGTGTGTGACAGATGGGAAAAAAAATTTGCTCGGTAATTTAGAAAACACTATAATACGGCAAACGGCTCAGAAGTCGGTTGTTAACGATATTTTCAAGCAGGCGTATGTGCTCGTCCATCTGACCCCGAACTACTCCCTCAGTTTTGGGGCTAGCCCCGCCGAGCCTTCGGTGGAACGTTTTGGGGTCCCAGCCGGTGTCCTAAGGTAGGTGTGAGGTTTCATAAAGACCTCAATACAATTATAACCGAGTTTTGATCCATACGAAGTTGCTCCGGATCAGGATGTCACCTCAGCAATGCATTTCTATTTGTTTCCCTCAAGAGTGTTTTTAATATTGGACTTTGTTAAATTAACAGAAAAGTATTTATTTGTGATTGGAATGATGCTGTTGCAATGAAAATATGGATAGGTTGAATGGAAAGCAGAATGAGGAAACTATTTGAGGGGTTCCACCCCATGACAAAAAGCATCTTCATTTGCAGCAACAAAAAAGATCCTCTTCGCTTGCAGAAGCTACCATCCATCCATCCTTTGGAACCATATTCTGTGCAGAGCGTCGGTGCTGCCAAAGCAGTCTCCTGGGCTGTTGGGCACAATCCTGGATGGATCGCCACTCCGACTGAAGATGCTCAAATGGCTCAATCATCCCAGCAAGCTGGTACTCATTTTGCCCACCTCGGAAGGATGACAGGCTGAGTCAACCCCACCTGGTATTCAACGACAAAGCAGGATTTGAACTCAGGACCCTAGGATCCCAAGCCTGCCACCCTTACAATTAAGCCAACACCAAGTAAACACCATTGAGCCAACACCACGCTTACCATTCCCCATCCACTAAAAAATTAATATTTTGTAATGTAAGCAAATTGCCCCAAAACAGAAAGAGCAAACTGCATGCATAATTGCCGAAAAAAAAGACCCATGTGGACTGTGCCGTCATGGATTGCAAAAGCACGTTATGAAGCACAGCGTTGCACTCAATGAAGTTACATTTTCTGTGCATTCCTTAAGCTTTTCTTCACTCGATATAATCGTGTGAACAGTTGAAAAAGTTAAGTTAATGCATTGCTGAAATAAGTACACTAAGATATTAAAAATAAATAAATAATTTAAAAATCGATTGTTTGTTTAAATTTTTGGATTTCCAACCCGAACAGCGCACGATCTAACAACAGATCGTGCTTCCAAATTGAGGCATGTTTGAATAGGTCAAATAAAATGGCGACTTAGGACCCCATCCTGGGCCAGCGCTATGTCCAAGGATGTCCAAGGATGCACCTGATAAAGGATATAATTAATTAAGACTATTAATTATCTTCAAAAGGGGTGTTTTAATTAACTCAAACACCCAATTTTCACTCTTGTACTTCCTTGGAGTTCCATTAGTTTGCATGTAAAGTTTCAGTCTATAAGGTTTCATGGTTTTGGAGCAATGTAGGACACACACACACACACACACACACACACACACACACACACACACACACACACACACACACACACACACACACACACACACACACACACACACACACACACACACACACACACACACACACACACACACACACACACACACACACACACACACACAATCAAAAATGGCAGAATGTTTTTTTCCCCACCACTAACAACTACAAATGTGTTGCATTCCTGCACCAGTCTGATCGCTACCCCCATCTCCCTGTAGGAAGTATGCATTTGAACTTCATCTTCACAAGTTGCTCGTGCATCCTTTGCTATTATTAAGATGTTAAAACAACCCAAAAGCCCTGATAGAGCAGTGGTTCGATTCTGATCCTGGCCGAGTCATAACAAGACTATAAATGCTGAGCCTCAAGTGAGGAAGCCAAACATACCATTTCTACAGTAGAGTATGAATTAACCCCATCCCCACAACCCCCACCAACGTGGGGATAGTGGGGTTTCTCCAAAACACGATTATTCATGGTAGGTCTGATATTCACACATAATTGGGTGATCATAGTGTATATCGGTAAGGCTTATGCAATTAAGTGACATTCCAATAATGGGTTCCTTGGTTGCCCTACAGTTGAGCCCCATTGGAGAAAAATGACAATACAAACGAACCAAGACATCACGCAATCAATCACCAATCACAATCAACCCTGTGTTTAGATGAAAGTTATAACACACAAAAATATTCATGATAACATCATGGTAAAGCTGATAAGCTTGAGGATTTAAAAGTCCAAGCAGTGATTCTCATTGCCAAAGTTTTCGATTTCAGTAGCAGAAAGTGCCTGACATTCTGTATCCAAAATTGCGCCGGCAAAAAGTTTGAGGAGCGTAGTTTGCCATTTCAGGTCATACTCTGTCACAGAACAACAACAAAGCAACTCGCTCCTGCCATCTTGCCATGGAAGTTGTTTATGCATCACTTTAGCTTTCCAGCTCCTAGTGTCTATACACACCCTTAAGGTCTCTTAAGTTAAAGCACAGCTCAACGTGACCACAAGAGAAGGCTCGTGTTCCATCCTTTATTGAAAAGGCACTTTGACGTGCTAGTTTCATTGGTTTTGGGACTTTGAAGAAGCCACAACTTGTGACTGCAAAGTATGGCTAAAAACCTTATCGGTAAGAATGACGTGAGCCTGAAGCTTTGCAGACAGCGGAAAAAAAGTGTTGTGAAGCAATGAATTAAAACTTGATCCGTTTGGTTCACTTAATGAAAGCGTTTGTTTGCAGCTACTTATAGAAGCTTGACAGATGAGTGTGTTAAGAACCTACAGTTAAACACGTGATTGGTAAGTTAAGGTTTGAAGTTGTTTTGCAGCAAATCAAGTTGATGATTTGTACAAAACTGGTGCAGCCATGGGGAGAGAAAATGATCATAGCATTTTACAAATGCATACATGTTCATCTGATTTGCAAAAGGTTCATCTTTGAAGAGAATGCAACCATAAACGTTCATCCTAAATATGCCGACAGTATGGACTATGGACGAACACGGTGGTATCAAATCACGACTTGGCCATTCCTATCCTCGGAAGGACAACCATTTGTAAGAGGAACATTATGTATAAAGTGAGAAAGTGAGAAAATGAGACAAATAAAGTGAGACACATATAAAACGAGTCAAATAGAGCCAAGTAAGGCAAATGATTCTTCATTATAATGCAACACAATTAGGGAATATATCAGCACGTGTATTGGACCTCAACAACACGGGAGTTAAGACAAAAAAAAAACAAAAAACTAGAACGGCCACTCGGTGGGATGCAAACCTGTGCCAGGCAGATTAGTTTATGTTTTGTATCCCACTGATAGGCCGGATCTGGATTTGAACCTGAACTAAAATTTAATCAGCTTCTTCTTATCATCTAACCAATTCATGCAACCATGTTGCGTTTGAATCCGTCCATAACTTTTTCAGAAATCCTGCTACATGTCGTTTTATCCCTCGCTCAATGGTGAAGAATCACTTTAAAATTCTCGGATCTGAATCCGGATTCAGATCTTCACTAAAATCAAATCAATTCTTCCCTGTAGCATACCAAAGCTTTCCACCAAATTTCGTCCAAATCAGTCCCTAACTTATTGAGATATTTTGTTCACAAACAAACAGAAAGGCAGACAGACAGAGACAGGTAAGGGGGATTGGGGGGGGGGACAACCTTCATCCACCTTTGGTGGCAGGGGTAATTATTGCTATGAAATCACCGTGATACGATTTATCCATGCTTCATAAAACAAACCAGCCAACAAAAAATACACACAGACCACCTGGACTTTTGCCCGATGAAGGTCCATGATTGACACTCACCTTGCTGTCAGCAACGACTGTAATGCCGAGCTCTGAAAGGAGTCTCTCCACACATTCTTTTCGTTCAGCCGATGAGGGGGAATTGGAAATACGAAGAGCAGCTGAGAATTCCAGGTTTTCTCTCACTGTCAACGTGCCCATAACAACGTCATCCTGGGGAAGGAGATGGGTGGCAATTTCAAAGCTCACCATTGAGAAATAATATTTGACATTTGTCATCGTTATGATGATATCATAATGCTTAGGACATTGGAAAGGTATCCATTAAGGGTAGCGAGTTCAAAAGTAACTGAAGACAGCAATATTAACGATTTATATTCTAGAAAGGGCTGCCAGGATAGCTCAGAGGAATTTGCACACTCACTTTTGAGTTGACAAGCCTGGGTTAGAATCTCGGCACAGCTATATACTCTCACCATGGTGTTTCACAGACTGTGATGTATCGTTGTGTGTGTCATACCTCGTATAGACGTTACACTGGGTGTCGCATCTGCTAGCATTAATTGGTGAAAGTTAAGGATCCCAAGGTGTTCCTTCGCAGAGAGTAGACGAGTCATCGCAGGCACCCGAGGCAGCAGTATTTCGGATATATATTCCAATTTTCTGGTTATGACGTACCTTTCCACATAAATGCATGGCTTTGACACATGAACTACTACTACTCGGTTCAACATCCATTGTTCTACTTGTGTGCCGATGTAGAGCGACTTCCAGGAACATCAGGCCTTATCAACTGGCTTTTCAAAGATTTGGGACAAAAATGTTCCCATACGATCCCACAGAATGATGGTAATAATTGGGACCGTCAAGGAAGTATAGTAATAGAGTCTAATAGTCGAGAAACTGGTGTAGTCGCTGGATAATGACCCGGTCACGATCAAACTGTTGGTAAAATAAACCCAGATGGCTCATTTATTACTTTCAGGGTCGGAGTGATCTGCCTGTCCGGTGTGGGCTCCTCCACAAATAAAACACAGGGGCAATACCGCTGGGTGCTCACCTGGTAGCAACTGGATAAGATAACCAGGGAACCACTGGAAGGTGTGGATGACCCACAAAATATGTAATGGAGTAGAAAGTAAATACCTATGGATTTTTTTTTTAACGTCGTGAACAAACTTTGGTACATCACGGGTGATGAAGGTTGTGGTCAAGTTTTATCAGGATTGTGTCTTTTGGTGGGAACCCCCCCCCAACCCCTCCACCCTGTTGACCCCCTTAGAACCCGATGTTTTTAATGGTGTGAACGAGACAAATACGACAGAGTTGACTGAGAAGTCCTCTTTTTCTTTTGTGAGCAGCACAAAGCTGCACAATAGCATCGTTGGCTGAGGGCACAGCTGTCCCGCTGATGCAGTGCCCTCTGCATGTGACGGTAGGAATTTTGAATTTGTTCATGGTGCCGGCGATAGCTCGCCGACTCTTCGCATAGGACACCGTGGGATTATCGATCAACTCATGCTGGCCAGCAGACGGGACGCCCAGTTTCACGTCCATTTGAAGGACGGCAGTCACGACATACACATTGATGAATTTTCCTTCCTGTGAAACACCAGGATGACAGTTTATCGCTGACTCGAGATTCACATCCAGGCGAGACAGCCCAGAGGTGAGTGTGTGGACCTCTAATCCATCCTGCCAGCCCAGGATGGGTATTGCTCGCTTTACAAATATTGGCACAGTCCAAAAAAAGAAAAAAACTATCTTATCTCAATCATTCAAACTCCAATGTCGACTGAAGGTATTGTAAACTGTAAACTCCCCGTGGGAAAATATAATCTTGTCAAACATAATGTTTTTACAAACCAGTTATAAACACAATGAGTGGGAATCATCCTAATTCTCAGGATATTTCAATCAAACGATTATACCTTTTTTTTTTTTTTAAATCATTTTTTTTATGGGTGGAGCCCTGGAAGGTTTTAGATGTTATAAATAATTAATAGTCTCGGGGATTCGGGAGGAGGGGCCAGGGGACCAAAATTATTTATTTAAATTTGCATCATGTGGCACCCCTCCCAGTGGAAGAATGTATTACAAGTCCCAGAACAGTGTCTCGACTGCATGAAAACCCTGTAGAACACAAAACTAGTTGGGTCATTTGGATAATCCACCCAAGCCCACCTCCTTCAAATTCCCTGCTTTCCTTCCTGAAAGTCCCTGTAATGTCCATCTTCTATTCCCCATGTTCCCCGCCCCATCCCTCTCCCTTCCACAGTTCACCTAATGTGTCTGTTCCCCACTGTTTTGTCCCTCCCACTCCTGCCCCTCTTGTCTCATGCCCCCTTGCTGTGCGTTGTGTGTTAGCTCTCACACGAGCCTCGACAAGGTATACAAAATATACATACATATATATTTACATATGTACTCTGTATTTTATGTACTCCTAAACCGCTCAATCAAATAATTTGAAACTCATTCTAAAACATGCCAATTCTCTGTGTTATAGTATAATAAAAACTATAGTTGTCATAGATGTGGGTAGAATGCGTTGAAACATGTGTCTCTGCTTGTTTGTGGGATGAAATACATTGAAACGAAATTCAGTACGGTGGTTGTACTCAGGGTGTGCCCGGGCATATCCTCCGAAGTTGAGATGGCCACGTCCAACTTAAGGTTTCCCACCCCCAACTCACCCTTCTTGCCACTCACTCGTTTATGGAGCAGGTGTTTGTCGTGATTTAAAACTTTTAGTCAGTTTGTTATTAAATACAATGCGAGCTGAAAATTATCATTTATCAAGGCAGCTTTGAAATACAGTGTTGATATATGCTGTGTATTATCTCCTGATCCAATAGAATTGTCAGGTTGGAAGCACAACTGTGAACGGAACCTTAGACTTTGGACAAACTCCAACAGATAAGTCACCCAGTGATGGGAGGAATGCATAACAGGCTAGGAAACCAAATAGAAATCCATGAACTGACATTTCCTGGATGACAGTGCACATTCAGTTGGGGGATGGGGTAGTGGAGAGCGTGGGGGGGGACATTTTGAGTGCTTCTGATAATGTCAGGTATATTTGTTGTGATAGGATGCAAAAACATGCAAAATTACATCTTCTGTCGATATTTAAGGCAGAGTTAAAGAGAATTTATCTGTTTTTGCAATTTAGGCAAACTAAAATTTCCAAAGCTTCCTCAGCCTCTCCTTGCTTCCCACGTTCTGTGGCACACTTTGACCAACGTCCTGTTGATTCCATCCATTGTCACCTCCGCCACCGAAGGTGAAGGAGGTTATGTTTTCACCCCTTTCTGTCTGTTTGTTACTTACGAAATCTAAAGATTTCGTAAGTATATTGATGACTTCCGTCATCTGTTTGTGTGTTTGTTTGTGTGTGTGTTTGTTTGTGTGTTTGTTTACCCTGTAGCAGCCACACCGTTTCAGCGATCATTTCCAAACTGGGTACAGACGTCGGAAAATGGTCAAACTTAGACACTTGTCGTTTTTGGTGAATCTAGGTCAAAGGTCAAGGTCAAGGTCACCGAAAAACCGAAATTCTTATTATCGGAATAACGTCCGCTAACATGGTCATATCGACTTCAAACCAAATCCAAAATGTGCATCTTCCAATAGTGCATCCAACCATATGTCTCATTGGGGTGTCACACCAACACCATTCTTAGCGGTCGGGGGTCGAATGTCAGGGGGTCGGGTCAAAACTTTCAAATTGCGATAAAAACGCCATTTCAAGTCCGATTGACTTCCAAGTTATGATCATGACCAAACTAATTGCTTATAAATTGCCCTAACTCATTAAACAGTAGCACTATCAACTTATAAGAACCAAATTGATATCCAGGTTTATGTTTTTTCAGAGACCATGGAGATATGACAAAGTTATTCCGGCAATTCCTTGCTTAACGAGCAATTTCATTTGTTTGTCCACACAGAACCTTTGTGTTTTGCTCCACAAACGCCTATCAGATTGAGACAAAACTTTCACCACACGAGCGATTACTTATGTAGAATGTTTTAATGATAATTATGATGTAATCGGTCATGGGGTGTGGCAGCCATGTTGGAAAAACCGAAAAAATTTGGACCTCTGTATCTCTGAAACCGCATCAAGGAAAAAATTCAAACTTGGCACCATGGCAAATACTCCTCATGGGGAATAAAGGTGATTTTTATGATGTCATGGGTGCCTTCGTTACAACCTCATAATTGCATATGCAGAACGCTACATCTGATCAGTATGAAAATTTTTGAGGGTCATCTAAGGATGAAATGGTCCACAGAAAACCAATTTGATGAGGTCATCGGTCACATGATTCGGCAGCCATATTATATATAAAAAAAAAATTCTCTGAAGTGGTTGAGCAGATCGAGGCGAAACTTTACACGTATAACCGCCTATCCATGAGGAACAAAAGGTTCACACATGTGACATCATAGGTCACATGGTTTGGCAGCCATTTTGGATTTACCCTAAAACCTATAAAAAAAAATCTTCTCCAGAACGGCTGAACAGATTGAGGGGAAACTTCACACAAACGTGCCCCCAAGCCATGCGTGTACAAGTTTGTTCAGGAATAATTGAGAGGTCACATGGTTTGTCAGCCATATTGGATTGAAGAAATAATAATACGTAATGTTTTCTCTGGAACCGTTTAATCAATCGATGTGAAACTTCAAAATTATGATCTATTTAGTGATGAGGAATACATGGTTTAAATTTCAACTTGGTTGGACGCATGGTCTGGTCGCCAGAATTATTCATTTTTTTGATCTGGGTCTTTTTAAAAAATTAGTTTTTTTTTTTTGAATAAGACTCACTTGGCTGTGTCTGGATGGGTTTGAGGGTAGAGGAGGAGCACCTGAAATGCGAATCTTATACAGGTTCCTCCTGATGACTTCATCTTTGCTTGTTGCTTGTTTGGGTTCCTTCTGATTACTCCAATACAGGACTGTACCTATTTGGCCTTCCATTTGATTTGAATTGAATTTTTTTAATCCCATTCTGAATTCAATAGAATAATAATTTTAAAAACGTCATGGGTTATGGGCAGGTGTCCAATCAAAGCGGGGTTGCATCAAAGCGGAACGTCTTGGTACCCGGTCATCACTGCCAGCAGTTATCAAGTGGCAGTTTTAATTATGTCTCTTATTAATTAAGTAACACACCAGTACACAAACACCACACAAAATACACTGCACAAAATGCACCACACAAAACTACACAAACACCACAAAAACACAAATCCTGGCGAGAATCTGCAATCTCTGATTACTCTTTCTCTTGTTTTCCTTTGTAAATCAACCAAACTTTCTGTTATCGATGTGCTCTATAAATTACTCTTGAAGAAAGTTGTTGATAAATTATTGTATGAGGAGCTTTACTAAATAGGTTTCAGGTTGAATTTGTCTTTCCTTATGCTCTGATAAAAGTGAAATGGTGGTTTTACAAGTGGCTGAGCACCGTTTTTAAGGACAAATGGATATATTTTGCTTGAGTTAGCTTGCATTGTGTTTGTTTAATGTCGTTGAATTTGTATGATTTAAAATGTTTGATGCATTTGTGTAACAAGTGTCAAATTTAACTATTTATAATGTTATTATTGGCTTGCTTTGCAACAGCTATGAAGTCATACAGCTCACCAAAATATTCAAATTTTTGTATGTACAAGGATCGGCATGAAAGTAATGCCTCTTATTTTGTTTCTCACCAAATTTATACAATAAAAAGAGCCGCCTGAGTGTGTGTGTGTGTGTGTGTGTGTGTGTGTGTGTGTGTGTGTGTGTGTGTGTGTGTGAGTGTGTGAGTGTGTGTGTGTGTGTGTGTGTGTGTGTGTGTGTGTGTGTGTGTGTGTGTGTGTGTGTGTGTGCGTGTGTGGTATGTCCATGTGCCCATGCATGCTTGTGTACGTGCAAGTTACACCCTTTGGTTGGACAGTTTGCCTGACTCCATCCACAAATTCTATACTCCTGCCGCCATATTTGTATATTCTGTAAAGGTCTGAGTTTTAATAGGCCTCTTTTGTCAGGCTCTTGCTTTTTGACTCTCTCATAGCTTTATTTTAACTCAAATTCGACATCTAATTTCATTTTCATCGTGGCGAACATGGTTTAAGACTCGATTGCAAAAAAACGGGAAGAAAATCATACAGTTATTGATGTTTGAAAAGGCAAAACGTATTTTAATGGCCGTTTTGGTCGGGCGCAATGTGGGAAGGGAAAGAGGAGAGAGGAGGAAGAGGAGAGTAGGGGGAAGAAGGGGGCAGAGGGAGAGGAGGAGAGAGCAGGGTTTGGGGGAAAGAGGGATGAGAAGGGGGAACAGAGTGAGGGGGGGGACAGAGTTATGGGGGACAGAGTGAGAGGGGGGGGCAGAATTGTTTCCTATGTAGCCTGTGGCTGCTGGATGCATCATTTGCTGAAAGCACCGCTGTGCCGCTGATGTGGTGCCTCTGTTTCCAGTAAGCTGTTAGTCATTTTGCCGTCCTCGGAAGGATGACAGGCCGTGTCAACCCACTTGGTGTTATTTCAATGGAAAAACAGGGGCTCAAACTCAAGATTCTAAGAACTTAAGCCAGCCACCAAAACCATGAAGACAACACCAGGCTTGGGGAAGGAGTGAGGGGAGTGAGATGTGACAGAGTGAGGGGGAGGGGCCACAGAGTGAGGGGGGGCAGAGTGAGGGGAAGGGAGGGGGACAGAGTAAGGGGAAGGGAGGGGACAGAGTGAGGGGAAGGGAGTGGGACAGAGTGAAGGGAAGGGAGCGGGACAGAGTGAGGGGAAGGGAGGGGGACAGAGTAAGGGGAAGGGAGGATGACAGAGTAAGGGGAAGGGAGGATGACAGAGTAAGGGGAAGGGAGGATGACAGAGTAAGTGAGAGGGAGAAAACAGAGTGAGGGGAAGAAGGAGGCCAGGGTGAGAGGAAAAATGGAGCCAGGGTGAGGGGAAGAAGGGGGACCAGGGTGAGGGGAGGAGGAGTATGAGGGGAGGGGAGGGGAGAGTGGGCAATGGGGTGGGAGAGAGGAGAGAGTTGTGGTGCAGGGGGTGAGAACGAGGGAGGAAGGGAGAGGGAGGTGGAGGAGGGGAGAGAGAGGGGGAGAGAGAGAGGGAGAGTGGGCAATGGGGTGGAGGGAGAGAGGAGAGAGTTGTGGTGCAGGGGGTGAGAACAAGGGAGGAAGGGAGAGGGAGGTGGAGGAGGGGAGAGAGAGGGGAGAGAGAGAGGGGAGAGTGGGCAATGGGGTGGAGGGAGAGAGAGGAGAGAGTTGTGGTGCAGGGGGTGAGAACGAGGGAGGAAGGGAGAGGGAGGTGGAGGAGGGAGAGAGAGAGAGAGAGAGAGAGAGAGAGAGAGAGAGAGAGAGAGAGAGAGAGAGAGAGAGAGAGAGAGAGAGAGAGAGAGAGAGAGAGAGAGAGAGAGAGAGAGAGAGAGAGAGAGAGAGAGAGAGAGAGAGAGAGAGAGAGAGAGAGAGAGAGAGAGAGAGAGAGAGAGAGAGAGAGAGAGAGAGAGAGAGAGAGAGAGAGAGAGAGAGAGAGAGGATGTCAGTAGAGCCAGTGGGGTGGAGGAAAGAGAGTGGGGGGGGGGGAGTTGAGGTCCTGAAGTCACATTTTACATTACATGGTACAGTATTTCCATGGGTCCCTCCTCCTGTCACATTTGCTACAAGATATAGCCCAGTCTTTCCTAATCCATTCTTCACTGGAATCTGCTACATTTAAAATAAATCACAAATCTACATTTCAAACAGCAGATAAATACTTTGGAAAATACCCATGGAGTAAACATTCATACTGTCTTCATCATGCCAGACTATACATCGCCTATGCTGTGCGTTCTACAGTCATGTGTTCAGAACTGCTTTCTGGTTTGATACATCAACCACACAACAGAAGGAACATTAAAAGTTTACTTCGCTTGAGTACAGGGCTAAAGAAAGACCTAATATTGATATTTATTGCCTCGAAAAGGTCAAATCTGTTTGTAGAATGCTGCAATTCCACATTTACCAATAAGGTAAAATCTGTTTGTAGAATGCTGTAATTCCACATTTACCAATAAGGTCACATCTGTTTGTAGGATGCTGTAATTCCACATTTATCAAAAAGGTAAAATCTGTTTGTGGAATGCTGCATTTCCACATTTTCAGCAAAGTGATGTACATGTAGTTTGTAAAATCGGGAAGATTCACAGGAATACTTAATCATGCCAAACTTCAAAAAGAGACCACTTCCTGTGTGTGCTACAATGCTGTATTCAGATGTCTCTTACTGTGTTATACATCTCCAACAAACAAAACTGATACTTTTTCTGCATGAATTGATCGACCACATATCAGAAGTGAAATCAACAGCGTATCTTTCTGGCCTCAAAAATGGGAGCATGCACTGACGTGCTGCTCCGGCACATGCTCCCATATCTGACCTGACCTGACCTGACCTCAAACTAGCACTGAAATAACTAAATAATGTTGCCTGGAAATATAATAACTCCAATAAATAAAGTCCAATAAATGTGAGCATTTGATCGATTGTCTTGTTGCATACGTGTATCTTGGGACTGAGTATATATATATATATATATATATATATATATATATATATATATATATATATATATATATATATATATATATATATATATATATATATATATATATATATATATATATATATATATATATAGTGTAGCAGAGTGAGAGTGGAAAAGAAGATCCAGTCATCATTTGCTTTGCTTTGCTCTGCAGTTTGAGTACAGTGCTATGCCATACCATGCCATTGAATTTGTGTATCTCTTGTGTCATTTCGAAAAAAATAAATGAAACTTTGGATTACATCTGACAGCTTCTTGGACATCGATTGATCCAAGAACCTTGAGTTTTGTGATACCTATATTCGTGGGGCTTAAAAGTCAACTGACATAGTAAAGGACTTCGTGCAATCCACATATTTTTAAAAGTCAAAAAGAGATAAGTATATGGTGATGATGTGCCTAACAGCCACAATTATCCCCACCTTGGAAATGGCAAGGAAAGTTTTTTGCCAAAGTCTGTCATAAACCAGCTGGCTCGACATGACGTTCGTCAAAGTAAATTAGAGCAGGAAAATTAATTTGGCCAGGGTGCCAGCATTAGCTCGACGACAATTCATGAAGGACGCCATCTAATCTTTAACCGCCATTAACTAACGTCAGTAGAGCAGATGCCTAGTATGATGTCCATCTGATGTACGGCACACACAATGCCTAACCCTGCCTGCGAAACACCAAGTTGACAGTTTATAGCTGGGTCGACATTGTAACCCAGGTTGGACATGCAGTTCAGAGGCAAATGAGATTAGTATATCCAGGTTGAAAAAATTCAAAAGGATTTACTGTATCTCTAGGTTCTGTTCTTGCAAATGGCAGCTTGTCTGCTGTCATTTCTTGGAAGCACAGCCGTGCTGCTGATGCTGTGCCCCTCTACCTGTACACTGTTACTCATTTCACCAACCTTGTGATGATGATAAGCTGAGTCAACCTCACCTGGTGTTTATTCAACAGCCAATGGGGCTTGAACTTCAGACCTGAAGATCCTCAGCCAGCTGCCTTAACCACTAAGCCAACATTAGGTTTTATCTCCAGGTTAAAACACAACTCAAAATGCATTTCACAAAAAGATGCCCACAGATTTTTTTTCGAACTCTCTCACTACGACCGATGTAATGAAGTGTAAAGCATTCACTTTTTGTTTTACTAACTGAAATTAAGGGTAGTAAAGAGAAATTGTTATGCTATAAGCCAAAATTGTTGTGCTACAAGCATGTGACTATAAGCCAAAATTGTCCTGAAATTCACACAAGGGAATATTTTAGATGTTCAAAGTTAATTCTTCAAACAAACCACAACATATCAAGACATGGCTTACCATTCAAATAATATGCATGATGTTTTAACTTCAGACATTTTATGAACATGGTTCGCTGTGACTTGTATGAAAGAACCTGAATCATGTTGAGTGTTTCTCGATTTAATTTACCTTCATTTAATTTATGTTAAAATCTTTATTTGCTTTCCGGGTGATGTGCATCTTCCACAATATAAAAAGGTTTGCCTTTTACATCATCGATTGATCTAATAACCTTGGGCTAGCCAATCATTGAGCCTCAATAGGTGACAATTTGTACCAACCTTCATAATATTCCAGCATCTCTCGATATACCTGAAAATACAATCTAAACCACGTTGTGGTTTGGCCATTTTTTAATATCCAAATCAGCTAACACTTGTCAATCAACGAACATGAATGACTCAACAGTAGTCAGTCATGTCCCGATAAGGTCAGGGATAAGCTTCAGGCCATTTAGTAAAATATTCCAAGGCCATAAAGATGTAACTGTTATTTTGTGGAGATTTAGGGAGGAGACAAACGACAACAACTGTGCTTCTTTCGATGGTTTATCACAAAGTATACAAATGCTTTGGTGCCCCTTCTTTTCCAATGGGCAATGGAGGTTTTCTTGTAACTCAATCATGACAGTTATGGCCCCATCATTCCACATCCTTCAAACAGCCAATCCATTAAAGTATGTTTCTAACCTTTGATAGTTTTTTGTTCATATTCCCAAACTTCCTCACTGTCTTCAGACCATAATGGAGCATCAGAAGTTCCTTTTTACTCTTTCAGACCACCAATAATGAGGTGCTGTACTTATTTGTCTTCACTGACTATCAGCAACCAATATAAACAACACTTTAATCTCCAAACATTCCATTGGGTGGAATATGCTTTCGATTTTGCGATGAACACCATTCCAAACATGGCCTCTCACCAAATTATTTCCAGCCAATTGTCATTCCAAATCTGAATCATCCCACTGGGTTCTCCTGAACTCCTTAAGTGCCTCCCATGAGTCTGCTACACCTGAATTTACTAATTTGATTTCCTCCTCTGGCCCATTATGGACATATTCCAATCTAACACAAACATGACCAGGGTCATGAAGCTCCCCACTTTCCTCACTTGAACTGTTCTTCATGGCAGGGTCTATATGATAGCACAGGATGATTAGCACATGGCAGGGTCAACATGATAGCACATCACCTTTGAATGGTATTTCGTAAATCTTTTTAGCCTACAATCCATTTCATCTTCAGGCAAAAAACGTCATCAAACATTGCCGCAATTCCTGCTCTATCCCATTACCTCAAACTCTACTCGAGGTGTAATAATAACAATAATTAATAATAATAATAACTAGAAAGAGCAATCACAGATTGTAGACCCTCGCCAGAACTTTTGTGTGGTGTTTATGTAGTTTTATGTGGTGCAATTTGTGTGGCGTTTGCGTAAAGGTGTTTAAAAAAAAAAAACTGATTAAGAGACATAATTAGGTTTGCCACTTTATAGCCGCTGGCAATGATGACCGGGTACCAAGACGTCCCATTTTGATGCAACCCCACCTTGATTGGACACCTGACCCTTACCCATGACGTTTTTCATTATTATTCAATTGAACTTAGAATGGGATTAAAATAAATTAAATTCAAATCAAATGGAAGACCAATTAGGTACAGTCCTGCATTGGAGTAATCAGAAGGAACCCAAACGAGAAAAAAAATCAAAGATGAAGTTATCAGGAAAAACCTGGATAGGATTCACATTTCAGCTGCTACTCTTCCACCCTCAAAGCCATCCAGGCGCAGCCAAGTGAGCCTTTTTCAAAATAATAAAAAATTATAAAAAAATTAAAAAGCACCCAGATCTAATTTTTTTTTAATAATTCTGGCTTTAAGACCATGCATCCGATCAAGTCGAAATATAAAACCTGTATTCCCCATCACCAAATAGATCATAATTATGAAGTTTCACGTCGATTGATTAAGCTGTACCAGAGAAAACATTATTTTATATTTTTCTTCAATCTTAAATGGCTGCGAAACCATGTGACCTATCAATTATTCCTGATTAAACTTGTACAAGCATGGCTTTGGGAGCATTTTTGTGAAGTTTCCACTCGATCTGTCCAGCCATTCAGGAGCAGATGTTTTATAGGTTTAAGGGTAAATCCAGTATGGCTGCTAAACCATGTGACATATGACATCATATGTGTGAACATTTTGTTCCTCATGGATAGGCGGTCATACATGTAAAGTTTCAGCTTGATCTGTTCAGCCACTTCAGAGAAGATGATTTGTGAAGGTTTAAAAAACAAGAAGGTTTATTACAAGAAAAGTAATAACAAACCATCGGTGATGCAGTGGCAGTGGTAAAGTGAGGGGATGAGGAGATGGGAGGGAGGAATTCGCACTTCCTTTGCTGATAGTGTACAGGAAAGGTGATTTTGGGGTGGGGGATGGGGTGCAGAATGAAAGCTGAATGTCCACAATTTTTTGCTAACTTAATGATATTACATTCCTTCTGCGGAGACAAAATTGTACATTTTTGAAACGCACCTGCACGACGTAGCCGGATCTGCATTTGAAGTCTGCGGGTAGTGGAGTTCCATCGACGAGAACATCTCCAGACAGCCCTGAAGGGTGTTTGCGGCCAGCCAGGATGTCCAGGAGGCTAGAAAGCATTGTGCAGTGGAGTTAGAGTGACACAACATGTGTAGCACAGACACTAACTTGTAAGGAACTGCACTGAGGTTGTATATTATTGTAAAGAAGAAAGCAAAACGTTTTTGGTGGCTCTTTGGCTATCCTATTGTGTCAACTCAAATATCTCTGAAATACATTCAGGTAGTTCATGTGCATTTTCAGAGGCCAGTTGTATTATTGAACTGCAGCTCAAAGAAATGAAATTTGATATGGCAAATTAAGGTGAATTTAAGGGTGGAAACAATATGTTTTTTGTAAACAATAAATACGCAAATTCTCCATGTAAATGTGTATCATGTAGAACCGCCTCCAGGTGGGGGAGGGTATTACAAGTCCCCACCCTTTACAGTGCAGTATTCCTGTTCCCAATGTTTTCCAGTACAGTGAGGTGTTTTGAATTATAAGCAGTTGTTATGTTTTTGCTTCATGCACATAACCTGGGTTTATTTTGCCTATGCAGAGCAGTCAGTTGCCAAAACACTGCCCAAGTAAAGGTATCCATCAGAAGAATGTGATGTATGCTTGGAACAAGATTGCCCGTCGGGCAGGTAGTGTACTCGTTTAGGTTAATTTACAGGTGGAAAACAATGTTTGTTTTTTTTAACCTTTTCTACAGAGCTCTGCATTGGTGCTGCTGTTGGTGGTGGGTTTCAAGTTGGGGTCGATTTTTGAAATGTGCACCCATTGGTCGGACAGCTGCCGGACCACGCCCACTTTGGTCACTTGACTCTAACCACTTTGGCACCCAGACAAAATTATATGGCTGCCATCTTGGTTTTCTTGGGGGCCTAGCACGAGGCCTGTAAGCATTTGCTGATTATACACTGTCCGGGTTTGTTGCGTTAGATTTCCATTTGCTTTGTTTGGGTCGAGTGTTAATCACGATGAGGGACCCCGAAAAATCTAATCAAATGTCAAAGGTACACGTACCGTACACGTACATGCCTCCCTAAAACAAGCAAGCCCGTACACATCTCTAAAATAAAGCGTTACGTAATTTTTGAATGGCTCCATATTGGGGTTAAACAATCCGTGACCTTGTGATGAATAAGCTCGCTCTGATTTTACCGTATCGGAGGCTGACATGGATGAGAGGCATCGAGTTAATCTTTTGATACCACATTAAATGCGTGTTTCCCAATCAGCCCGTTACCGGATTTTTACAGCCAATTCACTTGCGCTTCCAATTCCAAAGGCAAAGTCCCATACCTAGAATGACCCAACAAAGGTTTTTTTGACCAAAAGGTCTTTTAAACAATAAACATGTCGTATGTCTAAACAGGCTCTCAATCTGTAAAATAGACAACTCAAAGCAAAAGCAGGCACAAATGATTCATAGAAACCCACAAAAGTCCAAAAAATCAAGTCAGCACCAGAAACTGGAGGAAGTTCTCAAAAAATGTCCCAGAATTTGAGTTTGCTAAACCCCAGTGTAACTAGGTGGTAAAATGTTAACGAGCACTGAAATGTAACAGAGTCTCTGTCTGTTGGAGTTGGAGAGTTGGCCATGCCCAGTTGGAAGCGGAACTGACGGGATCTTAGGGGGAATGGCGTCTGAGACAGAGGGACTGAGATGGCCGTGGTTTGAGAATGGAAAGCCTGTACAAAGCTGTGAGGTGGGCCGTCTTAAGGTAAATATGCTTGTAATAGCCTTTAAAAACATCATATAATTTAAAGTTAACGTGTTGTCATGTTTCATTAAGGTAATAGTTGATGATACGTTTGCATTTAATGGACGGATGGTTTTGGATTCAGATGTTGAGTGCGTATTCTAGAATGTTCCAGGGAAGAATCCCGGAAAGGATATTTGTGTTGGTTTTTGGGGGAAATACAATACGTGTTTGTAAATAAATCGAAGTTGCCCAATTGTGATTAGTGCTATGAACTCGCTGTTGGAAGTTAATGGTAGGTTGGTGGACAGTTTATGTGTGTGTCAGGGATGAATTTATAAGATGTTGGTGAAGATTCAGATCTGAATACGATAGTTACCCTGTGCACGCAAAGTGAAGAGTGGGATTAAGCAATTGGTTCATGGCTGTCTGTCCGTCCGTCCATCCATCTGGCCATCTTATAAGTTGACAGTTTATGATCGAAGAACAACTTATTTAAAATCAAATGTTATATTTGTCCTGGTCCTGCTGCTGTTTTACAAGGACACTAATCAATATAGTTTATGATTGAGCCAAGGGCATCACAGTCTCAAGCCTGCTGGCAAGGGTCCCTTTGCACCCAAGCCTAGGTTGACCAAGAGCAATAAACACACCCAAAATTGTGGGAACTGCGGGCGTATTCATCAACCTCGCCAATGCCCTAACTTTGCGAAATGCTGCAGGAACTTTAATAAGCAGAACCATTTTGCAGAGGTCTGCCGACAATCCAAGCATGTTCGTGCATTGACGACGAGCACGGCATCGACCGAACTGCCATCTCTTAGTGACTTGTACATTGATGGCGTATCTACACCTCTGGTAGGAGAAAAGCAGGTCATTAAGCTGGACATCTCTTGGTTTGGAAACATCAACATCAATGGTCATAGGGTAAAGGTGAAGGTTGACTCTGGAGCACAGGTATCGACACTTCCTCACAGAATATTCAATTCCATGGAAAAGCCAGTCAAGACGATGAACTCAATGATCCTATTGAAAAGCTACAGTGAGGGTACCATCCCTCATCATGGAGTGGCCAAGCTACAATGCTCTGCTGGGTCATCAACGGGGTGCTTCGACTTCTATGTGGTCGACACCAAAGCACCTCCTATTCTTAGTCTTCATGCTTCGACATGCCTGGGTCTTATCCAGAAGGGCCTCGACAGTTGCTTGCTGTTTCTCGAGGCTGTGACGTCAGTGGCTTCAACACAGCCTGACCTTACACTGGAGAAAGTCAAGGCTGATTATGCAGATTTGTTCACTAGCCTGGGGAAGTTTGACAAACCGTACCACATTGAACTGGATCCGTCCATTCAGCCAGTCATCGTGCCACCTCGTCATGTGCCTCAGCCTACATGAGCGCTTGAAGGCCAAACTGCTTTTGGAGGATGGAGGCACAGGGTATCATTTGGAGGCACAGGGTATCATTTCCAAGGTGGATGGTCCAACGGACTGGGTGCATAATCTTGTCGTCGTTGAGAAGAAAGATAAATCGTTGCGTTTGTGTCTCGACCCCAGGAATCTCAACCAGGCTATTAAGCGTGAGCACCACCCCATCCCTACAACAGATGAAGTCATGGGTCAACTCGCCAGAAAGAAGATCTTCAGTATATTTGACCAAAAGGACTCTTTATGGCAGGTTCAATAAGATCAAGAGAGTGCCCTCAAGTGCACTTTTAATTCTCTTCTGGGGCGTAGTTGTTTTAACCGTCTACCGTTTGGTGTGACGTCGGCCAGTGAAATTATCTAAGAGAGGAATGAGAGCACATTTGGAGACATTGATGGGGTCTTCTGCATCGCAGATGACATGATTCTTGCTGTAACCACCCCAACTGAGCACAACGCCATTACATGCAAGGTACTGGACCATGCACGACAGAAAAACGTCAAATGCAACCCAAACAAGATCCAGTGGAAGGTTGCAGAGGTAAAATACTTGGGTCATGTCCTCACCTCTGCTGGGGTTCGCTCAGATGAAGACAAAGTGCAAGCCGTGTTGGAACTGCCAACTCCCCAATCATCTGGAGCAGCAGCAAGTTCTGGGTGAGGTTAATTACTTTGGTCGGTTCATATCTAAAATGTTGACCATCACAACACCATTGCGTCACCTGCTAAAGAAAGATGCAGCCTGGGAATGGCATGGAGAGCATGATGCAGCGTACCAGCTGTTAAAATCCTATTTGACCCCGCAAAGCTAGCAGTCCTTCAAACTGATGCATCTTCAGCTGGGTTAGGCGCGTGCCCACTGCAGGATGGGCATCCATCCATCCTGCAGGATGGTAGCATATGCCTCTCGATCTCTAACACATGCTGAAAAGAACTACGCCCAGATAGAGAAGGAGCTTCATGGAATCGTATTCGGAGCAGAGCGTTTTCATCAGTACATCTACGGGTTGGACACGATCGTACACACTGACCACAAGCAACTGGTGGCTATCATCAAGAAGCCACTGCACCTGCTCTCACCCAGACTTCAGCTCATGATGCTTCGCCTTCTCCGATACACTGTGCCAGTGCAGTACGTCCCAGGAAAGTATCTATACATCGCAGATACACTCTCCAGTGCGCCATATAGCTTGCCATGACACGATCAGATGCTGGAAGATGACATACACCTTCGCGTACATCAATTGGTCACTGAGCTTCCAGTAAGCACTGGCAGTGTGAAGGTACTGCAACGTGAGACATCACTAGATCCAGCGCTTCAACAGCTCAGCACTACCATTACACAAGGCTGGCCTGCGCATCGAGCCAGTGTCTCTGATGGTGAAACCGTTCTGGCCTGTTCGGGAGAACATCCATCAGTTTGAAGGTTTGCTGTTCTGTGACAAGCGGATCATTGTTCCAGCTGCAATGCAACAGGACATGCTGGTTCTAATTCATGAAGGGCATCTGGAAGTGGGAAAGTGCAAGGCGCAGGCTAGACCCATTTTGTACTGGTCAGGTATGTCAAGAGACATAGAATTATGTGTTGCTGAGTGTGAGGTCCTTCGCAGATTTCGGCCTGCCAATCAGGAAGAGCCACTCATCCTGCACAACATCTCTGATTGCCCATGGCAGAAGCTGGGTGCCAATATATTTCACTTCGGTGGAAAAGACTATGTCATCCTGGTGGAATACTCAAAATTTCCTGGTGTCACAGCTAAATAGGCTCATGGCTACCACGGTCATGTCAGCAATGAAAGTGAACTTTTCCCGCCATGGCATACTGGAAGAGGTATTCGCCGACAATGTTCCCTTTGGTAGCGCAGAAATTAAGGACTTTGGACACGAATGGGGCATAATGTTCACAACTTCGTCCCCAACATATCCACAATCCAACGGTCAAGCTGAGCGTTTGATTCAGACAATGAAACAGGCTTTGTGAAAGGCAAATGAAGACGGTACTGACATTGAACTCGCAATGCTTGCCTACCACAACTCTCCGATTAGCGGAATGACACTCTCTACAGCTCAACTCTTGATGAGCAGGAGGCTAAGGGATAAATTACCTGTTTACAGTAAAAGCCTCCAGCCAGGTGTCATATCAGATGCTCGTCAGCAGCTCCGGGACTGTCAGAGGCAGTACACCAAATTATATGATGGAGGGGCGAAACCACTTATGGAGCTCCAAGTAGATGATGCTGCCCATGTGAAGACCAGACAGGGTCTGCCCATGTGAAGCTGTGCCCATGTGCCCATGATGCTGCCCATGATGCTGCCCATGTGAAGACCAGACTACCTGTAGTCATATCTCACAAACTTTCTGCACTAAGATCGTACATAGTTACCACGGCCAGCGGTAGATCCTACTGCCGCAACAGGCGACACCTGCGGAAATCTCCATCTGAGCCAGTGACCATTCTCCCAATTCTGGATGTTGGAGAATTAAACATTCCTCTAGATCAAGTTCAGAGCACCGTGGACATGGCACCAACACCACCTTCAAGTGCTGAGAACACGCAATTTCCTCAACCTCCGAGCCACAGATCACAGCGTGCCAGGGCCTTGTCTCAAAGGCTGAAGGACTACATTCTATCATAATCATATCGCGTGGCTTTTGAGTATTCGTTCACTGGTTATAAAGTTTGTTTTTTGCTATTTTTATGGAACATAAACCTGCTTTTGCTATTTTCAGTCTTTCTCTTCACAGTGAAAGGGGAGATCATGTAATAATATTGTTGAATTATATGCTTGCTTGATTGGCTGTATTCATCTGGCCTGTAAATGTGTGCGCATGCGCCAATAAATCCGGCAGTTGGTCCATGCAAGGTGAGTTGGTCCACCCACAGACCGATTCGTGTCTCTCATCATTACAAAAGAGATGTATATCCTCATCGCCATGTCATGAATCTGGGGTGTGTTCAGTTCCCACGTTTCTTGTAGAGCGTTTGCCAAGTGGCTTAAGCACTCAAGAAAGCACTCCATGAGAAACCGTTGATAAGGAACGGCTGGCTTGCCAAGCACTTGCTAGCTGCTTGGAAACTGAACACACCACCGGACATCTCAACAGCAAACACGACATACTAGTCAGGTTCACTATGTTTTTTCGTTCAAAGTCTTGGTAGATTAGCAAACCTATACATTTTCGAAAACGTTCTGATATGGGGAATCTAAAAATACATGTTTACATTTGCGGACATACCTGCATGGCCGCCATTTTGAAAATCCAAAAATGGCCGCCATTTTGAAAATCCAAAAATGGCCGCCACGGCGGTATGTCCGTAAATATAAACATTGATTTTCGGATTCTCCATGTTATAACGTTTCCGAAAATGTATAGGTTGTCTAATGTACCAAGATTTTGAACCAAAATTAATTTACTGACATAGTGAACCGGACTATACAAAACACCAACTAAAGGACATTTCTTTAAATTAAAGATGTTACATATTAAATCAGGAATATTTTCGTTGTAATGAAAACAAACCTTGTTCAGACCCACACATCTACCCACAAACACGAACTCAGCTTTATCTATCTATAATTTCAGCAATGTGTGTTTGTGTGTGTGTGTGTGTGTGTGTGTGTGTGTGTGTGTGTGTGTGTGTGTGTGTGTGTGTGTGTGTGTGTGTGTGTGTGTGTGTGCGTGTGTGCGTGTGCCTGCGACCGCTGTTTCTCGACAACCACTGGTCCGATCTAATTGAAACTTGCCAAGTATATTGCTGGGGACCTGACTATGTGTCTTTTCAAGGTTTGATATTAATCGGACAAGTGCTTCCCAAGTTATGGCCATTTATTTACCAAATCAATGACAGGACATGGTGCTGCGGCCATTTATTTAGCAAACTAATGACAAGACACGTTGCTGCGTAGGCCGGTGCGTGGCCGGCCGACGATGACGTCACGGGCCGTGCGGGTTACGATGGGGATCGGTGCCTTAGTTACCATGGCGTAGGAGTGGTAATGGTCAATGGCAGCGAATGTCATGGCAAGCAAAGACGGGGAGGTAAACTTGATTTTAATTAACTGTGTGGAAGTATCACAGCAGTTATTACCTCAATACAAGCGATAATTCGTGGAATGCATGTGAACATTCCGTACGGGCACGCACCACTTCTGGATAGTGATGACTTACTGTATTCTAATAATTTCTCGATTTCTTATACGCATTTATAGATAAACACAATGCCCCAATCCAGTCTTCGTTTACAAGAGCGAAGGAACGTCCTGTGTGGTTGTTTGAAAGGTTTTTTTTTTCTCTTTTGGTTTGCTCGTATGGCCACGCACGTACGGGCACGCACGTTCGGGCACGTACTAGTATATTCGATTTGGCGACAGCGAGACGCCACACATGAAACTGTCATAAACGTCTGAAGTTTCCTACTCGTCTTCTTATTATTATTCCTCTTCTTCTTCTGCTTCTTCTTCTTCTTCTTCTTTTTCGCTCTCTCAAAGTTAAATCAGCAAATAAACTTTCTATCTCCATCATGTCATTTTTCCATGAGTTTTAGTATGTTATAAAAAAAGGCTCCAATTATTAGTGCATTCCTGCTGTTGTGGACATCATTATGTGATGACGTCATGTGAAGGAATGTCTTTTTTCATACTTTGCATGGAAACAAACACAGGATATTTTTCCTTGTAACAGTCGTTGCAAATTCTGGAAAGCATATATGGGGTTATAAGCGACAAGTCACTGTCTCGCAGACAGAAAGAAACTGCGTTTGACGTCCCACAGAGTTATTATTTTTTTTGTAATGAATTATCACTATTTTCTTTCCTCTGCATAATATGAGAGTTAGCGTACCTTCATTGGGTGGTGTATATTAGATAGCTGCTGCGATCGCTGCGGACAATACATGCAGTACCTCGTTTGAGTTGTAATCAAAATGTTACTTTTTTTCCCTCAAAACAGTATCTTCATTTAATGATAGAAGACACGTTGTTCAGTCTTAAAATGTACATGAAGCCTTTAAAATAATCTAAGTTACATGGAGAGCAAAAGACGGTGGCGATTTCTGGATGGCTGGAGGGCATGGCCTGTACAATGAATGGGCAGTGCTTATGACCCACAGACAGACAGACAGACTTGAACTCAGCTTTTATTGTTGTGGTCCCGGCGTCATGGAGAGGCAACAAGGGATGGACTACCTCGGGTTACTCGCCGGACTCACCGGAATTGCAGGCTGTCGCACACGAATAACTACGTGGCACAGCGGGTCGCTAATTGACCGTGAACACCAACAACTCAACCACATGACTTTGGGTCCCCTATCTAATACCATTTACCGAAGGGTCACGTGAGTAGGGTGAATAGACTGATTCTGGCTCACTTTTCCCCATCGAAGTGAATGGGGATTTTCAGCGATTAATTTTTTTCCCTAAAAATAAACCCCTTTTTATCCCAAGGTATATTTATTTGTCTCCCCTTTTAACCTAGGGGCACTCTTTTCAAATAACCAATGTAATAAGATAAAGATTTGTTGAAGTAGTAAAGTAGTAATGTGATTTGTTAAAGGTGATTCTAAAGAAATATCTGAAACATGTAAGCCTAGGGACACTCTTTTTAAAATAACCAATGCATATTGTTTAGCTCACTCATTGAACCTATAAAGATTTGTTCATTCTCAAATTCCTTCAATAGTTTAATTTTCTTTGCACAATAATCCCCATCTAAAATATTTAAAAATAAAACATTTGAATCTTTATATTTTTTAAGATACCCCTTTTGTGTCATTATGAAATGATAAACTTCTCTTAATGCTCTTGTTTGACCACCTCCTGAGCCTCAGATTATTTTGCTAAGCCACGCCCACTTTCATAAACCACACCCACTTTTCATGAGGTTTTTCATAAGCCACGCCCACTTTTCCTAAGCTCTGCCCACTTTTACTAAGCCCCGCCTACTCTTACATCATTTCCAGTTAATCTCTGACTCACAAAGAAATCACTAGAAAATTCTAGAATGTTATGGTTTTGAAAAATTTCCCAACGAAGGCTTGCCTGGGCTTGCCCAGGGAATTTTCAAAGAATCCTCCATTTTGAAAAAAAATTTCTCCATTCTCACAAGGCTTGCCTGGGCTTGCCCAGGGAATTTTCAAAGAATCCTCCATTTTGAAAAAATATTTCTCCATTCTCACAAGGCTTGCCTGGGGTTGCCCAGAGAAACCATGCCCAACAGTCTTTCTCTATAACAGCCTCAAGCCCAGCCTCAAAAATTTTAAACATTTTTTTTTACTGAAAATGGAGTGCTGTGCTGAGCTTGCTTGGAGTTCTACGACTTGTATGGAACTAAACCTTCAAGTTGATGAACTGGATTCAAACCTCTTATCTATTGAGGTAAGATTTTATTTTCCTATTTTCAGTTTGATTTAAGCATTCTCATTTAATAATTAAATCACTTAATTAATACATTATTATTTTCTCTCACAGGAAATTGTATCTGAAAATACCGATTTTGCCACAACTTGGGGTGAAATTGTTGGCTTGGTTGAAGACCTTATGAGTGACCAAGACCCACAGAACGAGCTCGACCTTGATGGTCCAACCAAAGAGTTATACCTTAGAAACCAGCAAAATCCTGAAAAAGAGTTTTACAGCAATAGTACTCATTGCGAGTTATCAAGACAATACCCACTGGACAAGTTATACCTTGATGAGCCAGAATACAAGTTTAACCTTGAAGACTCACAAATTTTGAAAAAAAATCAGTAAATGAGTTCTGCCTTGATGGTTTAAATAACTACCTTGCAGACTCGGGAAAACGGTTCTGCCAAGATGGTTCTAAATATGGAACCGACCTTGGATACACAAATTTCAGACATTTTGAAAAATGGAGTTTTCCTTGATGATCCACAGTTATACTATGTGAGATCTATCACTGAAACCCATAAAAATTGGAAAAATGGAGTTTTCCTTGATGATCAGCAGTTACACTATGTGAGATCAATCACTGAACAACATAAAATTCGAAAAATGGAGTTTTCCTTTATGATCCACAGTTATACTATGTGAGATCTATCACCGAAAATCACAATATTTCTGGAAATTGTGGTTCTACCTTGGAGTCTTGGATAGATGGTTATATTTTTGGAGACTTGAAATGTGGGTTCTGCTTGATAACTCACAATGTGATACGTATCTTAGAAACTCAACAGGAATGTGGTTATACCTTGAAGACTTGGAATGTTGGGTTTATTTTGGAGACTTGAAATGCTACCACTCTTGGGGATCTAAACCTATTGATGTAGTTCTTTGTTGGATGGTGCTTGATGAGAGCAATATCAAGAAAGTTCTTACTCCCCCTTTCTACTTCATCAAACCTGAAAGCCTTAAAAGACAGAATTGGAAGAAGAGAAAAAAACATAAAAAAATATATGTTGCTAGTTCTGGGAAGAAAGTGCAGGAAGGTTCTTACTCTACCTTTCTACTTAATCAAACCTGAAAGTCTTAAAAGACAGAATTGGAAGAAGAGAAAAAGAAAAGAAAAAAACATAAAAAATATATATTGTTGAAATACGTATTGAAAAAAAGACTGTTGGGCGAGGGTTGGGGTGAGGGTTGGGATTATGAATGTGAGGGTAGGGGTTGAGATTTTGAATGAGGGTTGGGGTTGAGATTTTGAATGTGAAGGTTGGGGTTGAGATTTTGAATGAGGGTTAGGGTTGAGATTTTGAATGTGAGGGTTGGGACACACACACACACACACACACACACACACACACACACACACACACACACACACACACACACACACACACACACACACACACACACACACACACACACACACACACACACACACACACACGTTAAGCCTTGACTATTCAGTTGAGGATTCTGTGTTTTGGGTTCACAGATCTAAGAACGACCCCCCTTGACACACATGATATACTGTTATACACCTCGGACTTGGCTCTCGAGTGTTCCACAATGGTGAATGTAGGAAGGAGTGAAGCACCAACCCATTGCTCCTATGGGTATTATCTGCTTAGTTTTGTCTTTTGTAATTCCTGTGAATAAAATGAACCTAAAATTTCTTCCCCTTCTAAATCATATATCTTATAGGTCCAAGGAACCGTATCTATTACATCAACAATTTTAAAAAGTTCGTTCGTCCATCGTTTAGTATAACCTTTTTCAAAATGAGATTTCCACCTATATATTCTTACGATATCACCAACTTTGAACTTAGGTTTTCTGATATTAATCTCTTTTTCATATGTTAATTTTGAAAATGTTTCTGATGGTTTCATATCCGTTGACGTGTGAATCGTGTCATTATACTTATCCACAATATCCTGAATAAAAGATGGCCATTGTTGTGAACTGAGTTGTGTGAATTTTTTATATAGTCTCTCTTTTAAAGTACGATTAAAGCACTCAATAACAACGGCTTTTCCTTCATTAAAGGAACTGTATAATGCAATGCTGATATTTTTTAGAAAATTAATAAATGTCTTGTGATAAAACTCTCCACCCTCATCAGTCCAGAAATTTTTAGGTTTTCTCTTACTTTTAATAAATATCTGTTGAAAGGCTATCATAAGAGTATTACCTGTTTTTTTTTTTTTAAATGGACAACCATGCGTTTCTACTCCTCAAAACAATAAAGGTTAAAGCATCTTTGTACCCCATATCATTATTGAGTTCAATGAAATCAGCAGACCAGATATAATCAACTTCCTTGGAATAAACCTTCCTTTTTTTTTTTTTTTTTTTTTTGTATACCTTGGTCGAGGCTCGTATGAGAGCTAACACACAACTCACAGCAAGGAGGCATGAGACAAGAGGGGCGGGAGTGGAAGGGACAAAACATTGGGGAACAGACACAGGTGAACTGTGGAAGGGAGAGGGATGGGGATGGGACGGGGAACATGGCGAGGAGAAGATGGACATTACAGGGACTTTCAGGAAGGAAAGCAGGAGAATTGAAGGAAGTGGGCTTGGGTGGATTATCGGGTGTAGAAAAGATCGAGGATTTGGATGGGGGAAGATAAGAGGTGGTGGTGAACAGCTGTTTTGAAAGCCTGGAAGGAAGAATGGGAAAGAATAGAGTGAGGAAGTTTATTCCAAAGGCGGGAAAAAAGAGGAATGAAAGAGTGAAGATGAGCAGTGATTCGTGATTTTGGTAGTTTTACCAGAAGGGGGTTGTTGGCGGACCTTGAGCGCCCTGTGGAAATATGGTTGGGACAAATCGCAGAGAGAGCAGGGGGAGCAAGGCTGGAGAGGAGTCGGTAGAAGACAGAAAGACCACCGACCAACCTGCGGTGATTGAGTGAGAGGCCCAAAGACTCAGCTTCATTGCGGGAGATGCCGATGATCTTAAAAGCCCTGGTTTCGACAGCGTGAAGTCGAGAAAGGTGGGAGGCAGGAGCACCAGCCCAGAGGGGAGAGCAGTACTCCATCAGGCTACGGACAAAAGCTTTGTAAGTGGTCAGGAGCTCAAGAGGGCCGAGGAAGGACTTTGCACGACGGAGGATTCCCAGTCGGCGACTGGCTTTTGAGGCAAGGTTGGAAATGTGACTTTCCCAGGAAAGGTCATGGCAGATAGTGAGACCCAGAAGCTTGAAAGAAAAGACTTCTTCCAGAGGATTGTTGAGAAAGTGGATGGGGGGGTTTTGTAAACGGTCCTTTCGAAGAGACATAGTGAGAGTGTGAGATTTGTCTGGATTGAAAGACATGTTCCACTTGTTGGACCAGTTTGTGATTTTATCCAGATCTGCAGTGAGCGAAGAAGCTGCTGCTTGCCGGTCTGAGGGATGACAGATGGTACGGCAGAGGGTGGAGTCATCGGCAAAGAGAAATAGAGGATTTTCCAGAGAGTCCGAGAGATCATTGATGAAAACCAGAAAAAGAACAGGGCCCAGAACGCTACCTTGAGGAACTCCAGCCTGCACAGGAAGAGGGGATGAAAGAACTCCATTTAGGGCCACACGTTGACTGCGACAGGAGAGGAAGTCTGCGAGCCATGAGTGGAGATGGCCTTGAATACCATGGGAAGAGAGTTTGGTGAGTAGGGCAGGGTGCCAGACTGTGTCAAAAGCACGTGATATGTCCAGGGATACGGCTCGAATTTCCTGTCTGGCATTGAGGACCTCCATCCATTGATGGGAGAGCAGTAGCAGCATATCCAGGGTAGAGTGACCTGGTCTGAAACCAAATTGATGATTGGAAATCAAGCCATTGGATAAGAGGAAGGATTTCATGTCTGAAGCGATGATGGATTCCATAACCTTGCTGATGATTGGGAGAAGGCTGATTGGTCTGTAGTTACAGGGATCTGTTTTTGCACCTTTTTTATGCAGGGCAGTGATGTTAGCAGATTTCCAAGCAGATGGCAGATGACCTTGGGAAAATGAGAGGGTGAATAGAACAGAGAGAGGGTGAGCAAGAGCAGAAGAGCAGGCTTTGAGGACACGTGGGCTGATGCCGTCTGGACCGGTTGCAGAATCTGACTCGAGGTTTGAAAGCAAGCTCTCCACCTTGTCAGGAGAAAAGGATACAGAGTCCAGGGACAGTTGGGTGCGACTGGGTAAGGTGGGTAGAGATAGTGATGGGTTTAGGACACAAGATTTAGCTGCAAACACCGAGTTTAGACATTCAGCTTTATCACGTGTGGAATCAGCAGTGCGGCCATTTGAGGTAAGGGAGGGGATGGAGGGGGAACATACACCAGAAACAGATTTGATTAAACGCCACCAGGATTTTGAGGAGGGAGAGAGGTTTGAGAGTTCAGACTTGAGATGAGAAAGATGTTGTTTTCTGGCTCTCCTGAGGGTAGATACACACTTGTTCCGAGCTTTGTGGAAAGAACTGAGATTGCCCTCAGTTGGGTTTGCTTTCCATGAGGCAAAAGGCAAGTTGTTTCAGGACAACTGCCTCGCCACAAGCTTCAGTAAACCAAGGGCGGGAGGAAGGGTAAGACAACTGAACACGAGAGGGGATAAATCTGTGCATGAGGGAGAGCAAGTTTCTTTGAAAGAATTCCCAGGATGAGTTGATGTTTGAGAAAGTAGTGATAGGAGACCAGTCTGTAAGTTTGATGGCTGCTCGGAGACCCTGCCAGTCGGCTTGAGTGAAATGCCAGACTCGACGGCGGTGAGGTGGTTCTCTGATAACAGCCAGAGAGATGTCCACTTTAATAAGGACGTGGTCAGAAGAACCGATTGGAGCGAAGGAAGAGCAGCAGATATTGTCAGGGAAATTTGTCAAAATCTGATCCAGAAGAGATGGAGTACCATTGGTTGAGATCCGGGTCGGGAAGTTGACCGATTGAGTCAGTCCCAATGAGTCACAGAAAGCTTTTGCTGATGTCCCATGGCAGGTGAGAGAGGTACCCACACCTAGCCAACTGGCGTGATGACAATTGAAGTCGCCACATAAGAGGAAGAGAGAGTTTGGATGAGAAGATAGAAGATGGTCCATGTTTTCGGAGAGTGAGGTGTAGATGGAGTCATCACTGTAATGAAACTTTGTGAATATTGGTTGATGTAATTCATCAGCTAATTGCTCTTCAGTCTTAATGACATCATTAGAGCCTATAAGTTTTTTGAATTTCCAAGTCCAAGTTTCAATTTAGCACTGATCATCTTCTTCACGATGAACAACTTTTTCTCTTAGCATTGGATTTTGTATCAGAGACAAATTATACAACATTTCTCTATCAGCTTCATGTTTTTCTTCCAAAGTTGTGGTACTCCCATTATCAATATCGTTCCTCATGCACACTTCATCAACCCTATTGATGGGCTTACTGCATGATTTAGGATTGTCTGCCTCATCTAATATTTTATCAAAGTTTGTGCCTGGAACACAGAAAGAATACCCTGGTAGATGTAATTCCCCTGGTATTCCAGTAGTTGTAAATTTTATTCCTCATAAAAACTTTTGTATATCTCTTCCGAGTTTGTGTTTGGAGATAAATTGATTTTTTTTGAACCACACACTGAACATATACCTTTTTGTATAACGCTGTTATTTTTACTTTTAAAATATGAAATATTTTTCGTATTAGTTTTCTTTTTACATTTGAGACAATAACTCATTTATTTATGAGAAAAATTCCTACAGAGTGCGAAAACCTTTTTCGTTTCCAACATGCACTTTTGAATCTTAACTTTTAAAACATAAAGAATCCTGAGAAATGCCTTCACTCTCTCCTCCATTTATTAAAGAAAAAAAATGAAAAACTTGAAAGTCGATATCTTGTCCTTGAAAACAGTCTTGTCGAAAATATTGCTAATAGACTTGTCAATTCTTTGTTTTCCTCCTCGGTGGGTTGAGTTATTTTCTGTAATACCCCCAATCTTTTTTTAATCTCACTGGTTTCCATATTTTCATATTTATTCATTCTCGCTCTTTCCTCCCTCTCCTCCTCTCTCTTCTCTCTCTCTCTCTCTCTCTCTCTCTCTCTCTCTCTCTCTCTCTCTCTCTCTCTCTCTCTCTCTCTCTCTCTCTCTCTCTCTTTCTTCTCTCTCTTCTCTCTTTCCCCCTTCTCTCTCTTCTCCCTCTCCTCCTTCTCTCTCTTCTCCCTCTTCAACTCCTTCCTCGTCCCTTACTATCCTTGAATCACTTACACCCCATAGAATATCACACATATATTCATCAGCATTTCTTGCTATTCCTGTATCCAAAATATTTTTTTACAACAGGAAACCAATAAAATTTCTTTTGAATTTCTAAAAGAGCCTTACGTTTTCTTAACTTTATAATTTTTTCATTATTTAACATTCTAATTAAATCCAAAGTTGTTGGTTTATCAACATCAGCAAAATGCCAATCTTTTCTTGAAAATCCCTCATTCTTATGTTGTAGAACATTTATTAAAATACTGAAAAACCTTTTCTTGAAGGTATGCTTGGACACAGAAATGATAATTTTCTTGAAGCCTTCTTGCCATCATTTATGTATTAGAAATATACGTTAGAATAATATTATGACACGAAACACCTCCCCATCTTCCCATAGTTAAATCATTTTGTATTTCCCGACTTATTATATATAATCCTGTTTTTTCTGATTTCATGATATATACGAGGGCAAAACCATTATTATATTTACCCTTATTAAATTCTTTTATTTGTTGTTTACTAATCGTGGCTCCACAAAACTCATTCTCGATACCAAGTGGATAATATTCTTCCTTACGAGACTGATTTAATTGTTCCAGGTCTTTTAGGTCAATTTTAAATGACCAATTATACCCTAAATCATTCATATCATACCCCCATTGTTCTATTCTCATACAAACGATAAGCCCTTCTTAATAAAAATTTATTTTAATTCGAACTGTAAATTCTGTATGATCTGGAGATAAAAATCAACACTTCTGTATCTTTGGAATACACGGCCGTTTTATTTAAGGATATATATATTGTGATAAATCACTTAATCTCACCAAGTCATTCGTGTCAGTCGGGCTTGGATAATTTTTTTATTTATAAGCATTTTTCATATTAATATTTTTGGTTATATTTTATTTATGTCATTCAGCCAGTGCCTTTGTGTAATAATTTGATAAATCAATATCCAGTTCCTGGGATACACCAGAGATAGAACCATCTTTACCAACATAAGTCATTGATATTAGCTTGAAAATAATGTCATAAAAAAAATTATTTTTGTTGAGTTGAAATAACACATATAGACATAATTGACCGCAACACTTGGAATTTAATTCTTGGACTTGAAATGTTTGATAAACACCATTCTGGAAGAATTTTATGACTTAGGTGGAGGAAGACCAAAACTATCAAAATAATATTTGTCTTGACGATTAAAAATACAAACCCAATGAGAATCTTTCCCATTATTATCTTCTCAGTTCATAATAATATTCTTTGTATGTTTCGGCATGTTTGTTAATTCATCTCTCATACAAATAACCACATTATGAATTTTTAATTTCTTACAATATTTAACAAGTTGAAAATTTGATGTTGTATTCTTTCCAAGTTCTTTAAACCACTCATCAATTCTCATTTATTTATTAGAAAGATATAATCCATTACCTATTTTAGTTAATTTTAAACCTGCTTGTGCGATCGAAGAAAGCATATCTCCAACTAACAATCTCGCTTTATCAGGCAGACCTTCAAGTTTTTCAGCAAAATCTACAATTACACCACTTCCACAAATTTGTTTCTCCAACTCTTTGTTATGTCTTTCCAATTCTTTTTGAGCCCGGAGTTGAGCCTTCCTTTCGTTGGCAGTTTTCACCGCTGTTGAAATACCACCCGTCAATGCTCCAACCACACTTAAACCAGCAAATAAAGGAATTAGAACAGGGAGAAATCCTCCACTCGTCTCTCTTATTGAATATTTTTTCAACATTGGTTTTGTCATTTTAATTTTAAGTGAGCAGTATCGTTCAAGATTTTAACCTGTTCCCTTGTGAGCAAAACATCAATTCTTACTGCTCCTTTTCTCTGAATTGTATTAACGTTAATCGTACAAGGCTTTTGATTTTGAACACAAGATGATAGTTTATGAAGATTGATTTGATTAACATATATTTGATTATTTAACAAAAAATTATGTGAGACTAATCATAACACGATTATCTGTATTAATCTGCAATTCTGTTTCTTCCAAAAGCAAACAATATGTATCAACTTCTTCACTCTCTCCTCTTTCAATGTATAGGGAAGTATCCACTCGATTAGACTTTATAGTTTCCTTTTGAGCACGCAGGTCAAATGCATAGATTGCATACAAATTTTAAATGCTGTCATATCCAAAATAGGTTCTTTATTTCCATTACTTTCACACACCTTTTGGTAAGACTTGTATGCTTCAGCATAATCATTTTTTCCCCAATTTATTTCCAAACTATCTCGTGGATAAAACGTTCCATCTGGAGAAACACGAAGTTGTTTCACCTTCGCATTGTCACTCAATGCATTATTCTTATCAGTAGCAGTATCGCCATCTGCTTTTTAAAAAAATGATTCACAGATATCGTGGCTTTCCTTCCAGAACACCCAAATTCCACGTGTAAGTGGTTTGGTTTAGTTTAACGTGTTGACATCTTATTTTGAGGTATGATACACTGAGTGGTTTCTTTGAGTTAAGTCTTCTATTCAACATCTCTTCTGTTTTAAGATGAGGAGTATATTCACTAATATACCAACTCATTTCATCAATTACAAATTTATTCTGACCACTAAAAGCACAAGCAACACCAAAAAGTAATCTATTTTTAATATAATTCCTTTGCAGTTGAAATCTAATTTTAAGACCAAACAGAACTTTATCATGATCACAAAATCCAAATATACCTTTAAGAGCAACTGCCACAGTAAAACTATTAACTGCTTTTGTATCATCAGTATACATTCCTTTACTTTGAGTATATCCAGGGTCTGTGGTTGTTCCCATTGACATATCAGGAATAAAACCTTTGACAGCCCCCTTTCCCATTCTACCACTGAATGTATATAGTGTAAATTTCATCATTTCAGATACAGCAGAGACACAATCAACCGCTTCAACTTCTTGTGTTCCAATGTACAAACAAACACTATCAAACATTTTCCAGAAGAAATCATTTACGAGTGTAGCGTTTGGGTTATTCCCAACCTTAGTGAATGTAAATTTACACAACAAGAAACTTTCGGATAGATTCAAATAAGTTTGTTGATTATTTATTTCAAAACTTTTTGTACCATTTGCGTTCCAGTCTGTTCCAGTTATTGCATTTACCTTGAAGTAATCTTCTTTGTTAGTGGAGTTTGAGATGATAATAGTATCATCCAAATCATAGATACCATCAATTGCTTCCACACTTGTATTTATTTAGGAAAAAAATGTTTAAACTTTTGAAACCCTGACCCAAGTATTTGAATTATTTTCTGTCGTTCTTGGGGGAACAACTGAGTTTTGCTTTTCTTAATTTCTTTAATTAAATTTATGAGATTCCTTTTGGGCATCTTTTATGCTCTTTACAGCACCTGCTACATTTCCCACAGCAGAAGCAGTTGAACCAATTAGGTCTTCATGTCTAAGAATCGTTGAACTGATACCCATTAGAGTATCAATTATCTCATCTCCTCCAAAATGATGTCCAACACCCCTTTGTCTCTTAGGTTTATAGTATCCTCTACCAAGATACATACCTTCACCCTTGTAGTATGGGGAAAGGAACATCCCATTCCCTGTAATTATTTTATATTTTCCCAACTCGTGTTTCCTCACAATAATCATCGTATTTATATATTGGAAAACTTCACGTCGGTGAATTCTGATGGATATAACTTCTCCATTAAAATAAATCATACGATTATCTTGGTCGGTTGTCCTAAAATTTACTCTGTGTATGGTTTTTCCTGACACAGGGAGATAAACCAAATTTTTGGGTTCCATATTGAATTTATAACCAATTGGGGTTGAGTATGCGCTGAATGAAAATATTGTATTTGTTTTTATTCCATCATTATAAGCACCATCAATCAAATCACAGTGAATTAATACCGAATTTATTCCTGAGGATATTTGAATGACATCATCACTGTAAAACGTCCCATTCGTTTCAATCTCTTTTGAGGAGAAACACAATAAATCTATAAATGAATTATCAATTGTGAAATCAACCGTGTAGTTATTTTTAAAGTTTAATCGTTGATTTTGAAGTATGTTTTTGAATGTCTATGAAAATATTTTTTGGTTCATCACCCTGTTCTTTCATAAGACGAGCAATTTTGGAAGATATTTGAGAAATCTCATGTGCTCCGGGTGAGACTGTTATCGTTTTGTATCCACTTCCCGGATTATAACAAAACTTGTCATTTTTATCAGTTATATTAAATAAGGTATTATAAGTTTCCATGGGCAATAAAGATGCCTCATATTCTTTTGTTGTGTCAAGTTGTAGTGGGTATGGGAATGAAGATGTGTGGTCGCTTGTTGTGAAATCAAAACTCAGGATTGTGCTTCTCAGCTTATTTAATACGAGATAAAATGTCTTTATTTTGAGATTTATTAATTATCTTCATGTTCATCAACTGGTCGAAAATGGCTGATGTTTCATTAAAACAATTGTTATTTCCAGCCTTCTTACTACCTAACAACAATAACAGTCTATTAACTCATTGCGATGGGTCATTTGGAAGAAAACTAATACCTGAACCAAGGATACTTAAAGCCTGAATAATGTGTTTCTCCTTCTCATTATTGTTACATTTACCAGAAAGACTCACCCTATAATCAACAGAGTTCAGCAGATCAATATATACTCTATCATCATTATTTTCCTTATCCAATGGTTTATCAAAATACTTTGATTCATTCCTCACAGTTGAAGCTTGTCTTCCATCTTTTGTGAGAAGGAAGATTAATCTGGGGGTTAGTTTAACTGGGGGTTGAGCAGACCCCATGAACCTTAATTCATCATTAAATATCAATACCTTTTATTGAACAAGATGAAATATTGCTGGTTGTTCTGTTGGAATGACTCCTGCTTTGGTTTTTGATTCTGCTGAATATTCATTGTTTTGAAGAGCATTCACAATATAAGCAGGGGGGTGATTAATCTCTTCCAGTTGTTGAAATAATCCTTCATCATCATATTCTAATTCCCCTATATGCTCTAATTCTTCCTCCGTCATTTGACTGAAATCTTTTAACATTTGAAGTTTTTTAGGAGTATATTCTACTGTGGGAACTGTGGAAACATCTAGAATTTTTTCTTTGGAAGTTTTTAAAAGAGGTTTAAAAAATTTCTCTTGTTTTCTTTCAAATGCTTCTTCACCCGTTAGTTTCTGTCTGCGTTTCTTCTTTATGTCTTCCTGTTGTTTTACAACTTTTGAAACCAACTCTTGATAAACCTTAAATCTTCTTGCTCTTTCTTTTGCATCCATTTATTTTTTGGAAAATATCATTTAACAGCTCATCTTGTTTCACAACAATAGATTGATATTTTTCAGTGGTGTGCTTCATGTAATCCGCAAATTCTTTTTTACTGCATACTGGAGAACAATTGTGTCGCCAAAAATGTTTATATCTATTGAATTAAACTTGAATAAAATAAAAGTATTAGCATTGTTTCTGATGGAACGACGAGGAAGTTGAAAGTACGATTGACTAAGATAAATACAATTACAAGAAGAATGTCTCCCTCTTGTGTAGTAGCTGTCCATTACTGTTTGGTTTCTCTCATTAACACAATCAAAGATAACGAGGTTCTTTTTTGATTTATCCAAATCTTGGGGAGACGGTATATCATCCGTATTATCACTAAGAATACAAGTTATCGGTTTTGATTTATTTTTACCTCTCTGTGTATCACAAAATAGTTGTATTATATCTTCAATGTTATAATCATTTCGGTTTTTTGAAGTTTAAATAAACCGATTATATCTTCTTTTTGAAGACCAGCATTAAAACCTTGTGAGAGTAATTGATACTCTGGTTGAAAACTTGACTTTGTGAAAATTATTAAATTATCATCATCTAAAAAGTTGGGAGTCAGGAGCATCTTCAAAAGTAAGCAGGTTTTTCCACATCCGCTTGAACCAAATATGAGACATCTTAATGAATTTGGAAGATTTTTATGACTGTTAAATTTCATCTTATTTTCCCAAATGGGTAAAAAACCATTTATTTATATATTTGGAAAACAGGTTATTTAATTTATAATTGGATTTTCAAGAAACTATACTTTATCCTAAGTTCAGGTTTAATTTCAAGATAATCCATTATTTTATTTATACAATATCTTGTGTTATCTTTATCGGTTCAATGAGTGAACTAAACAATATGCATTGGTTATTTGAAAAAGAGTGCCACTGGGCTTACACGTTTCAGATATTTCATTAGAATCACCTTTAACAAATCACATTACTACTTTACTACTTGAACAAATCTTTATCTTATTGCATTGGTTATTTGAAGAGTGCCCCGAGGTTAAAAGGGGAGACAAATAAATATACCTTGTGATAAAAAGGGGGTTTATTTTTCGGGGAAAAAAAATATGAATTGCTGAAAATCCCCCATTCACTTACATGGGGAAAAGTGAGCCAGAATCAGTATATTCACCCCACTCAAGTGACCTCCTTACCAGGGAACACGCCCTCGATACGCACTTGTGTTCACCAGATTACTTACTGGATCAGGTGCAGCCAAGCGGAACTGCCAAGTACATATTGACTATGAAGCAAATCTGTGGGGAATAACATCCCGGCTCAGCGAGGGTGCGAGCCATGCTGGCTGGGCCAATGAAGGAAAACAAGAAAACTGTAGTGTCGCCGCAGAGTTGCGAACAGGCAGACACGAGCCGGAGGGTAACACAACTCCGCTTTATTGCCTCGAGCGAGAGGGTGGGCGTAGGATGCCCGTAACTCCGCTTTATTACGCACTCAATGCACTCTACAGGCACACGACCTCCAAGCCACTACTAACGATACCACATGCTGCTAACTGGTGCTCCAAGTCCCTAGCGGGCGAGAACAGCTATCTGCATTGCAGACACGTGACTACTATCACAACTCCTCCACGCCCCCACAACGCCCTATGCCAATACGCTACAAAAACGAGCTGGGAACATTTCTACACAGAGCATTTATTTACAACCAAAGCGAAGAAAGGTATGTGGTACAGTGAATGGAATTTATTGGTCGGTGCAGCAGGGAAAGCAAGGCATTTCTGGGGTGTGGCAAAAGACAAGCAATTTTACAAAAACAGATACAAAGCATAGCTATCCCATATATCTTCCACAATCTAAATTTATGCGAGCACAGGCACAAGCTCACATACACATACACATACACATACACATACACATACACACACACACACACACACACACGATTACATAGCCAGAGAGAAAGAAAGCAGGTGAGGGTAGATGTCTTCCCATTAGCTGGCGTGGTCGCCAGACCAACACAGCCCAGAACGCTTAGGGACAGATAGGTAGGAAGAATACTGGTTATGTCGAAGATGTAGGAGTGGGAGGTGTGGTGGAGTGCAACATTTGGGGGGGGGGGGGGGAGGGGGGAGGGGTGCAGTGTCATGCAAGAGGAAAATGTTCTTCAGAAAATGCAAGTCAGTACGTTCGCTCCTTCGGTTCCGTCCATAAAAGAAGTCATGCTTCGCCCGTGTTATTGCTTTTTTATGCGCCCACAGTTGACGAGGGCGATTGAAAGAAATATGGAAGAAGAAGATGCATAAGGAAAAAATTCCTATCCTATCTGTGTTAATGTCTGTACCTATTGGGGATCGCTCGAATGGAGCAGCCCCACCTCACGGCAGTAGTGTGATCCCCACCCCCCCCCCTGCGCTTGGATAGGAGGACTCATGGCGTCTTTCGCTCCTCGCCGACCAGCTCGCTGCCTGCCTGCTTGTCGATCCTGTCTGGCTCCACATTCGTTTGGCGACAGCAATGACAGCCCTGAACACGAAAACGAGCAGCAGTTGCAGCGACAGTGACAGGGTGAATCAATTGAAGTCGTGCAGGCGAGCAGGCAGAGGAATTGAATGAAAGAGGGACTGACCCAAAAGAGAGCAAACTGAGTCTGCTCTGCCATTTTTATGGGCCCAGATGAAGGAAGGGGCCGAGTACCAGATCTCGACGAGCCACAGACAAAAATCTCCTTCATCTATTGGGCCACAGCGGCCGTAGCCATGCCCTGCCAGGCCTCGGAGCCGGAAAGTAGCTCAGTCACTTGCTGTCCTTGACACAGGTCGGAGCTCCAAGTTTTGCATTGGGCCACGGTCTTCGGACACGTACTCCAGCCTTGAATGTGTGCCGACCTTCATTCTGACATGGGAATGTAGCAAAATCCTCGCACTACCCATAGGTCCTTTCATAAGCTGCAGCGCACATTCGTGTCTCACACTATTCCTTCACAAATCTTGACCCGGGTCCCCTCCAGGTCCTTTGAGTTTTCTGTGTGGATTTGACGACCATGGGGCAGTCACGGAAGTCATAAAACAGGGGCTCTTGTCTTGGCATCTATAGTGAGAAGTGGTGGTAATGTGGTGTCTGTAGCGAGTGTTGATTACCACGTGGCACTCATGGTGATGGCCGAGTGCCACGTGGCGCTCGTAGTGAAATGGTGAATAAAAGTCGGAATTTTCCGTGGGTTGTTGCGGGGGTATTTTTTTCCAGTTGTAGGAAGCGGTTGCGGTGAAGATGGTGAGGTTTGGTGAGCAGAGTGAAGTCTGAGGTGAGGTTGTGGTTGGGAATTGGCATGCACATTTGAATGGAGAATGGGCGCGCAAACTCCAACAAAACAATGTACTGGTGCGCTGTTGGCCAGATGCGCTCGCATGCTGGAAATGCTCGTAGTGTGTGCACATTCCTATTTGCGTGGTGTGTGCTTGCTTGAATGATTCGTGTAACAGAAAGGAAAAGGTTAAAGTGAGAATATAAGAGATATAACAGACCTAACTACGAGAGTTCCACGTGATGCATCTTTCCCCTTTTACCCACTAGACATATGGAAGGGACTACCTAAAACATGTACGATTGAAATAACTGCCTTTGGATCGCTGTATGTTGTATGCCATTGCCTTAGAGGCCAGCGGTTTTACAGAACTGCAACAATATATTACATGTACAAAGTGAAATCCTCAAATACGTGGGATGAGAGCTGTTCTTCAACAATTGTTTTTTTTTTTTGTATACCTTGTCAAGGCTCGTATGAGAGCTAACACAGCGCATAGCAAGGGGGGGGGGGGCATGAGACAAGAGGGGCGTGGGAAGGACAAAACAGTGAGGAACAGAGACATTAGGAGATCTGCGGAAGGGAGAGGGATGGGGCGTGGAACATGGGGTATACAAGATGGACACTACAGGGACATTGAGGAAGGAAAGCAAGTAATTTGAAGGAGGTGGGTTTGAGGTGGATTAATGGGGGTAGAAAAGATCGAGGATTTGGATGGAGGATGTTAAGAAGTGGTGGTGAACAGCTGTTTTGAGAGCCTGGAGGGAAGAAATGGATTGAACAGAGTGAGGGAGTTTATTCCACAGGCAGGAAAAAAGAGGAATGAAAGAGTGAAGGTGAAGGTGAGCAAAGGCTAAGGTGATTTTGGTAGTTTTACCAGAGGGGTGTTGTTGGCGGATCTTGAGCACCCTGCGGAAATATGGTGGGGACAAATCACAGACAGAGCGGGGGGCAAGACCGGAGAGGAGATGGTAGAAGACAGAAAGACCACCGGAGAGGAGATGGTGAGAGTGAGAGAGTCAGAGGTGACCGAGTGAGAGGCCCAAAGACTCACCCTCATCGTGGGAGATACCAATTATCCGAAATGCCTTTGTTTCAACTGCATGAAGATGAGAAAGGTGAGAGGCAGGAGCACCAGCCCTGGGGAGAGCAGTACTCCATCAGGCTGCGGGCGAAAGCTTTTTATGTGGTCAGGAGTTCAGGTGGGCCGAGGAAGGACTTTGGATGATGGAGGATTGCCCAGTTGGCGACTGGCTTTGGAGGTCAGGTTGGAAATGTGGCTTTTCCAGGAAAAATCATGACAAATAGTGAGACCCAGAAGCTTGAAAGAAAGGACTTCTTCCAGAGGATTGTTGAGAAAGTAGATTGGGGTGGGGGGTGGAGGGGAGGGAGGTTCCAAACGGTCCTTTAGGAGAGACATAGTGAGAGTGTGAGATTTGTCCGGATTGAAAGACATGTTCCATGTGTTGGACAAGTTTGTGATTTTACCCAGATCTGCAGTGAGCGAAGAAGCTGCTTCTTGCCGGTCTGAGGGATTACGGATGGAATGGCAAAGGGTGGAGTCATCAGCATAGAGATAAAGCAGATTTTCCAGAGTTGGAGAGATCATTGATGAAAACCAGAAAAAAAACAGGGCACAGAACACTGCCTTGAGGAACTACAACCTGGACAGGAAGAGGGGATGAAAGAACTCCATTTAGGGCCACACATTGGCTGTGACTGGAGAGCAAGTCTGTGAGCCATGAGTGGAGATGGCCTTGGATACCATATGAGGAGAGTTTGGTGAGTAGTGCAGGGTGCCAGACTGTCAAAAGCACGCGATATGTCTAGCGATATGGCTCTGATTTCATGTCCGGCATTGAGTATCTCCATCCATTGTTGGGAGAGCAGAAGCAGCATATCCAGGCTCGAGTGACTTGGTCTGAAACCAAATTGATGATCGGAAATCAAGCCATTGGAGAGGAGGAAGGATTTAATGTTTGGATCGATGATGGATTCCATAACCTTGCTGATGATTGGGAGAAGGCTGATTGGTCTGTAGTTGCAGGATCTGTTTTTGCACCTTTTTGTGCAGGGCAGTAATGTTTGCTGATTTCCAAGCAGGTGGCAGATGACCTTGAGCAAATGAGAAGGTGTGTAGAACAGAGATAGGGTGAGCAAGAGCAGACGAGCAGGTTTTTAGGACACGTGGGCTGATCCCGTCTGGACCAGTTGCAGAATCTGAGTCGAGGTTTGACTGCAAGCTCTCCACTTTGTCAGAAGGAAAAGACACAGAGTCCAGGGTCAGTTGTCTGTGACTGGGTAAGGTGGGTACAGAAAGTGATTGGTTTCGGACACAAGAGTTCGAAACAAACACCGAGTTTAGGCATTCAGCCTTTTCACGTACGGTATCAGCAGTGCAGTCATTTGAGGTGAGGGAGGGGCTGGAGGGGGAACATACACCAGAAACAGATTTGACTAGACAACACCAAGATTTAGAGGAGGGAGAGAGGTTTGAGAGTTCAGACATGAGATTATAAAGATGTTGTTTTCTGGCTCCTCTGAGGGTAGATACACACTTGTTCCGAGCTCTATAGAAGGAACTGAGATTATCCTGAGTTGGGTTTGCCTGCCATGAGGAAAATGCAAGTTGTTTCAGGATGACTGCCTCGCCACAAGCTTCAGTGACCAATCGGCAGGAGGAAGGGTAGGACAACTGAAGATGACAGGGGATAAATTTGTGCAAGAGGGAGGGCAAGTTTCTTTGAAAGAATTCCCAGGATGAGTTGATGTTGGAGAAAGTAGCGATAGGAGACCAGTCTTGAAGTTCGATAGCTGCTTGGAGACCCTGCCAGTCAGTCTGAGTGAAATGCTAGACTCGACAGCGCTGAGGCGGATCTCTGATAACAGCAGGAGAGAGATGTCCACTTTGAGAAGGACGTGTTAAGAAGAACCGATTGGAGCTGAGGAAGAACAGCAGATTATACCTAAAATACAAAGAGAGCTATGGGTGATTTAGCATTTCGCTTTGCACAATGGAGGATGGCTTTCAGAGACCGACTTTGGAGGCCAACTTCGGGATTGTGATTTGACCTGGAAAGATCATGACTGATATAGTGAGGCCCAAACATTTGAGAGACTGAACCTCTTCACAAAGATTGTTGAGAAAGTAGATGGAAGGGTTTGCCAGACAGTCCTTTTGAAAAGACAGAGTGAGAGTGTAATATTTGTCAGGATTGAAAGAAATATTCCAAGTGTATGACCAGTTTGTAACCCTATCATCATCTGAAGAGAGGGAAGAAGCTGCTGCATGCCTATCTGAAGGATGAGGGATGTCATGGCAGAGTGTGGACTCATAAGCAAAGAGATGAAGTTTTTCCAAAGTCAGAGAGATCATTTATGAAGTTCAGGAATAGGACTGGGCCCAGAACACTGTCTTGGGGGCACTTCAGCCTTGACAGGGAGAGGAGATGAGAGCATTCCGTTGAGAGCCACACATCGAGTATGAGAGGGGAGGAAGTCAGAACGCTATGTGTGGCATTGGCATTGGAGGCCATAGTCAGCGAGTTTGAAGAGCAAGATGGAGTGACAGATAATATCGAAAGTTCGACATTTGTCCAAAGAGAGGTCCCTGATCTAATGTTTGACATTGAGGGAACCATCCATTGTTGGAAGAGTAGGCGTGGTACATCATGGCATAAGGTAGGGGCCAGGAACTATAAATGCATGTGCAGCCGGAGAGAATGGAGAAGACGCCAAGGAACCACCATGGGAAAGGCTGTATCAAGTCTGTGGAACTGCAGCGCTGAAGCCATGCCTCTCCTCCAATTCAGCCAGCCATGCCTCCTCCTCCTCCTCCTCCTCCTGCTGACAAGCCCCAGACAGCTGCAAGAATGCACCTGAATTACCTCTCTGTGTCGGTTCCTGCTGTGTCACTTCAACACAGCTTGTGTCTTTCCTGCCTTGTCCGTCTCTCTGGTCTATCTATTGTGGAATGGTTTAAGGCCTTTAAGATAAATATTAAGGAATCATACGATTTGTGCATGCAGTGTGGGTAGTGGGTGAGGGGTTTGTTGCATCACAATTATTGTTACTTCTTTTGGATTTGGCGAGCCGCAGACTGGGAATGAACGTGTGACTGTGTGACCATTATTATATGAAACACACTTGGTCTTGGGGTGAAATACGAGCCTCGACAATTGATGCAAAAACAAACAAACAAAAAAATGGCCGGACATGCACACTTACGGACGGATGTCTGTCCGTCCGTCAACCCAAAACATAATGCCTCCGGAGACTTCGTCAGTGGAGGCATAGAAACTAAACATTTTTCAGAGCAAATGGGAGCATGGAAAATGCAAGTAAAAATGAAAAGTCATTAAATGGTTGGGAGTGTGCTGACATATTAAAACAAGTATAATATAAAATCACATGAAGTTCATGAGTGACACCGGCACGAGTTTTTCTTTCATGTGAAGAATAATGTCAAACTGGTACAGCCACAGACTGGGTGGGTATCCTGTGTCAATCCAAGTAATGTTTCTTGAAAAGCAGAACTCATAAGACAAGGATCATCAGAGAAGGATGCAGCTATCTCCCATCATCTTCTCTACTGAGATTGTGGTCTTTGATGCTTTTAATGTGCACCACAAAGAATGGCATTATTCTTCACATCCAAAGCCTCGATGGAATAACGCTCTTCTTGATGAGTTGGAGCCACAGCATAATGCATATTTCTCTTACATTCGATACAATCCAAGGTTTTTAACATTATTTGCATCTGCCATAATGTGGCCAAAGCACAAAGGCCTGTTGCTCTCACAGGCAAGTCAGTTGCCACTCCGTTGCCAAAGCACAAAGGCCTGTTGCTCTCACAGGCAAGTCAGTTGCCACTCCGTTGCCAAAGCACAAAGGCCTGTTGCTCTCACAGGCAAGTCAGTTGCCACTCCGTTTTAGGTCCCTCCACTCTCAAACCCTCCAACCCTCCCCAGCAAATGCAGAACACCCATTCTTCCATTCACCTCCATCTAATATAAACTTCTCAGCAAAGGACTGGATAAATGGGAGCCTGAAAAAGGCAAGGGGGTGGTTGGAGAGGGAGGTTGAAGTCTGAAATGGGAGGCAGAGGTGGAAGTGTAAACCTGTTAAAAGGGGCACATAGGGGTTTCATGAAATCTGAAAGGGAATATAAAAAGGGGAGAGGGAAGGGGCAGAATGCTTTTCATGTATCAGTGCAGCAATGCAGCACCACAAACACAAACGGCAAAACAGGGGGGAAGGCCACAACTTTGAAACTATAATCACATACCTAATCAGGAAGAGCCTAACTACACACACACACACACACACAACTGGACAGGAAGCATGGTTGAAACTGCAGAACTTTTGAAAAAAGGAAAAACGAGATTTTCATAGTGGGGGGGAGTCCAGTGGTGCTCCCCATAACATTTTGAAAAATTGATGTCAAATTTTGGGGATGATCCTGTCCATATTGTAACAGAAACACTATGCAAATGAAAGTGATATTTGGGGAAGAATTGTTTTTATTTCACCTGAACTGGAGCCTGGTGTTGGCTTAACAGTGAGGGTAGCTGGCTCAATATCTTAGGGTCTCCAGCTGTTGAATTAACACCAGGCAGATTGACTCAGTCCGTAATCCATCGGAGGTGAGCTAAATGATAAACAGGGGGAACTGCATCAGGGGGCACTGCTTAGTCAGCAATCGGAGTCATGAACATGCAGAAATAAATGATGGGAATACATCTGAAATGCCACAAGTGCCGCCAAAACTGATCAATCTGATGTCTAAACTATACTCTAGTCCTGAGAGTGCTGTGAGATGTGGTGGTACCATCTCCGACTTATTTCCAGCTGTTACTGGAGTTCGTCAGGGGTGTGTACTGGCCCCCAAACTTTTCAGCACTTGTATGGACTGGATTCTGGGGAGGATGTCGGAGAGATCAAGCTGCGGGTGCATCATTTGGGAATGTCAAGATCTCTGACCTTGATTTTGCAGATGATGCAGTCATCTTTGCGGAGACTCTGGATATCCTTTTGGGGGCCCTCGAGGTGCTGAATGAGGAGTCGGAGCTGCTGGGATTACGGGTTTCCTCGGTCGAAACTAAGATCCAGGCTTTCAATGACATCTTGGATGCTGCTGTCCTGTCTGTGCCTCATTGTGGTGAGGAGGTTGTGGCCCTGGAGAGATTCACTTACCTTGGCAGTGATATTCATGTCTCTGCTGGCTGTGAGCCAGAGGTCAATAGACATCTGGGTCGGGTCTGGGAAGTCATGCATTCACTGAATCATGTTGTGTGGCACTGTCAGTACCTGTGCGGGAGGATGAAAGTCAGTCTTCAAGTATTTGGTGCTTCCAGTCTTTCTCTACAGATGTGAGACTTGGACTCTGACTGGAGAGCTGAGATGGAGACTTAATTCCTTTAGTACCAGGTCTCTTCAGAGAATCCTTGGCTTTCGCTGGTCAGACTTTGAATCCAACGAGCAGTTTCTGAGAGAGACTCAAATGAGATTTGTTACCTGCATAGTCTGTGAGTGTCAGCTGCGGCTGTATGGACATGTGGCTCGTTTTCCTGACGCTGATCCTGCTCACCAGATTCTCTCAGTGAGGGAGCCTCATGAGTGGAGGAGGCCAATGAGCCGACCATGTGCCTCGTGGTTGCAGCAGGTTGATCAGCACCTCAAGCAGATGGGGATAGGGCAGGCCTCTGCCTGGGGATGGCCAGACGGAGGCCCCTGGAGTACCGGCGGAAAGTGGATGCAGCGACACGCTGGTGCATGCTCCTGTACGTGACCTGATCTGATTGCATCCCATTTGGATGAAATGGGTTAATAAACGAATCAGCATATCAAAAAAGCATTTCAATTCCCTATAATCGCGGCATGTCTTTCTGATGATCAACATACAGAAAGCTCTGTATGGGTCTTTCTAAAAATACGGATTTCCGTAAAATACGTCACGAGTTTCACTCATGAGGAGGAAAAAGCAAATCATTGCTTGAGAGGGTGAACAAGTGGGCATGCTACGAAATGTTGATTGGCCAATCTTCAAATGGATGAAGTCTGGCTTCCATCGATTCATTGACATCTTTGCTGACAATGAATTCCTACAATAGTGCCTGTAAATTAACTTGTGTGTGAATTTTTGTTTATAAAATAGAGAATCTCTGCTTATTTTTTTCTAATCTGTCTCCAGTCCATTTGGCTTCTTCGCGTCTTTCTGTCAAATCTGTTGTTTTTTCGACAGATATACTTTCCTCAAATAGAGCAACCAATAATAGACCCACCAACAACCTGATCAATTCTCACCCCTGGAACATGTTCACTTTATACATTACATCTGGTAGATGATAACCTGGCTGCATTCAAGATGTTAAACTACTTGAAAGTAAAGGAAAATCCAGTTTAAATAAAGTTCTATCTTTGAAGTGAACTTCAAGTTTTACACTATCAAACAAGATTGAACATTATCACACCTGTTGAGCAACTTTATTAAAATGAAAAATATGAAATATAATCAATAGTTTCTGTGAAAAAGAATGTGTGTGTTTGTGTGTGTGTGTGTGTGTGTGTGTGTGTGTGTGTGTGTGTGTGTGTGTGTGTGCATGTGTGTGTGTGTGCATGTGTGTGTGTGCATGTGTGTGTGTGTGCATGTGTGTGTGTGTGTGCATGTGTGTGTGCATGTGTGTGTGTGTGCATGTGTGTGTGTGTGTGTGCATGTGTGTGTGTGCGTTTTATATTTAGAAGTACAGCCAATAAATTCTAAGTAAGCAATGCTGTAACAACGTATAAAAAGAGAAGAGCAGACTTTATTCTCAGGTGACAGTGTTCTTTGGTTAACGAACTTCCTAGGGATAGTGACACTCACCTCGATTTTCCAGAACCAGTTGGTCCCATGATTGCATTCATTCCCGGCCTCATGACGCCACTGCAAGTTGAGAATAAAGGCAGAGACGCTCCAGTTGAGTAAAGAATGTAAGTATTGAAGAAACGAACATCATAAAAGTTCATGGAGATTTCCCTTTTATGCTTATTTGACTTGAGAACTCACCTGATGTTCGTCAGGATCTTTCTCTCGGTGTATTGGCGACAACACGGCAAACCGCTAGCAGTCTTCACATAGTAGTTGACATTCTTGAAGCTGAGCACTGAGCCTTTCTTCATTGTGGTGCCATAATTCACTTTTGACCCTGCCTCAATGTACGAGTGTTGATTTGGATCCTGCTGTGCATGATCCATTTTGGTAGTCTTTTTTTTCAGCTGCGCTGTTGTTACAACCTTTACCCCGACTACTGGCGTGCGACCTGAGAACTGTGGATTTCAAATCAGCCTTTTATCTTTAGTGGGCGGGTTTTCACTGTGGTTATCCCCATTTCAGAACTCTGTGCTGCAATTCTGATTATTATTGCAATACATATTGGCTCTTAAAAACGAAAAATCATGGTGGTGCAATCTTCAAACCTCTTTCTTAAATGCAGGCTGAATTTCCTGTTTACATGAGGAAAGAGTTCCAGAAATCGTGGCTATTTTGTCGTGTTTATGCATCCTGAATCGGACTTTGTACTTCAGCATCGTATGCTCGGACCAATTTATAAGTTGCAACTGTTAAATATATACTCCTGATGTTTACAGCCATAAATAAACTTTTTCCAATTTTAAATATACAAATCAACAACTGGTCTTTTTTCTTTCAGACTTACTGTGTTGTCAAAATATCACTCAAAAAATATTTTGTTGCAATTCCATAAGGAAGAGATGGAGAAAAACATGAACAATGTCATTATGTGCTCAAATAATTGTTTGATTGCATCACCACAATGGATCCTGGACAAAAACACCCATCTCGAAGTCTTTTCAATTAAAATTTCTCTCTCCACAAAGAGAGATCATGTCAGCACTGTGTCAAATGCTGTGGCTTGACTAATAATTTTGAGAATGTGGTTAATAAACAATGTAGTTTGGTTGGAGGGTGTTTTTCAAGGTAACACATTGTGAGTTATCTCGCACATGCGAAGCGAAAATCGGGATTAAGCAATTGGTTAATGTCCGTCTGTCAGACACATGTCTTATTAGTTTGCATGCAAATATCACCCATCGCTTCGCTGATGGGGATACTAAAGGGGGAGAGAGGGCAGTGCTGGATTAACCATTAGGCAGACAAGGCATGTGCCTTAGGGCCAGCCAAAAATTCGGGCCAAAATTATTTTCACATTAGATTTTTGTCTTTTTTTGTATTAAATATTTTGTTCTTGAATCAGTTCATCTTTTGCCAGGGGTCCATTTCCATGAGCCCGAGATCTAATTGAAAATTTTCAGGCCATTCTCTAAAATTTCAAAATGTGCCTTAGGGCCAGCCGAGGCTTAATCCGGCACTGAGAGAGGGAAGGGTGTGGGGGTAGGAGGGGGTGGGGAGTGAGGAGGTGGAAAGAGAGAGTAGAGGTGGGGAACGGAAGTCAATGTGAGGTGAGAGGAAGGGAAGGCAGACGTGTGGTGGAGCATTTACTAAAATTCATACTGTCTCATCAAAATGATTCTGCATAAAATAAATGCAGATGGACACAGAATAATGTCTGCAATCGATTTTCCACCGGTCATACTATAAATGGTGCCCAGAGACAAACAGCACCCAGACATGTACGGAGTTAAACACAGTCAGGAAACAAACACTGCTCGGACACATCCAGGACCAAAAAAACACGGGAGAGAGAGAGAGAGAGAGAGAGAGAGAGAGAGAGAGAGAGAGAGAGAGAGAGAGAGAGAGAGAGAGAGAGAGAGAGAGAGAGAGAGAGAGAGAGAGAGAGAGACACAGAGACAGAGACAGAGACAGAGAGAGAGAGAGAGAGAGAGAGAGAGAGAGAGAGAGAGAGAGAGAGAGAGAGAGAGAGAGAGAGAGAGAGAGAGGTTGGGGGAGGGGAATTAGCAGAGTAAAAATGTTATGCTTTTCAGACAAAATATACTATATATATATATATATATATATATATATATATATATATATATATATATATATATATATATATATATATATATATATATATATATATATATACCAGTAAAACATCCCACAGGGGATGGCCTCCCACAGGGGTGTGCGCTCGCACCACTCCTCTTTAACATCTACACCAACGGCCAACCAAACAGTGTAGACACCCGCCGTTTCATCTATGCAGACGACCTTGGCATAGGCGCACAATATGCCGATTTCAAAGTTGTTGAAGAGAGAATGGTCTTGCAGAGTTAACACCCTTCTATGAAGAGAACCACCTCCGTGCAAATCCATCCAAGACAAAGATGTATGCCTTCCACCTGCGAAATCGCGAAGCCAAGCGCAAACTGCGGGTCGACTGGTCAGGAATCCCTCTTGGAGACTGTGAACACCCAATCTACCTCGGGGTAACCCTAGATCGATGTCTCTTTTAAGACTCACATTGAGAAGACCAAGTGCAAAGTGAGTGTGAGGAACAACATCATCAGTAAGCTCACTGGCTCAACTTGGGGTGTGAGCCCACATACATTGAAGTCAACTGCACTAGCTCTCTGCAACTCAATGGCTGAATATGCCCGTTCCCTGTCTGGGAACGAGCTACACATGCAAATAAGCTAGATCCCGTTCTCAGTGTTAGCTGCCGCCTCATTACAGGCTGCCTTAAACCAACACCTACGGGCCGTTTGTATATCTTGGCAGGCATAGCCCCACCAGCGATACGATGAAGTGCAGCGAGTAAGAAAGAGCGTCAACAACAGGCTACAGATGAAAGACATCATCTCTTTGGCCATATGCCAGCCCAAAGCCGTCTGAAGTCCAGAAAGAGCTTCCTAAGGTAAGTCACCCCCCTTGAAACATCAAGCACAAGCAGGGAAAGAGTTATTCAGTGGGAAGAAAGACTGAGCAACCTTCCATTAACAACAACAATGGAGCTAAATGTGAGTGAGGCACTCCCCCTGGAGCAGATTCAAGCTATGCAATGTGGAAATGCCTGAACAGACTAAGATCTGGTGTTGGACGAACAAAAGTCACTCTCTCCAAATGGGGATACTTAAATGACAGGGATGCTGTGTGTAACTGTGGCACTGAACCACAAACCATGCAGCATCTCCTGACATGCCTCCTGCTGGAACAGCCCTGCACGGCATCAGATTTGGCAGAGTTTAATTAAAAGGGTCAGCAATGTGCTCAGCTTTGGCTGAACCACATCTAGCCATGTGTACTGTAACTGCTGTTTTTGTGGACACGATAAGTAATAGTGTAGGGCCATGTGTAATCCTGTATTTTTTTCTTTGCCAACTGTTTTTTCTAATGTTTTTCATGTTCTATGGACATCCTTCTAACAAAACAACGGTTGGTAAGTTTTAATTATATTATTTTTTATGAATTTTAGACCCAATTTTGATATGACCTTAAATTAGCTAAAAAAAACGTATACTATTTTTTTTATTTTGAACATAAATATAGCATGTGACACCTCAAAATGAGCCTCTCAGTGACTACAAACACATGATCATACTATTTTAGACATTTGATATAGATTTTAAGGCATTGTTAGCATACATAGATAAATATGCTTTGCTTGGATGGTATGTAAACTTACTAACATCACGAACAATAAGCTGTATAATGTGGAATCATATACATATATCAAGTTAATATAATTATATGCTCATTGTTTTGCAGTGTATTTCAGGGAAAAACATGATAAACTCTTGTTACCAAAGATAAAATAGTTGGGGACAATTCCAGTATAGATCCAGGTGGTTCGAAAGACATTATGTTGCACTTTTTATATAATACCTAAATGTATTAAGGGTCATATCATAAGTCTGTATCGCTTCCTGAAAGTACTTTCTTATGGTGGGTGGGTGAGTGGCTGGTTGGTCACAGAGTGGGGGATTGCATTGTTAAAAATCACTTCTCCCATTAGTCTAGAAGGGTGGGTGGTTCTAATCTACATTGTATATGACAATACTTTCAGGAAGCAATGCAGTCTTAAAGCAAGGTGATTATTACAGAAAATTCACATTTGTGCATATATTCATGCAGTTTGTTGAAATGTATTAAACAATGTACTATTATTACACATTCTATACTACACATTCTACTCTAATTACTACCACTCTAATATATGGTCATACTAATTAATTACTAGACTAGAGATTCTACACATCTAGCTGCTAACATTTAGTGTCAACATGAATGACATACACATAACTGGTTCTATTTATAGTAAATCACAAAGTTAATTTCAGTGTAATACTTAATAGTCAGAAGTCAACATCATCATCATCACTTTCAGTTTCATCATCACTGTCAATCATCAAATTGACAGGTTCTGTGTTCATGCATTTCTCAGGTGATGCCTCACAGGCACATCTCTGTGCAAGGGAGACCAGCTTTTTTGCATGAACATCTACCCCCTATGCATTTACTAGTTCCGCATCCACATCTAGTGAGCTCTATCACAGCATCTGGTGCTGGTTTCAGAGTGGTTATGATTGGAACATAGGTACTGTCCTCCATCCTCCAGCTATACCTTTTTAGTGGTGGCAAGTTGGGTTGTGGATTGCAGTCATTACACCAAATCATGGCCTGATAGTGGGCACGTAGGGTATGCTGTTTTAACACAGCTGCAGTTGGTGGTAACCTTTCAGACTCTGCCTGTGACCTCTTAAACATCTCCCAATGAAGCTGTCCCACATCCTTTTTTTTTGGTCTGTGGCTGGAACAGCTGACAAACAAATTCTTCTAAGGCAGCTTCTGTCTCTCTTGTGGGTGTTATGGTCGAGCCCAGGTTTTTGAAGGCAGTGAGCATGTTTGGAGAAGCCTTCTGCATAACTTTCCAGCAGGTCAGTTTTCCTTTCCCAGCAAACTTTCCTGTTGTATCACAGCCTGTAAAACTGTGAAATCCAGGCAATGCTGCTGCCAGATCTTCCCCAAGTGTTTCATCGATTGGCCTCAGTGGTACTATACGTTGGTGTTCTCCTGCTCATAATATCATGCATGTCTGCTGCCCAAGTTCAGGGAAATGACGTAAGGCAAGAATAAACACGTCTGTGTCAGGTGAGTGGATGTGAATTACACCTCGAAACTTTGCAGCTTCTAGAGAATGCAGTATCAAGATTGTGTCTGCTTCCTCCTGGGTTGTGGTCAGATGCATCACAGGTTGCTGCTGAGTAGAGTGTACACCGTTTTTAGTTGACACAATGACTGATTTTTCACTTTCGGTGAAATGGTTAAGTACCTTCATTGAAAGATACTCTGAGACTGCTCTTTGTTTTAGAGCTGCTCAGGAATGTGTCCATAGCTGTTCTGATAGGTGTTGAGTCCATACACACATAGCTCCATGAATCCTTGATAGATCCTTTCCGATGATCGCGTGTACCCTGTTTCATGTTCTATGTTTTTCATGTTCTATGGACATGCATCATGTAGCTGCTCATTGGTACCATCCTTATCACAAAAGAAGCATAGTTCCTTGTCATAGTATTTTGCAGATAATCTTGTAAATCATTCTGAGTTGGAAGACTGTCACTCACTTGTACATGTAGCTACTTTAGGTTTATCTGCATTCTGCTTTTTTGATGGTCGTCCTCCTTTGCTACGCTTTGTGATTAGGCTTGCATCACCTAGTGCCACACTTTTGTCATACCTTTTTTTTGCACCATCCAACATTTTTGAACTGACTGTGTCTCTATAGCAGTTTCTGTGCCATAAAGCACCCCATTGTTTCAGCTGTTCTGCTGTAACACTACCTAGTCTGTTGCTGATTGATAGACATTCTGGATCTTGGTAACTGGCCCATTTCTGTGTATGGTCAAGAAGGGTTTCATAAGACTCATCTTCAGGGTTTGTTACCAGATCTCCAATTGCATTTTGGCACATAATGCACAGTTTATAATCAATAGGTTCACATTTCTGCTGCTTTCTTGGTGGCTCTGCCATTTTCCTAAAACACACAAACATATTCATGTTAGGAACCACCACCGCCCATGCAGTTAGATCCATTCTATAATGCAGTTAATAATACATTCTATTATATCAAAGTTTCTCAGCTTATCTGAAGAAATAATATCATATATAAATAATTGTATTTGTTCATTTAGTTTGTCAACATCTCCACCAGGAATTCTGCATTACCTGAAAAACAATGGATTCTACACAAATTGTTTCAGAATTAGTTTTTTCTAATTTGTTTATAATGATGGTCGATTGATGGATGGATGGGCAGATGATGCATTCATGGCAATGATATATGTGTATATAAGCTCTGCTGGTTGACTAATGTCAGCAGAGCTAAATGCATCTAAACAAATGACATCATGGATTTATTTGTCAAAGAATAAAATATTCTATTTGCTCTCTATATTTTACGCTATAATTGGGTATATCACTGGTTTCATAAAGTAGAATATTTTGCCTATTTTTTGCAAATTTGTCCAAATATTTATTTTGTTGTCACTATAATAACTGAAAAGTGTCATAAATTATTAAAGCTCATCATTCCAATCATTTTGATATGTCACATGATACACTTTACTTCTTAAACAAAACACTGATAGAAAATATACACATTTTTTAATGTTTTTGACGGTTATGCATTGTTTCGTTTAAAAAAAGGCATAAAAATGAAAATGAAAACTTCCCAACATCTTTCATATCCTTTAGAGATGTCTAAAGGATACAAAAATGTATATAAACAACAGTTGGCAGACCAAAAATGCGAACTCAGATTTTTTAACATGTGACCCTACACTATAAGTAAGTAAAACATGATGCGCATTTACTGTGTGAGACGTAATCCACAGCGATGCTCACTATAACAGACAGGAGGTGCGTCTGATGTGGAAATGACAAATGTGGTCATCATTACTCAGATATTTCTTTGTATGCCATCCTCGTGAGGGCAAATGAGCCTAAAATCCGGAAAGGCGGCTCTGTTTAATGTTTTACTGATGTTTACCATGTAGTTTTTGTCTGTTTGACAGACTCGCCAGGCCGATGCCTCTGGGTAGGAGGTGATGCTTTAGTGGAAATCTATGTGCAATGGAGATCGGGGGAATGCTTGTCACACTCTTGTTTCGAGATATATATATATATATATATATATATATATATATATATATATATATATATATATATATATATATATATATATATATATATATATATATATATATATATATATACACTGTATATATGATGGTGGAAGGAAGCGAAGGCAGGTGTCATTTTTGTGGGTGTTGGTAGTAGTTGTTGTTGATGATGTAGTAGTAGTTGTTGTTAAATTAACTAATAAACCTGACTATACAATAATTCGTAGCGCACACATGTAATTCCCATTCGACAAAGGGGGGATTCTAACTGTAAACACATACTTATCGAAATAAGTAAGCTTAGGGACTCTGGCTGTTTGTGTGCACAAGGTTTCCAAATCCGTAAAAATATATTTATATGATGTACTCTATCTACATAAATATATATATATATATATATATATATATATATATATATATATATATATATATATATATATATATATATATATATATATATATATATATATATATATATATATATATATATATATATATATATTTTGTTACGAATTTGGGAATTCGATTGCACATAACAATCAGGTTCCTTTCGTCAGCTATGTCGATAAGTGCTTGTTCCTAAGATAGCTCACCTTCCATTGTTTAAATGTTCAGAAATCGATTAGATGCGCTGTGGATCGATTTAATAGTTAGGGAACGGACAATGGAGACATCCCTCCGCTCTTCTGTGAAGAGCAAGAAGAACCCTGCCGTCCCGTGACTCATGATGTTAACAACTCCCTCGCACCCGTGGCTGAGCGGGGGATGGAGCACGAGGGCATGAGTCATGATTTACGCCGGGAGCAGGGAAAGGGCGGGAGAAGGATAAGAGGAGATCTTTTCTTTTGTTCATGGGCAGAGTTGGAGAAGGCAGTTGAGAGTCGCCGTTCAGCAGACCTTCGGGTCCTGTTTGGGTTGAGGCCTTCGGAAGCTTTTTGCTTCGGCTGGCTCAGTGAGCTTCGGCTGAGGCCTGGCTCGGGAGAGCTTTTTGCTTCGAGCTGCTTTGCTTGGAAGGAAGTTAAGCCGGTCGCTCAGCTCGAGCTGCGAGTGGTGGCTTCTTCTTCTTGGTTTGTGGAGCTCTTTGTTCTCTATTTTGGTTCCGGGCTTGGTGCGACTCATCGACCTCTTCGTGGAGGTGGTTCCTCGGGGAAGCGACGCATCGACGGGAAGGATCGGCGCCTCGTCTCACCAGCGCGTGTTGAGAATCGCGGGAGGATTTGCGGGAGCTCGGGAAGGATCGCAGCTCTCGGCGATTGGATCCAGCTCGCTCTCGCTGGAGCCCGAGTCCGAACAACTTGAAGACCACACGAGGTGGAGAGTTCTGAGTTTCAGCGCAACTGTCCTCCGAGCTGGAGCTCGTTATTAAAGGCCTCTGCCACCATTTATTGGGTGTGTGTGTGCGTACGTGTGTCCGTGGGCCCGTCTAATAAGTAGGAACTCCTGTTAAGTGCAAGTGACTGTACATAATAAGTAGACTGTTGTAGTTCTTTTGTCGTGCTTTTGTTGCTTGTATAATTGCATACGTGTTTTTCCTTGTTTAATTGCATACGTGCTTTATTATAAGAAATGTCCTTGTGTGAATGTAAACCTGTTCGTTGCGTCCATTCCCTCATTGAACTGCCCCATCTTGCACTCGGAACATAGTTGGTTTTTAAATAGCCGGTAAAGTGATCGGGTCCAACGGGACTGGGTGATAATACCCCGCTCGGTTATCCCAAAAGGAAGCGAGCTGCTTAAGCGGCTCGTTTCCAAGCGGTCCCGTTGAGGTACAATCTCTCGGTAACCTACCTGCGCGAATAATTAGGTAAATCGAAGATTTGGCGATCGGACCCTGTAGCGCGCGGGTAGAGTGCGGACAAGGTTGTGGTGGGGTTACAAACACATCCATGACTGGTTTCCGGTGTTGATCCGGAAAGCCCCAACTGGATTGTCCGTTCGGTGGGCGAAGCGACTGCTATTGGTTAAACGCGGTTATTCGCATGCCGGCGGGCGGAATTCTACAGCACTGGTGTCAGGACGTGGGGTACAGATTCATCCCCTCCACACTAAATTGACGGAACCGGATCAAGGGTGTGCGAGGCGACCCTCTGGTTCCATTAAATTACGAGCTTTTTAAATTGTTCCGAGAAGCAAGATGACAGTTCAAGGCGAACGGGAGCAGGGGGTAATGAATTTAGAAATGTTAGAAATCATGGCTCAGGGTGAAATGAGCATGCAGAACATGCCCATTATGCAGGTTGAACACCCCCCACAAACAAATCCAGAACCCGAAATGGGCGGAGCGGCAGAGGCCGCGGTGGATGACACCCCCCTCCCCCCCCGTCAAAATCCTTCTCTGGCCCCCAGCGAAACCGAGACCGATAATGGCGGATCGGCCCTGCTTGAACCATCGGTCATTGCACAGATGGTGGAAATGATCGCGCAACAAATGAAAAACATAATGGATACGAATATGCAACAAATAAACATAAACATGGATAAAAATATGCAACAACTGCAGGGTGAAATGCGGTGCATGTGTCGATGCCTGCAGGCGGGCATAATGGCAGCGCCACGTGCTGGAGCGAGCGAGCTGAGGGGGACTGTGGACTGTGTCGGCCCCGCGGTGGAGGACAAAATAATACGGGAGACGTGTTGGACGAGACTCGTAACGGCAGAGAGAGTGACAGTGACGGTGACGGAGAGGGAGAAATTAAAAGGGAAGACCGAAACGTATAAGACGAGACACGAGGTGACGACGGCAGAAATAATAGTGGAGACGAAGGAAACGAACAAGGTGACGGAAACGCAAATAGTCACGGAAACAGAGACACGGGAGATAGAGGATGAATTGGACGGGGTGGAAGAAACTAAAAACGAACACACACACACAGAGGTAGCGAGGGACCATGGGGGGGAGTTCGGGGAATGTGTTGGGACCCGATGCAAGCAGCAGGATGGCTTCCTTCAGGAACGAGGGGAGGGACTGTTCCCCCTTGAGGCGGATCATGATGAGGAGAGTCCGGTCGAGCCTTGCGAGGTAGAGGGGGCGAGTGCTGCGAATGGGTGTACGTGGAGCTTGGGGGTTATGGAAACCCCGGGACCCCTTGTGGTGGTGCTAATTCCCAGCGTGGTTGTTCCGGTGTGTGTAGTGTCGAAATGTGTGTTTGCGAGTGTGCCAAAATGCATGCTTTCCAGCACGCATGGTGTGGATGAAGCACCGTGTGTGGATGAAACACCGTGTGTGGATGAGGCACCGTGTGTGGATGAAACACCGTGTGTGGATGAGGCACCGTGTGTGGATGAAACACCGTGTGTGGATGAAGCACTGCATGTGGATGAAACACCGCGTGTGACAGGAACCGCGTGTGTGAGTAGTATGGTGTGTGTGAGTGAAAGGCGATGTGTGAGAGAGACCGTATGTGTGAGGTGGCGGTATGAGAGGGAGATGGCGGTTAGCATGCGGGAGACCGCAACCGCATGTCCGAGTGTAATGGTGAGGTGTGTGAGCGTCATAGCACGCAGGAGTGTGCACGTTGAATGGCGGCGACGACGACTGCGACAGATGAGGGACAAAAGCTGAGTAGCGGCCGTAGCTATTTTGGGGACCGTTCTGGGTTTGCATGGCAGCGCGCGCGGGGTCCGTGCTGTGCTCCGCACGAGGCCGCCACCTACGCGGCTATGCGATTGAAACCCGGTCCGGAAACGCACGCGGTGGATTAGCCAATCCCGCGGGACGGACAGAAGCTAGGCTGGATTGTGAATTTGGACCGGATGGGTTCTCCAGGTGGGCATGTGTGTGAAGCTCCAATGAGCAGAGCACATATGTTTGCGTGGGGAACCCCTTGAAACACGAGGCTTGTTTTTGATGTGCAGGGTGACGTCGTGGCTGCAGGGTTGGAATCCGGCAGAAGGGAAATCCCTGCCGGATGGTACCGTCCGAGGAGGGAGGAGATGCGCGAACAGCTGCCATGACGTCACGGGGAAAGGAGCGCAGGTTGCGAGTTGCCGCGCTGGTGCACGCATGAAAAAAAAGCAAGCCTCGCTTTGGGTGAACAGGATTCCCTGGGCAAGGGGTAGAAGACCCCCTGTCTGGGGGGGGGGCACAGGAAGTACTAGTTAAGGGGATGGGTTAGCGATAGTTAGACCGGCTTCATGGGGACATGGGTTGGTTGTTCCTCATGGAGCCCGTGGAATAGATTAGTTCGAGGGATTTCAGTTTAGATTTAGGAAATGGGAATTTTTGGATTTTTGGAGACATGGACAGACTGGAAATGTGTAGTGGAGACGTAGCTGAGCTACGTAGAGTAAATAGAACGTGCATGAGAATAAGGGATGACGAGGGAGCATGAGTTAGTCAGGGGATTTAGTTTGAAGGATGGCAGTGTGGAGTGTTGGTGTGAGTTGCGAAATGGAAAGTGTGTGAGGAGTGAGTGTGGGACAGTGGGCCCAAGTGTGTGAGTGGAGCGAATGTGGTATGCATGGTGTGATGACCGATTAGGGGGAGGAGTGATTCCCACCCAAGTGACCCCGGGGTCAGTTTAATGTTTAGTTAGTGGGTAGTGAAATTTATTAAAAGGAGGCCGTTTTGTTGTTGGTGTCGAGAGAAGGCACGAAACCCGTTTGGAGGGGTGCAAGAGTTCATGGACCGGCTGGGAGCGTGGCTGTGGAAAGTTGAGTATTTGTTTAGTGGGCACCCCGGGCACCGGACGAGTCGGCCAGAGTTGGCCAAGGGCCGAAGAGGGGCTGGGATAGTGTAGTGGGCACGGGCGACCCGTCGGAAACGGGACCCATAGCACCAGAATGCCACGGGGACAGTGTAGTGGGCACAGGCAACCCTCGGAAAGGGACCCTGGGCATCAGCACACCACATGGGCATTGGAGTGGGACAATGCCAGAGAGGGCAACCCCCCGCGTTGTAGGGAGCTGGTCGGCTCGGAGGCAGCCTGCGGGCCTGGGGGCGCCATCGTTAGAGTTCGGCAGAGGGGGAGTTCCTGCCAGTTGAGCCACGCTGCCCACCCAGGAAATTGAGTGAGGGCACGTATGAAAATTTGAGGGCAAGGCCCAAATTTATATTGGACACCAACACAGGCGACGAGAATCAGTGTTTTTAGAACCGATAGTTTTAAAGTGTGAGGCGTTTTTTTGGAAAGGCCGGGGTAGTTTCAGGTGTAATAAATGTTAGGGTAGTTAGGAGATGTACCCCTTCGCACCATCCATCCCTTCGCTCGTTGTCGGCCGCTGGACTCACCTTGGTAGATCGCTGAACTCTGAGGAGGCCATTCTGAGGCTTCATTGGGCCTCGAGACAGGACGATAGTCTCTCCCTATTCCCCTCCAGAGAGGCAACGTAGGGGTTGGGAGTAGGCTAGGTTGACAGGATAGGCTAGCCGGACAATGACGATAAAGGGGGTGAGGGAGACAATTATAAAATGGAAATAAAAATAAAGAGGGGCTAAATTTTATTGTGTTTTGTGGCAAATTTAAGGGAGTGGGTATGGACAGAGACAGGCAAAGGCGATAGAGGTGGGGGAGACAGTAGGCTAGGTCCGAGCCCGCCTTCAGAGCGACCGGCACCACCGCACTCCCTCCAGACCTGATGGAACCACACCAGAGGCCGGCCAGCTTCACCTGTCGGCCTGTTGTGCTGCAGCCGCCTGTTCTGCATGGACTTGCCTTGCCATGCCTCGTTCGCCTGCCTCTGCCATGACCCCATGCCTGCTAGCCAATGTTTGCATTTGCCCCTGTGTCCATCCATCACCATTTGCGCCAGGAACATCCAGTTTTGCAAGGACTGCCCTGCAGGCAAGCCTGTGCATCCATCATGCTCATTTGTTTTTGCTACCATCTCCATCCACTACCCTGCACCCATGACTTTGTAATGACTTTTACCTTTTCCCTTTCACAGATCACAGGTCCTGGGCCATGGTTAAGTAATGGATAAGTTGAGTGAAAATTGTAAATACGTGGAACCTCACCTGCACGTTTGTTTTAGCGCCGGCAATTTTAGTTAAGTTGTCCGAATGAGTCTGAAAATTTGTTTAGTTAGTTACGCAGCGCATTAGGTTATTTATTTTTGGGACACGTATAAAGAAATGTCGCACTTTTTTGGGACACGCATAAAGAAATCCGAAGGTAGAACGTACTTGGGGAAAACTTACACATGCTGGTGATACGAAAATTTGACGACTTGGGACGAGTCTGTAAAAAGGGGAGGGGGTAGTGTTACGAACTTGGGAATTCGATTGCACATAACAATCAGGTTCCTTTCGTCAGCTATGTCGATAAGTGCTTGTTCCTAAGATAGCTCACCTTCCATTGTTTAAATGTTCAGAAATCGATTAGATGCGCTGTGGATTGATTTAATAGTTAGGGAACGAACAATGGAGACATCCCTCCCCCTCTTCTGCGAAGAGCAAGAAGAACCCTGCCGTGCCGTGACTCATGATGTCAACAACTCCCTCCCACCCGTGGCTGAGCAGGGGATGGAGCACGAGGGCATGAGTCATGAGTCACGCTGGGAGCGGGGGAAGGGCGGGAGAAGGATAAGAGGAGATCTTTTCTTTTGTTCGTGGGCATAGTTGGAGAAGGGAGTTGAGAGTAGCCGTTTAGCAGACTTTCGGGTCCTGTTTGGCTTGGGTTAGGGTTGAGGCCTTCGGAAGCTTTTTGCTTCGGCTGGCTCAGTGAGCTTCGGCTGAGGCCTTGCTCGGGAGGAGGCTTTTTGCTTTGATGGTTCCGTGAGCTTCGGCTTCTGCTTGGCTCGGGAGAGCTTTTTGCTACGAGCTGCTTTGCTTGGAAGGAAGTGAAGCCGGTCACTCGGCTCGAGCTGAGAGTGGTGGCTTCTTCTTCTTGGTTTGTGAAGCTCTTTGTTCTCCATTTTGGTTCCCGGCTTGGTGCGACTCAACGACCTCTGCGTGGAGGTGGTTCCTCGGGGGAAGTGATGCATCGATGGGAAGGATCGGCGCCTCGTCTCACCAGAACGTGTTGAGAAGCGCGGGAGGATTCGCGGGAGCTCGGGAAGGATCGCAGCTCTCAGCGATTGGATCCAGCTCGCTCTCACTGGAGCCCGGGTCCGAACAACTTGAAGACCACACGAGGTGGAGAGGTTCGAGATAGGTTCTGAGTTTCAGCTCACCTGTCCTCCGAGCTGGAGCTCGTTATTAAAGGCCTCTGCCACCATTTCTTCGGTGTGTGTGTGTGTGCGTGTGCGTGTGTCCGCGGGCCCGTCTAATAAGTAGGAACTGCTGTTAAGTGCAAGTGACTGTACATAATAAGTAGACGGTTGTAGTTCTTTTGTCGTGCTTTTGTTGCTTGTATAATTGCATACGTGTTTTGCCTTGTTTAATTGCATACGTGCTTTATTATAAGAAATGTCCTTGTGTGAATGTAAACCTGTTCGTTGCGTCCATTCCCTCATTGAACTGCCCCATCTTGCACTCGGAATATAGTTGGTTTTGAATAGCCGTTAAAGTGATCGGTTCCAACGGGACTGCGCGATAATACCCCGCTCAGTTATCCCAAAAGGAAGCGAGCTGCTTAAGTGGCTCGTTTCCAAGCAGTCCCGTTGAGGTACAATCTCTCGGTAACCTACCCACGCGAATAATTAGGTAAATCGAAGATTTGACGATCGACCCTGTAGCACGGGTAGAGTGCGGACAAGGTTGTGGTGGGGTTACAAACACACCCATGACTGGTTTCCGGTATATATACACACATATATATATATATATATATATATATATATATATATATATATATATATATATATATATATATATATATATACACATATGTCGAGATCAGGGTCTGCAATCAAGCAATGACTACACCAATCGTCGTAGAGAAGAGCGTTTAATGCGCATCAAAAGTGTACACGAGAGTAGAAAGGCACAGAATACCTACAGTATACCAGCTCAGTCAAAACTCTGCCCCGCAAGCAGTTTGGTTTACTTTATATATACTTTTCCTGCTCATCTGGTTTCTTTGAAAGTAACAACACCCCAGCAAATATTCTCTCCTGGCCTGACAAAGCATTTATCTTTTCACAAGCAAGAAGATCTGTTATTGATCAGGCAGATCTTTATCACAATATATATTATCGTCTCATTCTGCTACAAGATGTTCCCCTTTGAACTATACCAAAACAGTGCTGATTTATAATTGGGCTTCTCTGAGCCCAAGGCTCAAAGAATGTTGTTACAAGGGCCAACAAGAAAGCCAGATGTTCAGCTGCACGACAAAGAGACAGAGACAGAGACAGAGACAGAGACAGAGACAGAGACAGAGACAGAGACAGAGACAGAGACAGAGAGAGAGAGAGAGAGAGAGAGAGAGAGAGAGAGAGAGAGAGAGAGAGAGAGAGAGAGAGAGAGAGAGAGAGATATATATATATATATATATATATATATATATATATATATATATATATATATATAGCCGACTGGTTTTGATTACCAACAGTCAAAAATGGTAGCTCACTGAGAGCATCTTAAATGCTTTGGCTTCCTCAATTAAATGCTACATTCAATTTTAAGAAAAGGTAATCCTGTTAAAATGGCTACTTTCATCTTGGGAGCTGTTCAACAGCTCCACATTTGCCCCTCTGTTACTTTGAAACATAGTGGAAAAGGAACACCACAATTATAATATTTTTTAGAGATGGGATCTTGATGGAGCGGCAAGGTGGTAAAAGGGAGTCTCGTCCAGAAGTGGCCCACTCTTATGAGTAGCTCCAAGTGGGTCATTACGTCACGAAAGCTCCGCCCGCACTTTCTTGCTTCATAGAAAAGCCCCCCCTCCACCATCCCGACCAGCCCATCAATACCCCACCCCTCTATAGAACAGTGGATACATTTCAACAATTATAACTTGAATATAGGTCATGAGGAAGCAAAAATTACCTTTCAAAAACAACTTACACAAAAAGATACATATATTTTCAACTAACTATGGTTCTTTATGAACAAGAATATAATTTTTATAAACAAGTCAGAATTAGCAAACAAGAAAATAATTTTTATACACAACAAGTAAGAATCTATATATATCGTGTTCTTTATGAACCAACAAAAAGAATATAAGCAAACAAGAATATAATTTTTATAAACAACAAGTAAGAATCTATATATTGTGTTCTTTATGAACCAACAAAAAGAATATCAGCAAACAAGAATATAAACTGCAAGCCAGAGTGAAAGAAAATTTTAAAGAAAAGTCCCAACATTTTCCAACAAGGCAATGTTCAGATAACATTTCTTTCCATCTTCGTCATCGGTGTGAGCAAGTCGAGACACTCATCCAATGTGACTTTTATCAGTGGGTCAACAGTCCCATTAAGTTCACAGTACATTTCAGGGTCTATGGGTTGGGGAGGAAAACCAGAGTGAATTATCGGGGAGGGTAGAGACGGCGGAGGTGTTGGCAGCGGTTTGACCACAGCAACCACGGCAGGCTTCCCCAGGACCGTCTCCGGTTTTGTTGTTTTCTTTGTTGCAGAAGAACAATGTCTCACGCACTCCCTGATTAGATTTTTAATACAAGTGATGACAACAATCACTGCTATGAAGATCATGAGCCCTATAAACAACCAATGGATTATCCAGGCTCCCCAACTCCCCAATATTCCCTTCAACCAAGATCCCATTGACCATCCCTTGTTAAAATCATGATATTTTGCACCTTCAGCTTTAATTTTTTCAGCCAAATTATCAATTTCTTCTGAATTATCTGGAATGTATGTGCAGCATTCCACACCTATAACCGCACACGTCCCTCCTTTTTCTGCTAAAAGCATATCCAGAGCGATGCGGTTTTGCATCACGGTTGTCCGTATAGCTACCAGCTCGGCACTCGTTTTGTGAAATCCTTCGCTGGTGGTATTAGCAAGCTTTTCCAAAGATGTTGCCAAATTGATAATTTCCCTTGCACTTTTGCCTGCTCCATAAAAGGGGAATGCAATCATGAAAAACCTCTCAACTTCTGAAATGGCTCTTTTCGATCTGACCTGTGGTACAAAGGGTAATTGGTCAGTGATCCGAATCCTGGGTAGTATAAGTCCCAAAAAACATGATCCCCTCCATCCCACTGGTAGCCATGAGTATGCCTTATACCCACACACAAAATATGTACCATTTAGGGGTGCCTGAGGTTCAAGGAGGTTATTTACTTCGATTTTTACAGGTATGGTTGTTCCATTAATTCGCCCTTTTATGGTCACCATTTCATCCCCATGTCTAGCATAGTACTGGCATGTTGATTCTCCTAAATGGGGTCCCCCCCTTGTCCTCTAACTAGACAAATCAATCCAATTTGTTTGTGCATGAGCTGAAAATGTGGGGGGTACTTTTCTAATCCCCCCCCTTCTTCAATCCATCATAATTCGTTACTTTTATTGCTCTTGCCGGGCCCTGTCCCACAGCCTTTTTCTTAATAGTTCTGTACTTAGGGTAATACCAATGCTCATAGTTCGTGCAATTATAACCCCCCTTCTCCCAATTACTTTTTATTTCTATTATTCTACCTTCCACTGATGCCTTCTCTACTTTAGTTAAAACGTCTATCTTGTCTATGGATGATGTACCCACACATGTTCTCCCCCTGGAGTGGAACTGCAAACAAGGGTAATCCGTGTTTTCCCATATACGCCTTCCTAATGCAATTGATCCCAATGTTTACCTTTTTTCTTCCCTGTGCACCCTGTCACAACCCACTCCTTGTTTCCCCTACCATTGACCTACCAAACATTCTGATCTCTATGACATTCCCAAAATGTCCTCACTATCTGTTATTGTCCATATTATCACAATTATACTCATGCTAATCAAACACTGCCACATCTGTCATAAACCTCCAGTAACATTTCTTTCTCTTTTCGATTTACTGTATCCTTTTGCAATGAGATGCGTGAATCCATGATTGGCTTACCTTTTCTTGACAGCTCCTTAGGTAACCAATAATACCTGAAAAAGTCCAGTCCACTGCATCTTTAGGACGTTCCTCCATTCGAACACCCTGTTGTCAAACTCTTTCACAATATTTATTCGCATCACAAGAGTTAATATTCATTTATACATGTCCATATATTTTACAGACATTCTACCAATAATTATATGTACTGTTTGGCCGTGCCCTTAAATTGGTGACCAGGATCCCAGAGCCCTGAGCTCAACTTTCATTTACCACTAAACGAACCCCAGAGGGCTACCTCAGCCAGTCACTCATTTAAGACTGGCAAAAAAAAAAATGAACATCAGTACACTGGTAATAGGGACACCACATCAGCAGCACAGTCATGCTCCAACCAGTGATGCAACCAACAGCCCAAAGGCAGTGCACACCACAAACATTTGATAATACATAGCTGCTTCCAAAACTTTCGATTTTACAAATTTTCGATTTTCTCCCACCTCTGCAAGTTCTTGAGTGTACCATATTCTCAGCACCTCCTTCTACATCATCCCCCTTTTGCTCGTGCAGCTCATTTTTATGAGCCAAAACGAGCAAACCTTTTGGGTCACCACTTTGTTGTGGGGGCTGGGTATCAGCAGCAAGCACGACCGCTAGAGGGAGCAGTAGAGTCAGTTCCACCGACCGCACCCTTCTTTCCCATTCATAAGTTGGTCGTCATCAGAGAGCGTACATAGCCCCACTGTCTACCATTATGACAATACAATGCACAGAGAGCCTTCCCAGGTACGGTGGCTGCTATGATATGAAAAACGCGTTTTTAAAATACCAACCGATGCTGACGTCAGAAGACAACAAATTCAGATCTCAACGTAAACAAAGATGTGAATTCTGCCTGCCCGAACCGACCCATGGGTTCACACCACTACCTTCACCACAGATGCATGTGCTCACCTGCACCCACCATTTGCTCAGCCACTGACCCAGATGATCCTGATGGTGCAATTATCCCAATCGCCCCTTGGCGTCCTGGTGTTGCAGACTCCCCTTGCAGACCCCTGTCTCCAGCATTGCCCTGAGGGCCAATCATGCCATCATGGCCACTTGGGCCTGGAGGTCCGATAGGACCTGAACTACCAACAGTTCCACTGCCTCCCGCTTCTCCAGGCGGTCCAGACAACCCAGTGGCTCCCTGGGCACCATCATGAAGCCCATAAGAAGCACATAAGGGCAGAGTCATTAGAATATAAAATAAATGGAAATTTATACACAAGCACCCATACAGGTGCTGCTTAAGGACTGGCCCCCACCAGACACACACCCCCCCCCCAAAAAGGGGACCCCGTTGGGTCGTTATTGATACTCCCCTCGGAGGGAAGGTGAGCTGGAGATGAGAAGCTTCCTTGGACCTTCCTGCCTCGTGCAATCCTTGACAATCCGGCTCGATGGTACTTGAACCTGCAACTCGATACCGCTGCAAGCACCAGGTAGTTAGGTAGCGTTGATTGCCAATGGAACTCCCCCACAGGCGCTTGGCACGTATGCTCATCGGAAAGGCCGATGGTGGAAGGTAGCCAGGGAGGATGTCGTTGTTGTAGTTTTTTTTTCCTTCATATGTGCTCAATATATTACTATCAATTTACCTATTCTTGACTAGCACACTTTGCGACATTAAATATCCTCTTATTTCCACAGTTCCCCTACATTGTGCCATCTGTACAGTATACACATATCAGGAATATGCTTTCACCCTCGGCGAGATTGCATACCGCAATTAGCACAGAATCACTTTCCAAGATGTTATTCTCAGTGTACACTACATACCCTGACAGTTATGTCCAGTATCGGACATCTTTCGATGACCACATTTTACTCAAACAGTGAGTCAACCAACACTGGATAATCAGATATCATCCATTCATCCATTTGGACCACACTTCTGCAAAACATTTGGTGCTGCCCAAAATAAAATAAAATAAAGTATTTTCCTCTGTTCCCGGCTGAGTTGTGTATGTAATTATGTCCACAGCCACAGTTGCGATTTTAACTCGTTCTTCATTCAAACATGTGATGGTAATTGTTTTTAAAATCTGCCAAATTCTCAATTATCCTTTACATGAGCCTAAAGTAAATCCCAACACACATTCCGCACCTCACTTGCACGATTTGCATTTCCTCTTTCAAACCGACAGAGCACACTGTCTATTGTTTGTGGCTCTTGGCGACTCCTGACTCTCAGTATCCCTGGTTCCTGAGGTTGACTCAGCCTGTCATTCCTCCCAGGTCGGTGAGATTATTTATTCCAATGTGTGTATCGGTGGAGGGACACTGCATCATTTGCACTAACACGTCCTTGTGACAATTGATACTAATCTGTCGCCACGTACTGCACACAACTGACGACTCGAGTCCCGACCCATGCCCATCATGATAGCAGCTGTGCCCCTGCACGTTCGAGCAGCAGTTTTGTAGCTTAATGTTCAGGGTGCCTGCAATAACTTGCCAACTCTTCGCAAAAAGCATCGTGGGATCTTTAATGTTCACGAACCGATGTTAGCAGATCTCGCAGTGCATGTGAAACACCAGGATGGCAGTTTAGAGCTGCGTTGAGATTTGAACCGAGGATGCACAGCTCAAAGGGCAGCCATACCTCCAGACTCTTCGGAGGTGCAGGGGGCTGTAGGGGGTTGGCACATTGTGGAATTTACTCAGGGTCCAGCACACAATGGTCTTGTCCATTTGCACATGTGTACTTGCAAACTTACAAGGCCAGGATGAACTGCTTCGAAAATTTACACAGCACCCTCGGCACGGCCGATTTCAATGCGGCCCAGATGTTGACCACACTCGTGCTTCGTGCTCCATCTCGCACACCGTACAGCCCTCCCTCCTTCGAGGGCTTCACACACGGCTTACTTCGTACATTCAACCACAGATGCCAACCACAATTGATTGTAAAACCGAGCTCCTCACAATAATGATGCAACCAACCGTGTTGATAATTTTCCGTGCCTCACTCGGTTAAAAAAATATATTTGTTTTCCAAATCCTCTCCCCGTGTTCAGGCAAACTTCACGCAGCCCGACTCTC
>NC_140970.1:9079666-9092166 GCF_056783735.1 Eptatretus burgeri | reverse complement strand
GTCTTTTATTTCAAACAAACAGCATCTCTTCAACGACACCACAGTGCCGACCACACTGCAACCACACCACCTCCACCACCACAACAGCATCTCAGCAACCACGCCATCCCCACCACAGTGCCAACCTCGACATCTCAACCACCATGCCATCTCCACAAACACTGCCATAGAAGCCACATTCTCCAGAAGGACGACCCTCCTCTACAAACAAAGAGCCAAGCCGAACTCTCCTGGAATTTCCCTCAGAACGATGTAAGAAAAGAATGTCGGTTATCAGACCAAAAGAGCCAAGCTGAACTCCCCTGGAATTCCCCCCCCCCCGCACCCCGCGCGCCGAGAAGGGAGGAGCGAACGCCCCGGGGCGATAAAGGGCCGCGTTGGAACGCCGAGAAGTGAATTGGCAGTGGGCGGTTGGCGAGTTGGTGAGAGAGTCGAGTTGGTGAGACAGTCTCTCTCCTTGGTTTCCTTGGTCATTGGAGGCTCCGTTGGAGGCGCCGTTGAAGGCGTCATTGGGGTCGAGAGTTGAGTTGGGGAGCTGGTCGAGTCCAGTCGAGATTTCGGGCAGAGACACCGAGGGTCACCCAGCGAGTCACCAAGAGGGTGGCAGGTAGCCTGCTCAGTCTCTCGGAGCCCCTGCGGTCATCCCGGCTCCGAGCAATCATAAAGGCTTACGAGCCTGGTGCTTTTCTTTTTCTTTCTTGGGGTTTTGCATGAAAGTCTGTGGCGCCTTGTCTACTAAGTAGTGGAACTGACTAAGTGCATGTAGATAATAAATAGATAACGGCTGTAGGTCTTCTTGCTAGTGTCTTGTCACCTACCCCCATTCATTGCATACGTGTACAAATAAATGTCCCCTTTGTTGAATATTCACCTGCTCGTTGCGTCCCTTCCTTCATTAAACTGCCGTAATTGCGTTCGGAATATTAGCGGGTTTTTAACACCGATAAGATAATCGGGTCAGACGGGGCTTGGCGATATAAAACCGCTCGGCAATCGCAAACGGAACGAGCTGCTTGAAGCGGCTCGTTTTCGTGCAGGCTCCGTTGAGGTGTAAATCCCCGGCATTTCTGTCTGCGCGAATAATTAGGTACATCGACAATTCGGCGATCAACCCTGTTGTGCGTGGACAGAAGAGTTGGCTGATTTATGGTGTGGTTAACAACACCCGTAGCTGGGTTTCGGCGTTGATCCGAAAAGCTGCGACTGGATTGCCACATTCGGTGGGCGCGTGCGGCCGCAAATTAGCTAAAGGCGGTCGCCCGCACGCCGAAGTGGTGAGAATTCACAACAATATATATATATATATATACATATATATATATATATATATATATATATATATATATATATATATATATATGTGTGTGTGGAGACACTAACTATGTCCCAACTCCAGTCAGCCACTCTTGCCAAAACATCCTTACTTTGATGGGTCAAGGAAAGGCCAAAACCCTGCCATCAATCAGCAATATTGAAGCCTGACAGCTGCCCTTGTTTCACACTAAAGGCCCGGTCACACCTTGACGTTTTAGCCAGCGATGGCAACGTATTAAAATGTATCTAAAACACTGGCTTACGTTGAACTTTTGATGTTTTTTTTTAAAGATTCGGACGTATTCATAGCGACTTGGTCTTATGTATAACGCATTGGTAATGGACACAGAACGTTTCATTGTGTTATAGATAACTTATACCAACGAATGCTGAACCTGTTGTCGGCCTACACAACTGATGCCCAACGATAGTCTAACTTAGGCATAGCGCGTTGCACGCATCGCCGACGATGTCGTGACGTTGCCTATTAAAAGGCTGATGCACAACGATTCGAATCATAACTGCCGTAGAAATGGAAGTGACAACATCGCGGTCACACCTTGGCGATCTTGCCAGCATATGCCGACCGAAGAAAAATGTGTCTAAAACATTGGGGCACGTCAAATACGGTATGAGTAAGTTTGGTATACGTGAGTAGAACGCTAAAGTACGCTATCATACGTCGTAGTAAGTAGAGTACGTCAAGAAATTTTAAACATGTTCAAAATTTTACGAAGTACTCGGCGTATGACACACGTTCCGCATGCGATGGGGATAAGTTTTACACACGATATGTGGACGCTTACACACGTCCACAAAGGCTACTTATAAGCTACTCATAAGTCGAAACACGTCGCGGTAATGTCTTTTTTACGCGAAACTTATTTCTAACTTATGTTTGACGTGCTTTGAACCAATTCTTTATGTAGTCCCAACACACATCGACGTATGTAGACGTATTCCAATGACGTCTTCCGGTCGACAAAAATAAATAAGTTAACGTGTTTCTAGCTTACAACTGCCAGATCAAGACGTGTTCCCAGCGATTTTGGGAATTGGTATATAAAAATGCTGCTCATAAAAGGGGAACCCAACAGTGTTTTCGAGTCCTTTTTGAGTCGATGTCCATGTCAGCAGTAACAGTATCAGTATCAGTATGAGTATTAGTATTAGTATTAGTAGTAGTTTGTTCATGTTGGCAGTAGTAGGTGAGTGTGAGGGGGAGGGTGTGGGTTCATTCGTATGATGGATCGTCCTTGCGTTTAACGATTTAAATGATAAACTCAACGATTTAAATGGCTGCATCTCCACTATTGAAAGTAGACGCTTGCGCTCAACAATTGGATTTTTTTTTACACTCAACGACTTTTAAACGGTACCACTCAGCTAGTTTCATTGTTTACAATGAACGATTTAAATTGCTGTCACTCGCCTTTGTTTTTTGATGCTGGCGCTCGGAAATTTTAATCGTTTCTATTGAACGTGCTAAATCGCTCAAACCCCACTATTGAAAGTAGACGTTTGCGCTCAACAATTCGATTTTTTTTTACACTCAACGACTTTTAAACGGTACCACTCAGCTATTTTCATTGTTTACAATGAAAGATTTAAATTGCTGTCACTCGCCTTTGTTTTTTGACGCTGGGGATGGAAATTTGAAGCGTTTCTTCTGAACGTGTTAAAACGCTCAAACTCGACTATTTTAAATAGACGCTGCCGATGGACAATTGGAATCATAGCCAAGCTAGACATCGAAGTGTGAACATCCTCGTCATGCCGAAGAAAAGTTTGAAGAATGCTGCAAATAAGTATCCTGGCCGTGGCCGTGGACGCTGACGCAAGGACGATCCATTATACCGACGTCTTTCAGCCTATGAGTAACTTAAAAGTAACGTCTGTCGATGTGTGGCAACGATCGCGTAACGTGCCAACAACACGTTAATCATAGGTTAGAAATAAGTTTCGGGTACGCTAAACATTACCTCGGCGTGTCTCAACTTATGATTAACTTACAAGTAGCATGTGTTGACGTCTGTCAACGATCGCAGACCGTGCATACAACTTGTGGCCAGCGTAGCGGAACGTGTGAGTCATACGCCGGCATACATCGTGAAATTTCAAGCATGAAAAAATTTGAGGACAACCAAAAAGTACAACGTTTAAAGCCAACGTACAACGACGTATGGCAGTGTTTTTCAGCGTGCTCTCAATGTTATCAAAACTTACCCATAACGTATTCAACGTGTGCCAGCGTTTTAGAAAAAAAATTTCAAAAATCGGCATACGTTGGCTAAACGTCAAGGTGTGACCGGGCCTTAAGGAAGCAACAAAGGGCAGACTATCGAAGAGAGACAGCTGCCCTTGTTGAACACTTAAGAAGTAACAAGAAGCTGAGTGTCCCAACATTTAAGTGGAGTAATCTTGCTTTGTTCTAGCCTTGCTTTAACAAGATAATGACAGGAAACAGGCCTTGTATTGCTATTAGTCAAGATAATGGCAGGCAGCTGCAGAAGCCAAGGGGGAAAAGAACTAAAATCTGTGCTTTGGACTCTCCTAATGGAAGTTGAGGGAGGGAACAGGATGAATCATGTTGGCAGGTTGTCATACAAGGGTCAGAGTAAAATTTTATATGAGGCAAAGCTGAACTGAGCTTGCCACAGAGAGCTGGGCTGGACTGACGCACTGTGTGTGTTATTCGCCTCTCTCCATGTGCACATGTTGCGATGGGCAATAAACTCTTCTCTACCAAGATCGGTGTGGATAGAATTTGATTCCAATCAGTACGGACTGCACAATGATCCCAACAATTGGCGACGAGGATGGGATGAGCCAGATCGAGGGGGGAGCGAGCTTCCCTGGTGAGACAAAGGAGGAAAGAGCCGGCCAGCTTAAAATAAGGTAAGAAAAGCTGCCTCCTTTCTCGCACCGGGGAAATGGGTTCGCTGCTATCTGCGGTCTGTCCTCATCTCAAACGAACAAGTGAGAAGAAGTTTTGTGCACATCAGAAAGGGGGTACCCGGGAAGGTTAGGGTCCGTTGGAAGGTTGAGGGAAAAAACCCGAGAACACTCCGTTGGGAGATTGAGGGAGTGGGATGTGTGCCGGGGAAAGTGTGAGGGTCTGTTGGAAGGTCTGAAAAACACCCGATCCAGCCCAAGAACACCCCCCAGGCGGAAAACACTGACCGGCCCAAGCATACTCTCGGAAGGACCAAGGGAAAATGGGAAATAAACTAACCAAAGTTGGATAAAAATGCCCCACCCCAAGAATACAGCCGCGGGGTTAATGTACGAAAATTATGGACCTAGGTCATGTGATCAATTAGAATTATGGTACAAATGGATATAAAGGAACCCATATCCATTCCCAATATGAGATTCGTTAAGATATGCGATAAGTGGAAGCCCGAACCAGACTTAAAGCTTGTGAGATGTGGGAGCAAGAAGCATTACAAAATATATGCTGCAAATGAAGTAGTAGAAAATAAAGTGTTAAGATTAAAAGAATAAGTTTAGAAACACAGGGCCCCGCCCGTGTAAACCACAGTGCAGGGGCGGGACAGTTAAGAGAGAACACCAGGTAACCCACCTGAGGGTTTAGTTAATCCGTCGAGGTTGTACCCAAGCCTGGAAGGTATGGAGTCGCTGGCCACGGCTTCTGCCTTCCCGGTGAGGGAGGTGGCGGCAGGGAACGTCCCAGTGGTAGCTCAATCGGTATACCATCCATCGAAAGAACATGAATTGTGATTAAAATGTGACAGAATTTGGAAATGTAAAATGAACCGCGAATGACTCTTTAATAAAATAAAGTAACGGAAGTTCGTAATCACTGCGCTGGAAACAATGATAAAGTGGGGCGGGGGTAATGAATCCCCCATTGTGAAGTGAAGGAATGTGTGCGCTTTGCCTGAAGGGTAAAGAGTGGGCAGTCTTGTCCCCAAGCCAAAGAACTAGTTTTGACCTCCTTGAAAGTTTTATTTGTAGACGAAATGCTTTGACATAGGATAATTAAAACATCTAAGTGGACAAGATAAAACGACTCGAAGCCGAGTCAACTGGAAAATATGTGGCAGGTGTTCCGAAGAGAGCCTTGAGAGAAGACGAGAAGTGCGAGCATAAATGGGAGTTTTTAAAGATGCATAAGCTACCATTAAAAAGAAGAACAGAAAATGTTACCGGCGATAGCTCTCCTCCCTCCACAGGGAGTATGGCGAGAGAGGAGGTACGAAAGTGAATGTGAGCTCTAAGTCCAGGAATCTATAAAAGATGAATTAAAATCAGAATTATCTAATTAATCGCGTTTGGAAATAAAAGTAATTTAATGTAAGGTGTTTATATCGAGTCAATGTTCTGAAGAGTGTCTGAAATAGTTTGCGTACAACGTTTCAGTGCATGTGAGTACGTGTGAGTCGAACACATACACAGTTGTATTGTGGTTACAAGCAAGAGAGAATTTAAAATGAAATTTACACGAGGTTCGAGTGCGGAGCCAGGGTGCGCGCACGATCGTTGCCTGGCAATGCATTGTACGTTGCAGGGACGATTAACCTTCAGGTCTCGCATGAACGCGTAAGGTCATCGTGCTGTTTGTGAGATTTAAGGAGTCGAGGCTCGAGGAATTGTATGATTTTTGTTCATTGATTGCAAGTGCACAGTAATCAATGGTGAAGATGGCAATTCTCTGAGCATAACAAAGCTATTATGAGTTGGTGTGAATGAGCTTAGAATGATCTAGGACCGCTCGCGATGGTGAGAAGCATTTTCTGTGAATGACAACTGTGGGCCGTGGGCAGTCTGGTAGCATTAACTAAGCTGGGTGTGGAATTCTTGGATGTTCAAGGGGAGGGGTCGCCTGGTATCGGGAAGCACGAAAGATGAGCAGAAATGACATCAGGGCCTTGCTGAATTGGCAGTGCTAAGAGTGCCGTGTAATTTGCGAAGTCGTTCATTCTTGCCTCACAGATTTGCAAGCATGATATGTGTGCAGGTGATGTGAAAATACAAATTTGCATGCAATATAAAGATGGTACGTCAATCGCTGCTCGTCAATCGCTGCTCGTGCTATTGGGTCCGTGAGCAGGCGACGCATTGGCGTGCGTTCGGCCCCTCGGATGGGCGTGAATTGGACGTCCAGTCTGGTGGCTTTCGTTCATGAACATTTAAGTTCTCACGATATCCTTCGGAGACAGTCGGCGAGTTATCTCAGGCAAGATCTCTCAGGTGAGATATAGACCGGTGATCCGAGCTTGAGGTCAATACCATGGTATATCGAGTTGTACTGTGTTGTGGTCGTAAGCGCGACTGTGTCGCTGATGCAGTGCCCCTCTACCAGTACACACACTGGAACTGGTGCTCATCTCGCCGACCTCGGAAGGATGACGAGGTGAGTTAACCCCCAGGAACCAGGTATGCCAAGAGCATGTCTCGAGCAGAACTAGCATTAACTGTCCAAACGTCACCCACCATCAGGAATCACCAAGAGCCACAACCAACAGACAACTGCGAGGTGCTGCGAGGTGCAAGGCCGTCACCCAGCTGTTGCAAACTATCACAAAACTCTCGGAGCTGTAAGAAGCCACAACTAGCTGCCACAAACTGTCGCCCCGTCCATTTTATAGAGGCAGCCCAAGCCACCACCCCAACCACTGAGCCAACACCAGGCTGTGGGTTGTACTGTGTGGGTTTACTTCGGGCTCGTGTGAGAGATGGTTGAGAATTTGGCAGCCATGAGCACTTAACATTCAGGTCCCCGTACCTCAGTTATTTCGTTAAGTAAATGTGGATAGATAGCTCCCTTTCCCCTATGTCTAATGGGAATTAAGTGTACGTGCACTGTGAGTTAGTTTCTTATATTCACCAACAACAATAGCATCCTCCCTGGCTTCCTTCCACCATCGGCCTTTCTGACGCACACATGTGCCGAGCGCCTGTGAGGGGGTTCCATTGGCAACCGACGCTACCCTCCTACCCAGTGCTTGCAGTGGCATCGAGTTGCAGGTTCGAGTCCCGCCGAGCCAGATCGTCAAGGGCCGTACGAGGCGGGAAGGTCCAAGCAAGCTTCTTACCTCCAGCTCACCTTCCCTCCGAGTTGGGGGTATCGGTAAAGACCCGACGGGGTCCATTTCCTTTTGGGGGTGTAATCGGTGGAGCTGACTGACCGCCACCGATACCTGGCCCCCCACAACAATATGGTCTTAAGAGAAGGTAGAGTGATTGCCCAAAATGTGTTTGCTTGGTTGGCTCACAAAAGTGAGTCGCACGAGCAAAAGGGGGATGATGTCGAAGGAGGTGCTGAGAACATGGCACGCTCAAGGATTTGCAGCGGTATTAGAAAATCGAAAATTTTAGTGGAAGCCATGCGTATGGGACATTTTCACAAAAGCGGGTCAGGTAACGGTAAAGAACAAACTCAAAAATCAACTTTCCTTGATATTCTCGAAATAGTGCTTGAACCCCTTATAAGGCCTAGAAAAATGTTCAAATGATGTCAGCAACGCAGGATCACCATAAGGCCTCTGCACTGACTGGGCAATATATGCTTGATAAAAATTCTCGGACAGTCTTTACCGTTACCTGACCGCATTTGTGAAAATGTCCCGTATTATCAAATGTTGGTGGTGTGTGCTGCCTTTTTTGGCTGTTGGTTGCATCATTGGTTGGGGCATGACTGTGCCCCTATGGCCAGTGTACTGATGTTCATTTTTGCCAGTCTTAAAGGAGTGACAGGCTGAGTCAGCCCTCTGGGGCTTGTTTGGTGGTCAAGGGGATTTGAGCTTAGGACTCTGGGATCCCAGGTCACCACTCTAAGTGCTAAGCCAACACTAGATTATAATATTGGTAAAATGTCTGTAAAATATATGGACCTATATACATGAAGATTTACTTTCGTGCTGCTCTAAAGGTTGTGAGAGTTTGACAGCAGGTATGACAAGCTACTGGGACAAAGCTGCAGAGGAACACCACGGCATCCAGCCTGGCGACTGGGGTAAACATCAAGGTGTTCAGATGGAGGAATGTCCTGAAGAAACGTTGGACCGGACCCTTCCAGGTATTACTGGTTACCCACGTAGCTGTCAAGTGAGAAGGTAAGCCAATCATGGATTCACGCATCTCACTGCAAAAGAGGATACACGAAGTTGTAAAAAGAAAGAAAGGAAATCTGCAAAGGGAAAAATGTTACTGGAGATTCATGACAGATGTGGCAGTGCTTTTGATTAGCATGTGCATAATTGTGATAATATGGACAATGACTGATAGTGAGGGCATTATGGGAATGTCAGAGAGCAGAATATTTGGTAGGTCAACAGTAGGGGAAACAAGGAATGGGTTGTGACAGGGTATGCAGGGCAGAAGAAGGTAAACATTGGGACCAATTGCATGAGAAAGGTGTGTATGGGAAAACACTTATATGACCCTTACATATAATTATGCACCTCGTGTGACACCGGATGAAGGGGACATAGGCATTGTATGCCTGAAACGAGGCATAGTGTTACATGAAGGGAGAACTGGGCATCCACTGAATACCTTTTTAGCAATATCTTTACAACATGCTAAAAGTATGAACAAGAGCAAGTGTTTGGTTTGCTCACAAGTAACTATTGAGGGACAAATGACTGAGACAAGGACATATATAAGGATACGAATGAATAATCTCATGGAACCCCAGGCCTCATTAAAGGTACATATCCATGACGTGGTACAACACATAAGGAAGGTAGCTGCAGAGTACCATGACTATTTTAAGGAAGAAGGGTTCAGATCTTGGTTAATGGGAGTGTTTGGTGGATGGGGAACATAGATACTCCACATATTGATCGTTGGCCTTATGATATTCAGTGCTATTGTCATCATGGCATGCATAAAAGTAACGATCGGTGTGTGTGTGTGTGTGTGTGTGTGTGAAAATTTACCACAGTGACGACAACGGTGGTGCATGAAGTTTCCCTGGACCAACCATCTCTGAAGACCCAGAAAACCCAGAAAATGAAGAACCTAGTTTTAAATTTAGTCGAGACACCATGACGGTAGGATTACTTTTTGGAAAATATGAAAGTACAGACACTAGTGCCTCTGGGATTGGCAAAAACCCTTTTTAAAGAATTACTTGTTGTTCATAAAGAACACTGTAGTTAGCTAAAATATATTCTTTCTTGTTGTTCATAAAGAACACTATAGTTAGTCAAAAATATATTCTTGCTTGTTGTTCATAAAGAACACTGTAGTTAGTCAAAAATATATTCTTTCTTGTTGTTCATAAAGAAAACTATAGTTAGTCAAAAATATATTCTTGCTTGTCGTTCATAAAGAACACTGTAGTTAGTCAAAAATATATTCTTGCTTGTCGTTCAGAAAAAACACTCTAGTTAGCCAAAAATACATTCTTTCTTGTTGATCATAAAGAACATTATAGACGTAGAGGTATGAGCAACCTTGTGTAAGCAGCTTTACTTCCTCATCATCTATGCTTTATTCATAATTGCTGAAATACCATCCATTTTCCTGCAAAGGGATTGGGGTGTTCATGGGCCGACTGGGCGGTGGGCAGGAGCCACTTTTTCAGGCAAGGAGGTGCAGGAGGAGCCTCTGACCGTCAGGGGCCATTTGGAGCTGTTGGAAGAAGAGTGGTTTCCACCTGAAAGGAGACTGCTGTCTGCTGTCCTGCCGATCCACGGATGCTCCATCTCTTAAAATTATTATGCACCTATCTTGTTTCTTTTACACAATGTTCCAAAGTAACAAGAGGAAGGAATGTGGAGACACTGTATATGTCCCAACTCCAGTCAGCCACTCTTGCTAAAACATCCTTACTTTGATGGGTCAAGGAAAGGACAAACCTTGTCATTTATTAGCTCTATTGGGGAGAGACAGAACAGCTGCCCTTGTAGGGTCAAGGAAAGGCCAAAACCGTGCCAACAATCAGCACTATTGAAGCCTGACAGCTGCCCTTGTTTAACACTAAGGAAGCAACAAAGGGCAGACTATCGAAGAGATACAGCTGCCCTTGTCGAACACTTAAGAAGTCACAAAAAGCTGAGTGTCCCAACATTTAAGTGGAGTAATCTTGCTTTGTTCTAGCCTTGCTTTAACAAGATAATGACAGGAAGCAGGACTTGCTGTTAGTCAAGATAATGAGAGGCAGCTGTAGAAGCCAAGGGGGAAAATAACTAAAATCTGTGCTTTGGAGTCTCCTAATGGAAGTTGAGGGAGGGAACAGGATGATTCATGTTGGTAGGTGGTCATACAAGGGTCAGAGTAAAATTGCATATAAGGCAAAGCCGAACTGAGCTTGCTAGAGAGAGCTGGGCTGGACTGATGCACTGTGTGTGTTATTCGCCTCTCTCCATGTGCACATGTTACGATGGGCAATAAAATCTTCTCTACCAAGATGAGTGTGGACAGAACTTGATTCCAATCAGTACAGACCGCACAATGATCCCAACACAGACATATATATATATATATATATATATATATATATATATATATATATATATATATATATATATATATATATATATATATATATATTGTTGCGGATTCGCGCCCGCCGGCGTGCGAACGGCCACGTAACTCGAATCGCGGCACGTCGCCCACCGGACGGACAATCCAGTCGTGACCCTCTCGGACTAACGCCGGGAACTAGTCACGGGTGGACCTTTCGGTCTCACCACGATCGTGGCAATCGGCCCCCGCGTGGGATAGGGTTGCTCGCCAAATTCGACCTACCTAAGTACCCACACGGAGGGTAGACCGGGCGATCGCACCTCGCCGCAGGTCGACTTCGGACACGGGCCACTTTAAGCGACCCGTTCCGTACTATCGGGATAACCGAGCGGTGTTATTCGTCGGCCTCGATGGTTCGATTAATTATCCGGCGTTTTAGCCCACGACCAACCCTTTACGTGAAGCAAGATGGAGATTCAATGAAAGAAAAGACGAAGCGAAGCGGGAAAACAGTTCAACAGAACTCACATTTATTTTGCGATGAACGGGAAGCACACATATACAATTACACCAAAAGCACATGTAAAAGGAGAAGAAACACAATATTACACAAAAAGCAAATATAAAAGAGAAACACAATGCAGAGCTATCCGACTACCGAGCACACGGCAACACTTATACAATTTTACTTCACAGACGGCGCTGACAACACAGATACCCAAAGCAAAAGAAAAAGAACCACCCTCCAGGATGAGGGGGTAGACGGGCCTGGGGCCGAGACCGTGTCGGGCCTACCCGTCTGATGATGAGACGCAGAGCGGCGGTGGCGCCCCAACTCCGCGGGCCTCGCGGACAGTGTCTGGTAGGGGGTGGGAAAGGGGCCCCCTTGTCGCACTATCTCAGCGCGGGGGGAAACAGGAGGGGGGTTGTTGATGCTCGGGGGGGGAGGAGGATATCACCCTGTCTCGGGTCCCGCGACGAGCGTCTCCACCTCGACCTCGGTCGCGCCGCCGGCCTCTCCCTCCGCAGCTCCCCGACTCCGATGCGAGCACCCCCTCGATCGCCTTCGCCGCCGCCACCTCTCCACAGCTCCGTCCTCTTCACTCTGACTACTACCACTTCTTCCCAGCTCCACCGACAACTCCCAACCACGAACTCGAACTCTTGACTTCTCCCTCCGAACTGAACTGTTTGGCGAGCGCGGCCGTTTATATCCCCCGTGGCTTCGCTCCCCCACCTTTGACCCTTTACCTCCGACCCTTCACCTCTAACTGGCTCCCCATTGGACCGAGGAAAAGTGGGCGTGAATGCTTTTTGATCCATGAATTTGCATATAGCGACCTCACTCCAACGCCCTGGAGGCGGGGCCAAATCGCCCCAGCTCGCTGATAGGACGGAACAGAAGTGGGCGTGAGTCGTTTTTGATCCGTTTTTCTCGGAAAGTCTGTGATGTTTCTGAACACGCTGCTCGGTGCGCGCCCTGCATGAGTCCAGTATCGGTGCCCACAAGTGGCGCAAGAATGGTGGTGATGCGATGGTGGCGAGTTGTGACGGTAAAGGTCGTGGCTGTTGTTGTGAAGCGGCGTTGTGGTTGGTGGTTGTTGTTGTGATGGCTGTTGAGACGAGGTTGGTGGTGGTAGTAATGGCGGCTGGTCCAAAATAAAGATAGTAAAAGAAAAACGGCTATTCTGAAGAGTCGCAGCCCGACTGAATGACATTTATTCCCTCGAAACAACGGGTTT
>NC_140970.1:9062166-9074666 GCF_056783735.1 Eptatretus burgeri | reverse complement strand
TTTCATTTTCCTCCCAAGGTCAAGGTCACAAGGTCACGAACTTAGAAGATTGTGAATTTTGACATAAAAATCATATGAACGCCCAAACTTTGAGAGCTAGGATGACAATATTTTTTATGCATAATCTTGAGGTCATTCCCCACCTAAAGTCTTGAAACCATTTTGCTCTATCTCGAACACCTTGCCCGTGGCGCCCCCTTCAAGTTTGTTTTTACGCTGATTTCCTCAAAGTATGGATAATCCGAGGAGTGCGAAATGCCATATAGCCTATATGACGTTATATTGTTCCTGGAATGTTCCAGAGGAAGTTTTGCACCAAAGGTCATAATCCTTTAAAGTTCACAAAGGTCAAATTTTCAAAGTTGTGGGAATCAAACCGGGTTTTCGACCTTCTTCGACGAACTAACTCCAATAAGCTATAGCACGTATCCTCTTTCCTTATTTTAGTGCCCACAACATTGTTTTTTGACCTTTAAAGGTCATGCAAAGGTCAAATTTTGAAAGTTGTTGAACGAAACCGGGTTTTCGACATTTTGCAGCTAATAACCTGTCACTCGTACCACATCATGTTGATCATAAATTATCACATCGTCTCATCCTTGACTTCTGAAACAATCTACATCGTCAAATACCGCTCGTGAACCATTGTCGTCTTCAGATTGTTATATATATATATTTATGTAGATAGAGTACATTATTATATATGTATGTATGTGTGTGTGTGTGAGTGTGTGTGTGTGTGTGTGTGTGTGTGTGTGTGTGTGTGTGTGTGTGTGTGTGTGTGTGTGTGTGTGTGTGTGTGTGTGTGTGTGTGTGTGTGTGTGTGTGTGTGTGTGTGTGTGTGTGTATATATATATATATATATATATATATATATATATATATATATATATATATATATATATATATATATATGTATGTGCCTGGTGTTGGCGTAGTGGTTAGGGTAGCGGCTTGGGATCCAAAAGGTCCTGAGTTCAAGCCCCGTTGGCACTTGAATTAATACACACCAGGAGGTTGACTCAGCCTGTCATCCTTCCGAGGTCGGCGAAGTGAGTACCAGTTGTACTGGGCCCGGTGTATGCCCCAGTTAAAATAGGTGTACCATTATCCCTGTGTCGTAAGAGGCGACCAGGGTTGCGTCAGGAAGGGCATCCGGCGTAAAAACTGTGCCAAATCACTATGTGGATCATCTGGATGATCCCGAGAGAGAGAGAGGGAAGAAGAGGAGAGGAGAGGAGAGGAGAGAGACTTTAACTTTTGACTCCTTTTATTATAAAAGTACAAAAAAACCAAAGGAGATAAAACAAAACGGGTTTTAAAGAGAAATCAACAAAGTCAAAGAAACACCAAAAAAAGCAATTCAAACCAAAGAAAATTCCAAGGGCACAAGGAAAGAAAACACGACACGTAAATTTCTAATACATTTTCATTTACATTGCACATCTTACCAACACACCAAGTTTCAACAAAGGTATTAATATTTTCATTATTTCTGTAATAATTAAATTCTAGTTTCAAAAGAGTTGAAACCAGGGATTGGAAATGCAAAATTACATTACATTGCTCAAATGGTTTGCCTTTCATTTTGGCTTTCCTCGACAGGTAGATCGCTATTTTTGCCTCCGATAGGACATAGTTCAAAAACATTAACAACTTTTCATTACCTGAATTGACTCTGAGGCTAAAAATAAAAAACCGGAGTGAAAAGGGGACATTTACCTGATGAAATATATTGTTCAATAAAAGAAAAAAGGGGCACAATCAGACACAATCAATATATCCATGGAACAAATCTTCAGTGATGTTACAAAAGGGACAAAGCACTGATACAGCAACATCAATTTGGTTGACAAAAGTGTTTGTTGGCAGTGACCAGTGAGCAAGTCTCCATTGCAAGTCACCTGATCTTTTTGTTATTGGTGTGCAATACATCGATTCCCATGCAGGTTCAGAAGGGGTGGCATACGGCAAAAGCGTTTTCCATCTCAGTACTCCTACTGCAGAGGTATTTATATTAATAACAGAAAGACAAAAACGATAAATAGATTTACTGTCAAGATTACTAAATAAACAAGAAGCAATACTGACTGGAGATGGAGTAAACCCAGTGAATTGGACAAGTAAGCTCGGAAGTGAAGGCTTATGGTGTGTCCATTTGACCTCAGTACTCCATTGCAACCCAAGGTTAAAGGATGTACGGATGACATCTACAAGTACTTTACCGTCAGCTCTTAATGACCTGGCGCCAGTGATTTCAGCAATTTCTTTAACAGACTTCCAGCAACAATTGGATGTGTCGCGAAGATGCCAAACATTTTTGATACCATCTGAAATGAAGTTTTGTAAAAAATAACGGCTTTTGGGAACATTGGGAAAGAGTAGGTTGAGGAATAAAGGTTCTCCCACATACATTTTGATATCATACAAATCCCTCTGGCGGGTCACCACTACTGCTTGCCAAGCATTCAACAGACTCTGGTAAAACAGAGGAAGGTGAGACGTGTCAATCTTTTTTGATTCAATTAGGAACAACTCAAGGCCGTAGCCGAGAAATCCAGCTCGTCTCAATATACGTTGTGCTACGGGGCGCCAGGGCAGTTTTTCCACATTGATCGCTCGTTGTATTGACCTGAGCCGAAAGGCCATCAGACGACACTTTACGTCAATGAGCCCTTGGCCACCATCAGACAAGGGGTGACAGAGTAAATCTAACCGCAACCAATGATAACCGTTCCAGAAAAAAAAAACTAGAGGAGGAGCACTTGGGAGAGTGCAAAACCTCCGCCGCCAATACTGCTGGGTCACTCAAGTGAACCTTATATCTTATTCATTAAATATGATGTCAACAGTGCTGAGAGTTATAGTTCTTTTTTCCAACATTTTTTTTTTGGGGGGGGGGGGGTTTGAAATCACTTAAAACATGTAAAAATGCAAAAAAATAAAATAAAAAAATAAAAAAAATCGAAATTTTGTTGAAAAAAGTTGCAAAAATTTTTTTTTCTCTAACAAATTTTTTTGGGGGGAGGGGTTAGAAATCACTTAAATCATGTAAAAATGCAAAAAAAAAATTTGGGGGGGGTTGGAAATCACTTAAAATATGTAGAAAAGCAAAAAAAAATTCTCTAACAATTTTTTTTGAGAGAGGTAACAATTTTTTTTGAGGGGGCTGGAAAACACTTAAAACATGTAGAAATGCAAAAAAAAATTATTTTTTTTCTCTATTTTTTGGGGGGGGTAACAATTTTTTTGGTGGGGGTGTTGGAAATCACTTAAAACATGTAGAAAATGCAAAAAAAAAACTCTATTTTTTGGTGGGGGGGTAAAAAAAAATTTTTTTGGGGGGGGGGGGTTGGAAATCACTTAGAACATGTAGAAATGCAAAAAAAAGCATTTTTTTTCTCTAACAATTTTTTTTGGTGGGGGGACCAAGTCCAAAATTTAATGGCATGATCCTTGGACCAAACCTAACCCCCCCACCAAGTTTCATCGAAATCCGTCGAGGAGTTTTCCGTAATACTGTTCACAAACAAACAAACAAGCAGTCATTGACTGGTACTTACGAAATCGTCAACTTGACCTCTGATCTTGTCTTATAAAAGCTGTCTCGAGAGAAGGTAGCGACGCAAACCAGAAGTTTCTATGATGATTCTGTACCAAACCATCAAAAATCGAATGTTTTGGATATTTGACCTCACTGTGACCTTGACCTTTGACCGATTTTGACCAAAATCTAATCAGCGCTAGCCATCACCCTCCTGAACCACATGGTGTAATTTGACATTGGTAGCTTCTTCCGTTCTCGAGTTATCATTTTTTGGATGTTTGACCTCACTGTGACCTTGACCTTTGACCGATTTTGACCAAAATCTAATCAGCACTAGCGATCACCCTCCTGAATCACGTGGTGTAATTTGACATTGGTAGCTTCTTCCGTTCTCGAGTTATCTGTACCAAACCATCAAAAGTCGAATATTTGACCTCACTGTGACCTTGCCCTTTGACCGATTTTGACCAAAATCTAATCAGCACTAGCCATCACTCTCCTGAATCACGTGGTGCAATTTGACATTGGTCACTTCTTCCGTTCTCGAGTTATCGTGCCTACAAACAAACAAACAAACAAACAGAAACGGAAGTCATCAATATACTTCCGAAATCTTTAGATTTCGTAAGTAACAAACAAACAAACAAACAAAGGGGTGAAAACAGTAACCTCCATCCATCTTCGAAGATGGCGGAGGTTAATTAACCAGTATCTGTTGAATCTCTTTAAGCAAGATATCTGGTGGCTGTAAACAGATGAATTTGTGCCACAAGACAGAGGTAACTAAAGTATTAATAATTAGTATACGACATCTGAAAGACATTTGCGGAAGGAACCTTTTCCATTTGTAAAGACATTTGGTTACATGATCTACCACTCTTTCGCAGTTAATAAGGGAGTACTGGTGAGGGTCAAGATAAACACCTAAGTATTTCACCCCTCTCTCGTCCACCTTAGATCTTTCGGAAGAGACTGAGGTGGCACTAAGGGAAGCCCACCGGATGTACATTGAGCTGAGGACACCCACAGAGCTTGACTCTTTTTGCCAATTGCACTGCAAATGTGAAGCAAGATGAAACTTATGTAAAGATCCAAGAAGAGTGGTTAGATCCTGATCATTTTTAATGACTATACAGACATCATCAGCATATGCAGACACAACGATAGGGTGTTCTTCTGGAGATGGTACAAAGCCACAAAGAGAGTTCCTAAGATTAATTAGTAATGGCTCAAGAGAAAGGCTAAACAGTAAACCTGACAATGGACAGCCTTGCCGAACATCTTTCTGAACCTGAATGGGAGAACAGAGACCATTGTTTACCTTACACAAATTAGATATATTGTTGTATAACAACTTAACAAAACTGATGAACCTTTCACCCAGACCAAATTTTTGCAACACATGAAACATATAAATGTGATCAATGCTGTCAAAAGCCTTTTTGACATTAAGGAAAATCAAACCAACCCCCTTCCTCTTTAAGACCACAATCAATCAAATCTCTAACTAAAAATATGTTATCAGAGATTGATTTCCCTGGAACACAGTAGCTCTGGTCAGGATGAATGAGAGTCCCGATGACAAGTTTTAGCCGATTGGCCAACAATTTGGAAAAGAGTTTGTAGTCAGAACATAGTAATGAAATGGGGTGCCAGTTCTTGATTTGACGGAGATCGTCGCTTTTTGGGAGAAGACAAACCATCGCTCTTCGACAGCTGAGAAACAGTATGCCAGAAAGTAAACTTTCCCGCAGAACCAACAGTACTTCTGGACCTAAGATGTCCCAAAATGCTGTAAAAAATTCCACTGGAAGTCTGTCGATTCCAGGGGCTTTTCCACGTTCAAAGCTATTCAGAACCATGCTGAGTTCCTCCAGGGTAAGTGGCTTTTCAAGAGCTTGACACTGACCACAACTCAAAGAAGGAACATGGTTTGTCATCTCATCAACACAATCTTTAAACACAGATTCCTTCGCAAATAAATCAGAATTTTTTTTTTTCACAAGTCTTTTAACATCACTTTCTTTTTGTGTAATATTACCTCGAGCATCTAACAAGGAGAAAATTTGCCTTTGGGATTTCTTAACCCCTTCTAACTGGAAAAACCTTTTATTTGGGGTGTCAGAAAACTTCACATTTTGGTTTCTGAGTCGAACTGACATCCCCATGACTTTTTCATGAATCAATTCTCTGAGATTAGCTTTTTTTTCTAATAATAACCGAAATTTCCTGTCATTTTGAGCTTTAGCCAAGTCTTCCTCTAACTGCAAAATTTCAGTTTCCAAGAGTGAAACAGCAATTTTATTCTTGCTCGTGGAAAAGGACTGATAACATTGACAGAAAACACGAATTTGAGCATTCGCGTTGTCCCACCATAACTGGATAGAAGCATAGGAAGGTTTACTTTGGATAAGTTTTTCCCAAAACCTACGAAAAGCGTCAGTAAAAAAAACAATCCTCCAACAGGCTGGTATTGAAGGTCCAATACGCACTTTTTTGCGGTAACTGAGAAGAGGATAAACTAAGCACTACCAAGTGATGATCAGAGAAAATGGAAGGAAAGATGTTACAAGGCATGAGGACATTTCTAAAAGTAGAGTTAATGTACCATCTATCCAGCCTTGCAAGTGTTATCAGCCCGTTAGCACACCGGCATCATGTAGACTGAGATGCTGTACGGTGCTGCATGCGCCAAGCATCGAGTAGACCAAGTGATGAAAAACAAGATATGTCTTTATGAGATTCAGGATGTGGTTCTGGTGTATTTCTATCTAAATTAGGTTCAAACGTGCAATTGAAATCTCCTCTGATACAAATACAGTGATCAAAGACTAAAGTATGGAAGTAATTAGTCAGATGTGTAAAAAAATATTTACGAGCCCCGCTCTCACTAGGAGCATAGACATTAAGTAAGGTGAGGTGAAATCCTTGATACACGAACTCTAATGATGCTAAGTGTCCTTTAACTATTTCAAGGAAACTATATGAGTCAGGAACAAAACCTGGACGAAGCATAAAGGCAACACCCGCCGAGACAGAAGACAAATTACTGAAGAAACAAAGCCCCTTGTTAAGGCAGAGCCAGTCAGACTGTGAAGTCACCGTTCTATGCATTTCTTGCAACAAACAGACATCCACATGTTTCTGAAGCAACAAGATTTTAACTTGGATCTGACGCAAATGGTTAGCACCACCCCCCATCCATGTTTAAGGTGCCAAAAAGCACTTCCTTCCTTTTCATCCCATATCAGGGGGGTTTGGCAGCTGTTGAGAACATTCTAAACCTGCTTTTGTAATAAACTTCCTCGGTCTGTGAATTTGTGGTTTAGTTATTTCAAAATCTTTAGAGTTCCTAATTATACACTTTGCAGTCCGCGTGAAGGAGAGCAAGTCAGGAAAATGTTGATGAATGATGACATTCCGCTGCTTAAACGTCTCATTCAGAAAGGATACAATAACCTGGGGAGATATCTTTAAATGATCAGATGATGACTGTGACAGATCAGTCACCTCCATGTCATCATCTGAAACAGACAGCCCAGATAACCTTCCACTAGGTTCGTAAGCATCACCCTGGACCTTTACTAACTCGTTTACAGACACGTCTAAGAGGGGTACCGAGTGATGCACGGTGGTACTTTAGTCCATTTGCCAGAGAAGTAAGCTTGTTGTCCTCAAAAGTGTATGGTTTTATGGTGTTTCATTGTTCACAGGCATGCATTGACAAAATTAAGCTTGGTTGCCCGGATGGCAACCATGGGGAAATCTGTTATTTTTGCGCAAATACAAGATGGCCGTCATCGACCGGGCTGAAAATATAACTTTTTAGGTAATGAACTTAAAATTACACATGAGACATCTTTTCCATATAATTTTGGCATGAGGAATCGATATTTAACCTTATTTTTGTGATTAGAAGTAAATATGAGGTCAATGTTCGAGTTCCTCGCAATTGTTTGCCTTGTGAGTTACATTTTGAATGACAACAAGATCACTATTCTGACAACTGGACGCTCACATACGACATTAATGCGAGTTACTAATTCATTGTTTTGTTTTTACAGATATGGCTGATTTGTGTCATGGTGGAGGGGAATTGAAGAAATTCGCTGATCAAGGGATCAAGACATTGATTTCCTGTGCCAAAGCCCGTGGAGATGAAGAGCTACGTGCAAAACTACAGGACATTGTTGATGGTGGTGGTGATGCTGTTCGCATAGAATGTCACAAAGGATGCTACTGTACTTACACATCAAAACAAAAAAATTGAGAGACTTCGTAAATCACAGAAAAGAAAAGCTGAAGATGATTGTGTTACAGTGACAACAAGATCTCGCACACAGGCAACAGGCAGTGGTGCGTTTGTTTACAAACGTGACTGCATTTTTTGTGGCAAAGAATGTTTACCTGTTGATGACAAACATCCAGAAAGATGGGGTCGTGTTCGTCAGTGCATGACAAAAGAACGTTTTGACAAGAAAGGTAATCCCATCCCAACTATGAAAGATGCCATCATTAATGCTGCTGAGCAACGTAATGATGAAGTAGCCAGAACGGTCAAGTTACATATTGGATATTTGGTTGATCTCCCTGGGGCTGAGTGCAAATACCATGTATGCTGTTATAACAGTTTCATGACAGTCCCTAAATATGCTGATTTGCCAACTGGTGTTGCAGAAGAAAGTGCCCTAAAGAACATCATAGAGCGCATGAATTGTGACAGGTCAAATATGTGGAATAGCGTTGAACTGCATTCCCTGTACTGTGATCTTGGTGGCAAACTCACTCGACGTGATATGTTTAGCAAACTAACAGACTGCATGAGTAAGGACGTTGTGTTAGTTCGGGTAAATGGATGTGCTACCATTGTTTGTTTCCGTGAGTCCATTGCTAACCATCTGAAAATGGTCAAAGTGGAAGATGCACATGAGAGGAGTATTGATCCTGTGGTAAGGCAGATTAAGAAGGAGGCACGCTCAATCAAGTACAACAGTGCCAATTATGACTTCTCAGAATTTACACAAGCCAACACAATCAAGGCAACAAGCCCAACTTTACCGAGTTTGATTTCAGACTTAGTGTCTGGTGGTGAAATGACCAAGAAATCTCTAAGCCTGAGCCAGTCAATTCAAAGTCATGTTACAGGTACCAGAAATCAGATAACATTAGGACTGGCTGTCAAACCACTGCACCACCATGGGAGTTCTGATCTTCTAAAGCTCCTTCATGAACATGGGTTCACAACGTCATATGATGAGGTCCTGAGATTCAGGAAATCCGCTGCTCATTTTCTCGGTGACAATGCTCAACTTCTCCACCAATTCATGGGTTTGAGTAGAACTGTTGGCGTAATTTTTGCCTGGCTTGATAATCTTGGTCTTTGACAAATATTATGATGTTTCTGCAAAGGACCATGAATGAATGAGGCGTGCTGGCATTGGTTCCATCAACTATGACCTCACAATAAACACACCCCTGCCTAGTCGAGACGCCATCCTGAAAAACAAGCAGAACAAGTTGCAGCTGTCCAAGGTTTTGAGTACCTATAACTTTGGTGAAGGAGTTACTGTGGAGAGCCGTAGCCATGGTGCATTCAACCATGATGAAGCAGACATTACAATGATCTCACACCTGCTCATGGCTGCTGAATGTAATGCAAGAGTGATACGTATCCTCTCTGATGACACTGATGTTTTTGTATTGATGGTTTACTGGGTTTACCAGTGCACCATCCAGGCCACAGTGCAGATGGAAAGGTGGGATGGAGCAATTTGGGATATCAACACCACCTGTGACCAGCTCGGCCCCAAGTGTCTGCAGCTTTTGGGAATGCACTACATCACTGGCTCAGATACAACGTCATACCCATACAGCAAGGGCAAAGTGTCAGCCCTGAAGACACTGAGAGCTGGCAACTTCCCTGGTTTGTACTCCGCACTTGCCAAGCTGAACGCAAGCCATGAACAGCTCATGGAAGCAGGGTGGACATTCTTCTGTGCCCTGTATGGTCAGCCAGAAGGTACCACGATGAGTGAGATGAGGTACTATATGTACACAAGGAAGTCTGGCAAGCCCCTCAAGCTCATGGCATTACCTCCAACTGAGATCAATCTCTTCCTACATATTTTGCGTGCACATCTACAGACAGTACTTGCAAAATCAGCTGATCAGCAGGCCCCACCTGAACTTGACATTACAAAATATGGATGGGACATCAGAGATGGAATCCCAGTGCCAGCAACTTCTGCTACTCCACCAGCCCCTTTGGACCTCATGGATGTTGTGCGGTGTGGATGCAAAGCAGAGGGGAAGGCCTGCAGTACTGCAAGTTGCAGTTGTCACCATGCAAAGATCTCCTGCACACTATACTGCACTTGTGGTTGCAATGACAAGTGCTTGAACCCACACAAGACTGTGGAGGACAGTGAAAGTGAAGTGGAAGACGGGAGTGTCGAAGCAGAACTGGAAAGAGATGAGGATACGGAAGAGGACGAGTACAAAGAATGGGAATGAACAATACGTAAGTTGTCTACTATGCTCTATGTCCTCTGTTCCTAAGATGTCCAATATGATGACATGACAATGTGTATGCTTTCTGATTATCAACATACTGTCGTGAACCATTCATGACTTCATTTTTGCATTGGTGTTGCATAATTTTCAGCAGAAAATAGTCATGGACATTTCATGTGAACCTCTATTTATTCCTGAACGTAAAAAATAATCCCAAAATTGAATTCCTCATGTCAAATCATATGGAAAAAGAGGTATTACACAGGATTATATGTTGACCGATTAAAAACTTAGCCCCATCGTCTGGCCACCTTGAATTTATGCAAATTACAGGAGTTCCCCAAGGTAGCCACCCCGGCAACCAACCTGAATTTTACTAATGGACCCATGTTAGTCCAAAACAATCATAAAACCATACACTTTCCACATCAACAAGGTTGACAATGGAACACATAATAACGGCAAACCGACTACTTTGCGAGCCCTGATTAACAGTTTCATCAACATGAGATGGGGCCTCGAGTCCACCATCTTGTACAACTACGTCGGGCACCTCTACCAGGGCCTCACACACTGTATGTTGATCATTTGTTGGGGGCGGGAACATCGCATGGAGCCGCAACACCATTTCGGTCTGTCTCAGGAAAACCGAGTGCTGATACCTCCCGACATTCTACACACGGTTCAGCAACACCAAGAGACACTTCACCGCTATCTGAAGGACCCAGACCACACTGTACACTTTGAAATGCATTTTCGTTATTCGAAACCATTCCATCCTTTTTTTTCATTCCGATGAGGTTCCTCAGTTACCGGAACAACCGTATCCAGTACGACTACCTTGGGAGAGCTTGTGTTATGTGGTCACGAGGAGCAGACGATCTACGTTTTTTGACATGGTGACAAAATCACCTTTACCGTCCTCACTATGCAAGGGAACAGTGTGAGCGGGAACGTTGGGTTCACTGGGCATCACCTCCTCCACCAGACGAGGTTGTGGGTCGTTAACCGTTTCACAATCAATATCAACGTGTCCCGATTCCCCACACTTCGAATAAGAAGCTTTCGGACAAAATCTTTTTAAATGGCAAAAGGCTCCACAAAGAAAACATGTTAAAGTCGCTGATGAAGCATACACTTGGTAATCATAGTTATCAATTTTAATCTTAAACGAAACCTTTAAACTCGTGTCCTCCCCACGGTCCGGCAGCACCAGGTAAAGTTGTCGCTGAAAGCTCATCACGTGATTTGCCTTGTCATGGCGGCACCTGAGGGGGATCATCGAGATCTTTGACACAATTTTCCATAACGAGACAAAACAGACACAACTTGTTGATTCGACACGAAAGGAGGAACGTTAGAGACGATTATTTCCATTGCCGGGACGTCCATCGGGGAGGCCATAACAAAGTGACCACTGTGTGTGGTAAACCCGGAACTCACGACGTCGTGAACAAGACGAACATCGGAGATGAACACCACGACCTTCTGATTCATGCGTGACGCAGCATGGACATGCTCAATGCCGACTGTACTGTATTGAAATGGGAGATGCTTAGCAGGCAGACACGAAGCGGAGGAACAGTCGAGCCAGGCTGTGTTGCACGAGTGCGAGCCAGGGCGTACTGTGCCCGCGGCTCCCCTTTATTCCGTACTCGGTACACTCACGAGCCGGCCGACTCCAGCATTACTACGACGCCTCAGGCGGTGTGCACACCTCATATCCCTTGCCGACCCCACGGCCACCCCTCTCATCATCACGCCCACCATGCATCATCACCATGCCCTTCCCCATAGGCCCGCAGACTCCACCACACTCCTCCCCCCTAAAACTATGATTATTAAATGATTACCATTATAAGAAGCATGCAGAACACGAAGGACTTCGTATAATAATCATGGAAATAAAATGAAAATAGCAAAGTATAATAGCACACCACATCATATAATGTGTCGATGCGAGCGCGTGGAGCAGCAAAGGTCAGGTCTGACCGCGTTACCGATATGAAGCAGCAAAATGAGAAGCACAGCAGCATTATGCAGCAAAAACGCCCCCAGGTGGCCCATGCTGACATGACCCTGGCCAAGGTCGTAACGACCTCTCGAGCCAACCTCCTCCGGCCCCATCAAACGCCTCCGGCCCACTCCCCCCAGGCAGACCCGACGTAGATAAACATCCCGAGGCCGGCAGCCCGCTATCTGGAAGTCGTGGCGCCAGCCTTAGACCTTGGCCGGGGGCACTGAACAGTGCCGCTGGCTGCATGCATTTAATGCGCCAAAACAACTCACGCACCACAATCAGTCGAGACGCCAACGCCCGTCCCAACGGCCTTGAGCGAACACAGCGAGTTGCGCTCGCAATCAGAGGTGGGGGTAACGCCGACCAGGGCACCAGTCTTGGTTCCGAGTCGATCTCCGAGACCCACACGGCCGCTAGACG
>NC_140970.1:8924666-9057166 GCF_056783735.1 Eptatretus burgeri | reverse complement strand
GAGATGATGGAACCCCTGTGGGCAGAAGCTCTTTCCAGTGGGTAGTCAGTGCATTATTGGGGTTGGCAGATGTAATAACATTGAGACATTGCACATACATAGCAGTCTTTGTACATGTTTGTAGAGGCTTGATGGAAGGAGCGTTAGGAAAAACGAAATCAGGGAAGTCAGGTTGTGTTGTACTTGCACCTTGAACATCATGTGATGGAGGCCACGATAAATTAAAAAGATTGAAAACTTTAACAATTGAACGTAGAATTAGTCCAATTATTCGTGTTGATTTAACATTGCAAGCTTCCAATATCTGGTTCGGAGTCTGCCATTCAGAATATGTGTGATTGACAAAGTCTTCCACAAGGAAGAAGCCAGATTCAATGAAGGATTGAATGAGGGACCTGCTTTGAAAGTCATGGTGAAAGAGGCTGTTGTAAAAAACAGGTTCACGCATGAAATTACTAAATTTATACGAATCCTTGTTTCATACTGGAAGGAGGCATTGACTGGCATTTAGGAGACTTTGATAGAAGGAGGGCAGTAAGGAGGTGTCAACTCGCTGCAGATCAAGTAGAACAAGTTCAGGTCCACACTTGAGCTCACCAGCTTGCAGGAGCAAACAGGAAGCCAGCGGCCGCCAGGACAGGAACTCCTTGTATAGAGGTTGACGCAAGGTAGTCAGTCGAAAGGACGGTATTTTGCTGGTAATGTCCACAAGTCCTTGACCGCCTTTTTCTAGCGGGACACTCAGAAGATCTGCTCGGAGCCGGTGCATACCATTCCAGAAAAAGTTAACAAGGATTCGTTGCAAATTCAGGATTAGTGATTTGGGGGGTTGTAAGGCAATCATCCGATGCCAGAGTTTGGAAGCAGCTAAATTATTGATTATTAGCACTCTGCCTCTGTAAGATAGTAAGCTGGATAAACTTTTCCAGCAATTTAGGGTGTGAAAGATTTGATCCACCATCTGGTCCCAATTTTTTAAAGAGAAGGTCATGTTCCCGAGAAAAACACCCAGATGTTTAACACCATCATGCCTCCACTGCAAGGCATTAGGCAGTGGAGGTGGGATAAATAACTCTGAAGGACCAAGGCACAACGCTCTACTCTTTTTCCAGTTAACAGTAGCAGAAGATGCAAGATTAAAATTTTGTAGAGCATTTGTAAGAGCAGCAATGTCAGATTGAGTATTGACAATTACACACAGATCGTCAGCATATGCAAGAACCTTAACTGAAGGTACCACTGAAAAACCAGAGAGCATGTGGCATAAATGAATGAGCAAGGGTTCAATGAAAAGGGAGTACAGGTACCCAGAAAGAGGGCAACCTTGTCTAATGCCTCGCTGAACTGGAAAAGGTGAACACAAACTTTTATTAATGTTTAGTAGACTGGAATTATTGTGATACAGCAACTTAATACAGGAAATAAAGAAAGATCCAAACCCAAACCCCTTTAAAACTTCAAATAAATATGAATGGTCAACGTTATCGAAAGCTTTTTCTTGATCGAGAAAAATCAGCCCAGCATTGACGTTCGAACAATGGCAAATCGAAATCAAATCACGAACAGAAAATATATTGTGAAATATTGATCGACCAGGAATGCAATAGGACTGGTCAGGAGTTACAATGAGTCCTATTATAACTTTTAAACGATTGGCAAGTAATTTGGACAGGATTTTATAATCAGCAGAAAGTAGAGAGATTGGGCGCCAGTTCTCAACAAGTTGAAGGTCACCTTTTTTGGGGATTAGTGAGAGGAGAGCACGTCTGCAGCTAAAGGGAAGTTCACCAGCTTGTATGCTTTCTTGAAAGTCTGTTAATAGACATGGTCCCAGCAGATCCCAGAAAGTGCTGTAGAATTCTACTGGCAACCCGTCTAACCCAGGTGCTTTGCTGGTGGGCAAGGTTTTTAAAACACTTGTAAGTTCATCAAAGGTAATTTCACCTTCGACAGTCAATTTCTGTGTTTCAGTAAGTGCAGGTAAGGAAGTAGTAAAAATATGCGTGTGGTTTAACGAAGTGTGCTTGGCAGAATAGAGGTTTGAAAAATAATTTTTAACAGTGAGTTTAATATCACTCGGATCAGTCAACGTCTTTCCATCAGCAGAAAGCAAGGATAATATTTGTTTCTGATTTTTGGAAGTTGTTTCCAACTTGAAGAAGAAACTACTGGGAGTGTTTAGTTGCTGTAGGTGAATCATTCTCATTCGAAGGAGTGCACGTTTTGCCTTCTCGACCAATAACTCGTTCAGAAGAGCTTTCTTTTCATGCAACATTTGCTGCTGTCTATTGTCATTAGAGGAGGACACTGTATTTTGCAAGTTTAGAATTTGTGTCTTCACTAATTCTCTGTCAATGTCACGATTCAGAGTACTGTGTCGTGAGAAGTTTTGACAGAAAACTCCAACTTGAACTTTGGTATTGTCCCACCACTGACGTTGACAAGAGAACTTCTGATTGATCGTGATGTAATGTGCCCAAAAGGTTTGAAAGGAATTTTCATTCCTTTATTTAGTAGTAGTAGTAGTAGTAGTAGTAGTAGTAGGTCCGTGTATGTAGTAGTAGGTGAGCGTGATGGGGAGGGTGTGGGTGATGATGGAGCCTCCTTGCGTCCGCGTCCACGGCCACGGCCAGGAGACTTCTTGGCAACATTCTTAGAAGTTTTCTTCGGCATGACGATGATGTTGACACTTCGATGTCGAGCTTGGTTATGATTAAAATCGTCGAGCGGCAGCGTCCATGTAAATAGTCGAGCGGCAGCGATTTAAATCGTTGAGCAACAGCCTATTAATAGACTACGCCACGTAATCGTCGGCGATACGCTGCCGCGCGCTATGCATGCGTTAGACTATCGTTGGGCATACGTTGTGAACGCTGATAACACGCTAAGCATTCGTTGGGAAAAGTTATCTATAAGTTATCGAAACGTTCAGTGTAGGTTACTAATATGTTATGCATACGTCCAACTCGTTATGAATACGGCCAAAACTGAAAAAAAAACCATCAATAGTTCAGCGTAGAAAAACATTCAAAAAAAATGCCGAAGAAAACTTCGAAGAATGCTGCAAAGAAGTCTCCTGGCCGTGGCCGTGGACGCGGACGCAAGGAGGATCCATCATCACCCACACCCTCCCCATCACGCTCACCTACTACTACTGACATGGACCTACTACTACTACTACTACTACTACTGACATGCTCACCTACTACTACTACTACTACTACTGATACTACTGACATGGACATCTACTCACCATGGAGTCTGAAACACTGACGGGTTCCAACTGTGAAACCCATTTTTATATACCAATTCCCCAAAACGCTGCCAATACACCATTATACGGTAGCTGTAAGTTAGAAACACGTTCATTAAGTTCTGTAGTTGTCCGGAAGACGTCAATCAAATACGTCTACAAACGTCAATATGCGTTTGAGATACGTTACACATAGGTTCAATGCACGTTACTCATAGGTTAGGGCCCTGTCACACCTTGATGTTTTAGCGAGCATATGGCAAGGTATCAAAATGTATGTAAAACGCTGGTGTACGCTGAACTATTGATGTTTTTTTAAGTTTTGGTCGTATAATAACGTGTTGGACGTATGCATAACGTATTAGTAACGTACACAGAACGTTTCAATCACACATAGATAACTTATACCAACGAATGCTGAGTGTGTTGTCGGCGTTCACAACCTATGTCCAACGATAGTCTAACTTATGCATAGCGCGCGGCAGCGTATCGCAGACGATCATGTGGCGTAGGCTATTCATAGGCTGCGGCTCGACGATTCAAATCATAACCGCACAAGATATCGAAGTGGAAGCCGCTGTCACACCTTGACGTTTTAGCCAACGTATGCTGATGTATGAAAAATTTGCCGAACCAAGCTGGCACACGTCGAATACATTATGGGTAAGTTTTGTATACGTTAAGAGCACGCTGGCATACGTCATAGTACGCTGGCAGACATCGTAGTACGCTGGCAATAGTCGTCATACGCCGAGTACGTCAAGAAATTTTCAGCATGTTGAAAATTTCTCGACGTACTCGGCGTATGACACACATTCCGCATATGCTGCCATAAGTTGTAGGCACGTTACGTGATCGTTGGCACACGTCGACACACGTTACTTGTACGTTACTCATAAGTCGAAACACGTCGAGGTAATGGTTAAACAGGGTTAACTCCCTGTTTTTTTTCTTCGGTATGACGGTGATGTTGAGACTTCGATTTCTAGTGCGGTCATGATTTAAATCGTTGAGCGGCAGCCTATTAATTATATTATACCATAACCGCAATAGAAATCGAAGTGTCAACATCACCGTCACACCGAAGAAAATAAATAAATAAATAAAAACCAGGGAGTCTGGAACACTGACGCTAACCATTACCTTGACGTGTTTCGACTTATGAGTAACGTACAAGTAACGTGTGTCGACATGTGTCAACGATCGCATAACGTGTCAACAACACATGACTCATTGGTTAGAAATAAGTTTTGGGTACGCTAAACATTACCTCGACGTGTTTCGACTTATGAGTAACTTACAAGTAACGTGTGTCGATGTGTGTCAATGACCACGTAACGTGCCTACAACTTATGGCCAAGCGTATGCGGAACGTGCGAGTCATATGCTGGCATACGTCGAAAAATTTCAAGCATGGAAAATTTGTCTAACACCTCGGCGTACTATGAAAAAAACCGCGTACTACGACGTATGCCAGCATGCTCTTAACGTAAACAAACTTACCCATAACTTATTCGACGTGTGCCAGCGTTTTAGCCAAATTTTGCATACGTCAGGCATATGCTGGCTAAATCGTCAAGGTGTGACAGGGCCTTTAGAAATAAGTTTCGGGCATGCTAAACATTACCTCGACGTGTTTCGACGTATGTGTAACTTACAAGTAATGTGTGTCGACGTGTGTCAATGATCGCATAACGTGCCTACAACTTATGGCCAGCGTATGCGGAACGTATGAGTCATATGCTGGCATACATCGACAAATTTTGAGCATGCTTAAAATTTATCGACGAGCTCGGCGTACTACGACGTATGCCAGCGTGCTTCAGCATGCTCTTAACGTATACAAAAATTACCCATAACGTATTCAGCGTGTGCCAGCGTATTCGGCAAATTTTTCATACGTCAGCATACGCTGGCTAAAACGTCAAGGTGTGACAGGGCATGGCGGTGATGTCGACACTTCGATGTCTAGTGGGTTATGATTTAAATCATTGAGCGGCAGCCTATTAATAGCCTACGCCACGTGATCGTCGGCAATACGCTGCCGCATGCTATGCATACGTTTGACTATCGTTGGGCATACGTTGTGAACGCCGACAACACGCTAAGCATTCGTTGGTATAAGTTATCTATAAGTTATCGAAATGTTCTGCGTACGTTACTAATATGTTATGCATACGTCCAACTCGTTATGAATACGCCCAAAACTGAAAAAAAACATCAATAGTTCAGTGTACGCCAGCGTTTTACATATTTTGATACGTTGCCATATGCTGGCTAAAACGTCAGGGTATGACAGGGCCATAACCGATGACAGTAGCAGCCCACAATGAATCTCAATTTTTGTGGGTGAGATGGACAAGGAATGTGCTAGCTGTTTAACCTTGAAGTGGATGCGTGAAACACCTCGTCTCTGTTGCTCCAACCGCAAAGTCCAAGTCCCTCTTCAAGCACCTCCACAAGCTCTCCACCAACTGCTTCTCGATCAAACAACAGATTTGAAACACTTTCTCACCAACATTTGAGGATATAACTCTGTATTTCAAATGACATCCTTTGGATGCAAGAAGATTACCCTTCAACACGGCTGTAATCCAGCGTTCACCATCCAGGGCCAAGTTCACCACCGGATCATCAATTTATGTCCAATCCCCAGCAAAGATGCGAGCTTTCCGCAACTTTTCTTCTTGGCTGAAAAGGAGGTGAACACCCGCTGCAAAATATTTCCTGATCTGAAGCAGTACATTATCCATGACCCACAGGGGATGGTGCACAACTGTAATGTCTTTGTAAGCAGCTTCAAGATGGCCATGGACTTTCTGAATGACTCAAGCAACAGAGACTACAAGATTGTTATCAATCCTGATCGACGACTCAGTACTGAGCATGAGAGGCACTTCAATGCTCTGAAATGCAATGAAGCTTCCGTTCTGACAAGAGGTATGGAGCATGGCAAGCGTGACATTGTTTTGCATCACAGATAAAGCTTCCTCCAATTAATATGTGAGACCCGCAGGTCCTATGATCCTCTCTATACCCGCTCCTGTTTCAAAATGGAGAGGATGGCTACACCCTTCAGAGTCAATCAGCTGCTGCTCAGTTCAAGGTGTCCGCCATGATGTTCTACTCTTTTTGACTTATGTTTCGACGTAACAGTAACTAACATTTTTCTGCTCTGGAAATGTCTATTCTAGCAGTTTTGTGTTGATATGTATGCAAAAGTTGAGGCTGAATGGTTGTGGGGCTCTAAATTGGCATCAAGTATGTCCATTCTTCCATAATGGTTTTGTACTTTGACCTTCCCCCACCCCAACCCTTGAAGCCTCTTACAACCCGACCAATTTTCATCCTCATCCCCAAACCCAATTTTACCTGGGCAACCATGTATCTCCCCAACTCCACTTTCTGCCCTCATGTCCCCTCCCCGTTCTCTCACCAAACCCTTCCACCCCCCCCATCCCATCCACTCCCCCACCCCCCCCCCAGATCCTCAAATTTTCCCGGGTGTAGAATGGATATTTCAACGAGTACATACACACACATACATCGTTAATTTCCTTGTACAAGGAGGGGGACGAGGAAGTTGAGGGGAATTTTTTGTCATACGCATGACCTGCATCTGGGTAACCCCAACACATATTCAAAATCTGGTGGAGGTTGGGCCAGACGTTTTTTTTTATTGTGGGTGGGGTTGACTGGGTGAAGCTTGGTCCAAGTTTTTTACAAACTGATTGTCCAAGCCTGACGTTCGACTAAGGCTGTGGCAGAAATTTAGAATTTGGCCATGTTGCCAGCGATAACTCGTCTACTCTTCGCCAAAGACACTATCGGATCTTTAACATCTACCAACTAATGCCGACAGACCAGACGCTAGTTTAACATCCATTTGAAGGACAGCACACACATTGATGAATCATCCTGCCTGTGAAATACTGGTTTGACAGTTTAGAGCTGGCCAAGGTTCAAACCCAGGCTGGACAGCTTCGAGGCGAGTGTGCATACCTCTCGGTCTCGGCCGTCCTGCCAGCTCCATATTATATTTGAGAACAATGAAGGGGAAAAATGTAAGGGAACGAAAAAAGGAATGAAAATCCACAGACCTGTGTTGATAGATTATTTTTTATTTTGATTCATTTTCACCCAGCCAATTGAAAGTACAACACTTGTATCAATTAAGCTCATCAAGTACAGGGAGTCAAACACTGCCTAGTATTAGGAGTTTAAATACATTAATGACTCCTTAAAATCAAACAAACTTCTTTCTCCCAATTCCAGGGATTAAGTTGCAGGCAGAGGCCCAAAATCATTCGTAATGTGATGGCCAGCAGCATAGGCTTGGTCAATTGGTTATTAAAACAGGAACAGGATCACAGAGGTGGAAGAAATTCTTAAAGCCCACACAATCTCCACCACAAGCTGACGGTTGCTGTTATTGGTGGAAGCCATTTTGGAAGTTTGGATTGAACACGTTCAACTTTGCATTAAAAAGTAATATACATTGCTTTCTTATTCAACCATCTTTTGTGATCAGCTTATAGGTTTGTACCTTCACCGAGGTGAGTCATAAATTTTACAAAATGGAATGCTCATAATTTTTTTTAAGCAAAAATTTCATTTTAAACACTTTGAAGTGATAAATCGGATTAAATTATGATAATTTTAGTATGCTGTTATGACATGCACTAAGCCAGAAAGACGTGGCAACAGAAAAGTTTGAGCATTAGTTAGTAGGTGTCAATCCCGTGTCATACCAAGAAACATTCCTGAGCAACTGATCTCTGTCAGATTCAGCAAGATCACTAAACATCAGGTGATCGAACTTTGGATTGTTATTATTAAACATAGCCAATCTGTCCTTTCTGACTTTCATATTGAACTCGAAAAATGTTCCTTGAATGTCAGGTACAGGAAGTCCTGTTAATCTTCATGTCATGTCATCGTTTTTGCTGTTTACTACAACGGTTGAATCGCAGGAGGGTGACCAAAGTCAACTCAAAAAAAGTTATGTTCAGAAATTTCTCTAAGCCAGGGATAGAATAGCTGGAAAGGCAACACAATCAGAAATGGCTGAGGTGTTTTACATGCTTCCATTAAACAGACATCCCATCCAAAGAGTGTGAAATAAATAAATGATTAAAAACAGTTGATGACTGAATAGCTATTTTCACTGAAATATTTTTTGGGGAGAAGGAAGGTTGGGGTGAGTGGGGAGGGAAAGAGGTTGGTACAAGTCCTTTAGTTTTTTTTTTGTCATTCTCCATGATTGTGTCTAGGTGTATTTCCTGACAAAGAGCAGGCGCAAGTAAGCAATCATCAAAAGGATTAATGTCATCAAACCCAAAGCTAAATGGTTCTGCCACATTTCCCACACTCCGACTTTGATACCTTGTTGGCAAAGATATTGCTCCCCCGTACATCTGTCGGAGGTAAGTGCAAGGAACATGACATTAGAGTAGCAAGACAATATACTGGTAACATGCAATTTGGACAAGGGTTTCTTTGTTTAATGAAAAGTTGAAACATGGAAACTTTTAGCAAAGTTCAAGGATAGGTTGTGCATTTTCCGTTTTTAGCGAGGAATTAAAAGAAATCAACATCTTTTCGAAGACAAAGAACCATGTAGACTATGCCAAGAAATTTAATCGATAATCATAAATGTCAGTGTGTGTGTGTGTGTGTGTGTGTGTGTGTGTGTGTGTGTGTGTGTGTGTGTGTGTGTGTGTGTGTGTGTGTGTGTGTGTGTCGGAACTGAGAGTGACATGAGCGGGTTGTGAAGCGAGTGGAGCAGGAGATGCCATTACAAACGGTTGAGCCGTTTGTAAATTTCGTAAGTAAAGATTTCGTAAGTTAGATTTCGTAAGTAAAGAGGATGGAAGTCATCAATATACTTACGAAATCTTAAGATTTCGTAAGTAATAAACATAGTTTTCAAAGGGATTCAAAAAATGAATACAATAAGAAGTTATAAACATCATTTGTACACAGAGGAGGTAAATAAGAAAGTCATGGGGCTATTACATACCTGGTGTTGGTTTAATGGTTAGGGTGGTGGGCGTGGGATCCTAGAAACCTGAGTTCAAATCCCCCTTGGCTGTTGAATTAATATTATGTGGGGATAGCTCTGCCTGTCAGCCTTCTGAGGTTGACAAAATGAGAACCAGCTTGCTGGTATTCTGCGTCAGAGTGACGACCCGTCCAGGATTGTGCCAAATAGCCCAGGAGACTGCTTAGGCAGCACCAATGCTCTGCACAGAGTATGGTCTCAATGGATGGATGGAGGTTATATATTTATATACAGAGGGGGGGGGGTTAACGGGTTGCAGCTGCAGTATTTTTAATTGATGAATAAATTAAGTTATTCCTAAAAATAAAACATACTCTTATTATGACTACTCAATTTGATTAAAGAAATGATCATATGAAAGGGGGCAAAGCCCAGCCCCTGGCAGGGAGAGTAGGGTTAAAAGGGAGGGCGATGACGAAGTAATGCATACCAGTTTGAAAAGGAAAAATATGAGTGAGCGGCAGCGAGCGAATATTGCAATTTTGAGAAATGGTAGACATTATTGCGGCAAAGCATCCCTTTTGACACAACTCCGGCTCACTGCAGCAGCGTCCGCCCAACTGAAGTCAATGTTGCATCACAACTCTTCCAATGCACACCACGAGTCACGTCCAATATGTGTGGCAAGGAATTCAGAGATGATTGTGAAAGTGATGGCAGCCATGGAGACCAACCCATTCACTGCAACAACCACAAGCCTGATCAACCTTTTCAACTGGACAGTGTGCCGAGTCACTTGTGAAGGATCACCTCATCAATGAAAAGGAACTGGGCCTAAGGGCACTATTTTAATCCCTATCAGGTGACCAGAAAAAGACAATCATTGTGAGACTGAAGACATTCCACACCCAGAATGTAAAGACCAAGAAGTCCAAAGACCAGTCTGCAGGTCCGGGGAAAAGTGATGAAGTTGCATCCCTCCTACGAATGACAGATCGTTGCTAGTGGGGGTGAAGCCGACATCGTCAACTTCATCGACACTCATAAATGCAGCAAAACACCCCCATCACTGTTCAATGAAGATGGAACCAGGAGAGCTGCAGGAACAAAGGCCATTCTGGTTAAAGTCATGAAGGAGGAGACCAAAATGAGCACTGCTCCTGATCTATCACAACAGAAGCAGAAGGTGGCAGTCGTAGTGGATGCTATGCATGCTGTTCGTCACTGGTCCTTCCACAAAGATGAAACCTTTGGAGCTATCTTCTGGGAAAAGGGCAGTGCGCTGCAGAAACATGACTCTGGGCATGGGATCCCACGGGAAATTCTGGGGCGATTGGCGATTGTGATCTCTTCAAGACATGTCACCCTCTCAGAGTTGACGTCCATGAAAACCAACACAATAAATATCACAATATCACAGAAAAAAGACCATGATGTGATTTGGTGCATAATTACTTTTTGTAACTCCATCAATGGATCTGCCATAATTACTACTTTCCTTTTTATCTGGTGGCACACATCCTCTACAGATTATGTGTGGAATATGTAGTTTTGGGTTGCATTCACAGATTACATTATTGATATTTTAAATGTCAGTTGTGACATCGATAAAATAATAACAAATGGAAAAAAGAAGCATCCTTCCTGCCTTACGCACATGTCCATATTTTTTGTAGTAGATGGTGGACATTTGTCAGGGAGTGTGTCGTTGTTGCTATGACAAGTGAAATGAAGTCCCCAAAATTCATTGATTTGCAATGCCTAGGGAAGTGATGGGAACAAAATGAGAAAATGGTAGGAGGGATAAATAATTTTCTTAAATTAACTGCGATATTACATATGGTTTTATCTATATATTATTGTGGTTCTGGGAACCGCATCCCTCCAATGCAATGGCATCCAACATACAGTGGTCCCCAGACAGTTATTTCAGTAATATACGTTCAGATTGTCCCTTCCTTCTTGTCTCATGGGATAAATGGGACAAGTGCGTTGTGTGAATCTCATAGTTAGGTCTGAATAAACCTCTGAACTCATTCCGATTCTTTTTCTCTATTCCTGAGGTAAATCCAAGCAATTGGTTTTCACAGAGGCCGGCGAGCATTACCCTTGGTCACCCACCTGTAAAAACCATGGAAAACCAGCACCAAATGCGAACAACTTACAGTACGCATGCGGTGCACTCTTTTCAGCCCATTTCTGAGTCTAATAATTATATCTATCTTCTTCTTCAACCCAAACCTACATCTAATAATTATATCCAATCTTTTCTCTTAATTCATGACACAGATAAGAGCTGGCACCAGGCACACCACCGCTTTTGATAAATGACCGCATGCTCAATGGTGGTGGAGCCACCCGCAGCCGCGGGGTGATGTATTATCGCACACAGAGCAGGGCACGAATGGCACACATCTTGTTTAGGTCTGCGGATAAATGACCGCATGCTCAATGGCGGCAGACCGCGCGCAGCCCCGCGATAATTTATTATTGCACACAGAGCAGGGCACGAATGACACACATCTTGTACGGGTCTGCGCATGCGTTTGCCATAGCATCTTACCGTCGGTCTTCCCTGGCCACTGCAGCCGCGGGTGTCCCCCGCGGATGGTGAACGTCTTCTCGCCTCTCCTCCCGGCGAGGCTGCAACCAGGCAGAGGTGCGTAGTATGGCTCAGGCCGCATGGCTTAAAGACAGGCAGCGCATTGACCGGCGCTGACCGCCGGTTGCCGTGGACGGCCCGGAAGTTTGGTGCAGGGCGATTCGTGTCAGGGTGCTCGGAGCGAGACGATTCCGCAGCTTGGAACCATCTGGCCGGATGTAAAGTGGAGCCGCTTTCGGCCATCACGGCCGGCCTGTGTGCTGGCTGGGGCCCAACTAGAGTGCCTGATTCGGGTGACGACACATCTCTTTTGGTCGTCGCCCCCGCCCCGCACCATAGGATCTATAAAAGGACAGGTCACAGGGCTGTGGTCATCGTTGTTACTGCTCAGCATCCTTGTCTGCTGATTCCGCCTTCGTCACCAACTCACCTGCTGACTCTGCCTTCTTCACCTTCTCATCGCTGGCTCCACCCACCCACCTGATCATGTCCGCCTTTCTCCACCCACTTGTTTTGACACCGCTTTCTCCACCCACTGCTCCAGACTCCGCCTTTCTCCACCCACTGGCTTCTGACTCCGCCCAAAGTCCTTCCTTCATGCCTCACGGTCGCTTCCCATTCTCTGGATCGACGCTTAGCTGCACGAAGTGCCTCAAAGCGGGAGAATGACGTGCCAGCTGTCAGGGAGGTATTGCCTCATGGAGCATCCCCCCAAAACGTACTGGTGGCGCTTTCGGGAAATCGTGCAAGGTATCTCCTCTTTCTTCTTATTAACTCCTCTTCATTGGTGTGTGTGTGTGTGTGTGTGTGTGTGTGTGTGTGTGTGTGTGTGTGTGTGTGTGTGTGTGTGTGTCATGGCACCTGTCCTCGCTTAAGTTAAGAGTGTACAATAATTATATTGGGATAACTCTGCTCTGTGTCTGCTTTTGTAAGTTGCTTGTTTATTGCCGCACCTCTCACATTTCCTGCTCAAATACAACAATAAAATCTATTCACTGTGCCACATATCTTTCCTCGCCTGCCTGATAATAAATTATTAGTAGAAATGTTCCCAACTCGTTTTTGTCTTTTCTTTTATTGATCCAGAATGGTCTGTATCCTAACCTAGCTGGGACTTTATTCCCAACGATCCATTCCTTTTAGCCGGTACGTCCTTGGCAGTGTCGCTCAGTTGCATCTGATCTGGTAAGGTGATTCAGTTCGGACAAGGCGTACAGAGGGTGTGTCCCTTGGTAAGTAGATCACGTGGTTACTTTTCTAGTTAATCAAATAAACTAGATGGAGGACCCTAGGTCACGTGGTTGAGTTATTGGCATTCACGGTCAGTTGGTGACCCGCCGCATCACAGAATTATCCGTGTGCGACAGCCTGCAAATCCGGGGAGTCTCGCTGGAATCCCAGATAGCTTTCCTCCACTGGTGGTCTTCTCACCCGACCTCTGGCCCACAGCAATATTAAGAATGTGAATAATGTATGGATAAAACAGCAAAATATAACTGAGAAATAAAAATTAATTGAGATAACATGAAGTACGGTACTACTCTATATAGAAGGATGATACGGGGGAAAAATGGCCACCCATTCAAATATGTACACAATGATACACTCATAAACTCCTAAGGAGTGGTCATCAGCATTTAAAAGACAACTTTTATTCTCGAGCGTTTTCTGAATTACCAACACTTAAAAAGATGCCAAAATACATCGCTGAAGTACCACAATGAGAAATCGCTAAATTGCCAATTTGTACTTCTTCTTGGTCACCTCTCAAAACAATGTAAAACTGTAACCTGACCTACCTCAAAAACTACTGGTCATGATTGTGATTCCAACACGAGGAAGCCACTTTGTCTCTGGGCTAGTGCACGCAACCCCAAATTAAAAAGCAAAACAAAAACATTAATCGTTTTATTACGAAAATAAATCGAATGTAGATGTGGACCCAACTAAACCAGCCGAGTATCGTGATTGTAGGGGGGGAGGGGGGCAGGGGAGGGGGGCAGGGGAGGGGGGAATAGATGCCAGACATAACCATCCCAAAAGCGATACATATCGAAACCATCATCCAAATCAACTGAAACAAGTATCAAAACAATTTAATAACATAGATAATATAATAAAACAACATCGATACTAACATCGGACCTGCACGTACGGCCACGCGAGAGTGAAGGAACGTCCTGTCTGGTTGTTGTTTCTGCCACGTGGTTTGAAAGTTTATTTTCTTTTTTCTATTTTCTCTTCTCTTCTCTTTGTGTTTTTCCTTGCGATGACATTGCGAAAAGGCAAAATACGTTGGCACTAATTGAATGATTGGCCATTAAAACGAAATTGCGAATAATCGTAACTGCGATATGCAAACTTCCGGACAGTGAGGACTTAACTTCCGGACTTCTGTATTCTTCGTATTTAAGTATTCTGTATTCTAATTGACGACTTACTGTATTCTTTCTCGATTTTTTCTCGATTCCTCGACTTACTGTATTCTTTCTTTCTTTCTCGATTTCTGTACTTTCTCGATTTCTTTCTCGATTTTCTTGATATTCTCGATAAATTATAGAGAGATAAACACAATGCCCCAATTCAGTCGTCGTTTGCGACAGCGAAGGAACAAAGCTGCGCGTCATGCACACACAATGGAATCTGACGAAGCATGAGCTGCTCGCTTAACATGCGACGCTACACGTGGAACAAGGTGTCATGCAGCTGAAACGGATGAAGAGCGAGCTGCTCGCTTGGCAGACAACACTGAATGCGAGGCAAGGCGTCGTGCAGAAGAAACGGATGAAGAACGAGCTGCTCGCTTGGCAGACAACACTGAACGTGAGGCAAGGCATCATGCAGAAGAAACGGATGAAGAACGAGCTGCTCGCTTGGCAGACAACACTGAACGGGGGACAAGGCGTCGTGCAGCTGAAATGGATGAAGAACGAGCTGCTCGTTTGGCAGACAACACTGAAGGCGAGGCAAGGCGTCATGCAGAAGAAACGGATGAAGAACGAGCTGCTCGCTTGGCAGACAACACTGAACGCGAGGCAAGGCATCGTGCAGAAGAAACGGATGAAGAACGAGCTGCTCGCTTGGCAGTCAACACTGAACACGAGGCAAGGCGTCGTGCAGAAGAAATCCCTCACCAGTGAGAAGACCGGTAGAGTAAGGGATGCCCTGCGCCATCAGGACGTACACCGTGCGAGACTAGAGCAGGCTCACCATGAGAATCGCAACCTTGCTCAATACGATGATACCGATTTATTTCAAGAGGAACTTCATGTTGAGTACAGGCATGCGTTGAGCAGGACCTTATTATTTCACTGCACTAAATGCTCACATTATGATGCTTTTGTGTGGAACAAGGAGAGAAGAGGATTTTGCTGCAACCACGGCAAGGTTGACCTTAAGCATGATCTTACGAATCCAAAACCAGGTTCAATTCCATCACAACCTCCAGATGCTATTAAAAACCTGTACCTTAACCAGGACTTTGTGAAGCACGCGAAACAGTGCAACAACACGCTGGCAATGGCAAGTATCGGTGTCCTCGAGATAGGTATGCCTGGCTTCAATCCTGGAGTGCGCATACAAGGTAAGGTTTACCATTACATTGGTGCTCCTCTTGCCGATCTGGGTTGTACCCCATGCTTTGCTCAGATCTACTTTCACGATCCAGCCAATGAGCTGGATTATCGTCGTGCCCACACCTCGAATAGTAGCCTGAATGAGCAGTTTTTGCTAAGAGCACAACAGGTCATTCATGAGTGCAACCCATACGTCCAGCAATTCAAATCAGGCATTGAGTATGTGCTTCATAATGATAGCGCCAATGAACTGAAAATTGTGTTAACAGGTCGCACGCGGCGCCGAGACCTTCATCATGGTACCGTCAACCTTCCCTCACCAGGCAGCGATGTGGCTGTCATTGCTCCAGGGGCAATGACAACAGAGCAGTTTGGAAGGCTGCCAGTCGGTGTTCACCTCAGAGGAGGAGGTTTACAGACAATAGACGCCATGCATCCAGTGTATGACCCACTATCATACATACTTCTGCTACCCTGCGGCTCCCAGGGGTACCACACTGAGTTGGCAGGGATAACGTCAACATCTTTCTACCGCTACCATCTCCAAGTAAGTGATCGTACTCATCACTTCAATCTACTGCTTCGTGGTGGAAAGTTGACAGAGCAGTACGTATGCGACATGGTGGCAAAAATTGAGTCACACCATCTCAATTGGATTCGCTGCATCCAGAAGTCAATTAAGGCAGAAAAGTGTAAGATCATCGTTGATGCGTTGAACAGCGACGCTGAGGTGCTACCTGGATGCCTCACCATTCTGCCGCCGTCAATTTATGGGTCACCACGTTGGTATGCCAAAGAGTTTCAGGATGCAATGGCTTTGGTCCGAGTCAAGGGAAAACCTGACTTTTTCCTAACATTCACCTGCAACCCAAAGTGGCCAGAAATTAAACAATCACTTTTTGAGGGTCAGTCAGCCAATGAAAGACCTGATATCATCGCCCGGGTGTTTCACATGAATGTGGAAGCACTCAAAGCAGACCTCCTCAAACATGACATCTTGGGGCATGTGGATGCTTATGTGATGGTGAAGGAAACACAAGAGCGTCACCTTCCCCATATAAACATGTTCCTGACCGTGGTACCTCGCGACAAGCCCAGAACACCAGCAGATGTCGATCGCTTGGTCTCTGCTGAGATTCATGACAAACGCACAAATCCGGAACTACACCGTATCGTGACATCACACATGATTCACGGCCCATGTGGGGAATGGAACATATCGAGCCCTTGCATGGCAGACGGGAAGTGCACAAAGGACTATCCCAAAGCCCTATGAGAAACGACAAGCTTCTCTGATGACTCCTATCCCCTGTACAGAAGACGGGCAGAAGCAGCACCTGGTGATCCCATCATGAAGACAATACGAGGCGGTGCTAACGTATTAGTTAACAATGCATGGGTTGTGCTTTACAATCCATATATTGTCCTCAGGTACGATGCTCACATCAACCTTGAGATCGTATGTGCTGTCACCAGTGTGAAGTACCTGTACAAATACCTTGAAAAGGGCCCGGACAAGTGCCTGGTCAGACTAGAGCCACATGAGAGGATGTGAGGCATTATGACATGATGACGTGACACCATACGAACTAGGGCGTTACATCACCGCATCTGAGGGATACTGGCGCATATACGATTACCCCATTCAAAGCAAGTACCCACCAGTCGAGATGCTGGCACTCCATCTACAGGATGAGCAGGTGATCACGTTCAATGATGAAGGTGCCGTACAGAACGTGGCGGAGTCAGGACCCCTGCAACAATGCTCACTGCCTTTTTTGAAGCCATGAATCTCCATCCACACATGCATCATGTTCTATATCCAGATGTGTTCCAACACTTCACCTACTTTAGGAAAAAGTTTCAATTGCGGAAGAGAAGGCTGAGTTTCCAGGATAACCGTAAGGCTGATACGGTTGGGCGGCTCCCCATTATTTCCATCAACTCACATAATGCCGAGTTGTACTATCTCCGCATGCTACTGTACTGCGTACCGAGCCCCACATGCTTTCAGGATCTCTGTCGTGTTGGTGGTCGGGTCATGGAGACCTATCTGGCAGCCTGCATTGCATATGGCATCGTTGACAATGACCAGGAGGTGGATTCTGTTATGGAAGAGGCTGCAAATATTGCATTTGGCCCTGCAGTCTGCGAAGTATTTGCCAACATGCGCATATTCGTCCTCAGAGGCAACCACATGCAGTTCTGGGAAAGGCACAAGTATGTGCTGTGCGAGGACTTCATGCGTGCAGCAGGTGTGAATGAGCCAAATGGATGCATTGTGAGTGAAGTGCTACTGGAGCTGAGGGACAAAATTGAGAGGCATGGCTTTTCGCTCAGTAAGAGCTTTGGCCTTCCTGAGCCTGAACCAGTTCATATCCAGTCTCGCATTCCCTGCGTCATCGAGCACGAAACAGGGCACAATAAAGGAGAACTTGAGGCTCACATCGCTCAAACAGAGTGCCGTCTTAATGACGAGCAGTGCGTTGTTGTCGATAAAGTGATGACAAGTGTGGAACACGGACATGGCTGGATGATCGCAGTTGATGCAAGTGGTGGGACTGGGAAAGCATTCACATCATCTCATATACTCAACAAAGTGCGATCAAAGGGCAAAGTGGCTCTTACGACTGCTGCAAGTGGTATTGCAGCTACTCTGCTGCCTAAAGGGGCCACCTTCCATCGTAAGACCAAGTGTCCTCTCATTCTCACTGATGAGTCCACTTGCAACATCAGTGAAAATGACACCACTGCAGCACTCATATGAATGACGAATATAATGGTGGTGGATGAGGTTTCAATGATGGATCGTCGCGCATTGGAGGCAGCAGATCGAACATTCCAGTGGCTTCGGAGCTCAGAGGAACCATTTGGCGGCATCACAATGGTTTTCAGTGGTGACTGGAGGCAGATCCTTACTGTTGTGCCACATGGTTGCCGTATTGACATAGTTGGAAGGTGTTTCAAGAGCTCATACCTGTGGAGAAAAGTGCAGATACTTCGTCTCACAGTAAACATGAGGATCATGCAGGGTGCTGGAGAACAACAAGACAAATCTGATTTTGCAAAATTCCTGCTGGATCTGGGCAAAGGGAAGATTCCGGTCAATCCAGAAGAGGGTGAATTTGCTACTGAGCTCAGGGAGCCGCTCCTTCTTCCAGGTGAAAAACTTCAGGATATTGTCACTTGGGTGTATGAGGACTTGCACAACAACATTACCAACACCAAGTGGCTATGCGAGCGTGTTATACTATGACCGACCAATTCGGAAGTCGATCAGGTAAATGACTACATGACAACCATATTTCCAGGCGAGGAACATGTTTGCTGTAGTGTCGATACAGCGGAATCTGAGGGTGATCATTTGTATCCGCCTGAGTTTCTGAACACCCTCTGTGCATCTGGTATGCCTCCACATCGGATCACTCTCAAGGTGGGTATGGTGATCATGCTGCTGCAAAATTCGACCAGCAGAGTGGGCACTGCAATGGCTCAAGGTACGTCATCCATCAGATCCTTCCAAATCTGTTGGTTGCAAAATCTGTAATGGTTGTCAATTCTGGACGCACATTGCTCATTCCATGCATAACCTTGAGTCCATCTGACAACATGTTCTGTTCACTCTGCGGCATCGGCAGTTTCCGGTACGAATCTGCTTTGCCATGACTGTGAATAAATCCCAAGGGCAGTGGCTACACCGTGTTGGGGTCTTCTGCACAAGAGACTTCTTCAGCCATGGTCAGTTCTACGTGGTGGCCAGGAAGGGTTGGCAGATCCAGCAGGCTCCGCATTCTTGCCCTGGACGAGGAAACAAAGAAGCGCCGTTTCCTCAGGTAAGGGGGGATGCAGAAAAAGGGGACATGAGTCATGAAGTGGAAGGATGCTGAATAGGGGGACATGTAGAAGGGGTGGGGTTGGAATGACGTGGGTTTGTAGATGTGGGGTAGGGTATCGACATGGAAGGGTTTGGCACCGTAAAATAATGTGAAGGGGATTTGGCTGTCATGAACAGACAACCTCTACAAACTGGTCTTAAGATTCCTAAATTTGACATTCGGAGATAAAGAGCATGGGATGTGTGGAAGGAATTTTTGTTGAAGGCACGGAGAAAAGTCGTGCTGTCAAAACGAGAGGTGGGTTGATAGACCAAACATTTGGGTGAGAGACAGGTTTATAAAATGTCTTGTGAAGAAGAAAAAGAAGAAGACGAGGAATAGATTGTGATTAATAAGAAGAAAACGTGTAGTACTCATGACAGAGAAATAAGAAAAGTGAAGTGTTTTAAAAAGTTTTTGAAGGAAGATGCATTTCCTTAAATGAAGATTCAGTTTGAAGTTATTGAGAAAAGGGAGAGATGAAAAAAAAGTATAGTTGGAAGACAGAATGAGATTGTGTTTTGGAGTGAACTAATAAGGAGCTGCTGAAAAACCACGTAATGTAAAATGTGACTTCAGGTCTTCTACTCTCCCCCTCCTCATAAACCCAAAGTCATCAACCCACCCCCTCAAACACCATCATCAAACTCTACCTCCCAACCTCAAGTCAAAGTCCTTCCCCTCCCAACCCTAAGGCGTCAATCCCTTCCCTACTCCAAGCCTTCACACATAGGATCAGGGTGAAGAGGCAGAAAGGAAATTTTTTGGGGGAAAAAGAAACGGAATGTGAAACAACCTCTAAACCGAGACAATTTTTCTCCCAGGTATCTGAGGAATAGGTGTGAGCTGCGCAAAAATGAATTCGACAATATAGCACAAGTAGGCTCGATTTATCATGGACAATTGGACGAAAACATAAACAGCAACACAGGGACTAAAATATAACAGAAAAAACACGATGGATCCAGTTTGGGAAACTTAGCTTTGGTTGAGGTGGAAGATTCGACCGACAATTGGAGCAACCCGTAAATGGGAGTCACTCTTCCAATAAATTTTCCTCAAAAAGTGAATTGATGTGCCATCCCACATGGGAGAACAAACCGGAATGGTGACCATGAATCCCTTTGCCACACCACCACTTGCTGCAAAGGTCCTGACCAATAGGGGTGTGCCACACATCCATCCTGTTGAGGTACCCATTTCTAATTAATAATAATTTTCATTGGTAGCCAGCAGGATAAATATTACCATAGCTCAATTGCATATTTAGGGTATCCAGTCAAATGGACTGGATAACCTATTGTTTTTCTTCTGTTTATTATTATTTTTCTTCCGCCGTAAATTTGCAAAATTTCCAATTTTTTTCGCTTTAAATGCCATTTTCTCAGAAATGGTAAGACCAATCGACACAAAATTTTCACCAAATATGTATCTTTTTTGATAGCATACATAATTGATAATTATGACGTCATAGGTCACGTGGTACGGGCGCCATCTTGAAAAAACAGATCAACTTTGGACCTCTGTATCTCGGAAACCTTCTAGTGTAAAAAAATTTCGCTTGATATATTTGAACAAGCTCCCTCTCGGGAATACGTGTGATTTTTCGTGACGTCATCAGTGAAGAGGTATCCCAGTAAAAATTCGTCAAGTAGAACGCCACATGGCAAAAATTTGAAATTTCTTGAGCATCATCCACACAAAAATTCATCATAGAAAAAAAATATTTTGACGTCATCGGTGACGTAATTCGGCCGCCATCTTGTTTTTTTTGTGTTTTTTTTTTTAAATATTCTTCTCCAGAACGGCTGTGCAGATTGAGGCGAAACTTTACAGGCACATTCCCCCTGAGGTCCTCTTTCAAGTTTGTTAATTTGTTGTTGATACGTCACATGGTTTGGCGGCCATCTTGAAAAAACCTTAAAACCTTCAAACATCTTCTTCTCCAGAAGCGCTGGTCCAATGAAGGCGAGATTTCAGAACTATATTCGTGACATGTATGCGATGCATGTTTGTTAATTTCAAAGTGATAGGTCACATGGTTTGGCCGCCATGTTGGATTTAAGAAAAATATTAAATAATGTTTTCTCTGGTATTTCATAAGCCATCAAAGTGAAAATTTGCAAGGGCCTTCCTCCCTCAAGTCTGCATACATGGTAAAAAATTTTTACCTCAGAAGTCACATGGTTTGGTGGCCATCTTGGATAGAAAAATAGACTTTATCCGATTTACACGAAACTTCACACACTTGTTCGGGTCGACGATGGAAAGCAGAATTTAAATTTATGATATGATTGGTCACAAGGTTCGGCAGCCATCTTGGATTGAAAATGAATAAATTTTTAAAATCTTCTTCTCCAGAAGGGCAAGACAGATGAAGACGAAACTTCACACATATATTCCCCATGATGTCCTTTCTCAAGTTTGTTAATTTCTTCTTGATCGGTCACATGGTTTGGCGGCCATCTTGAAAAAGCCCTAAAACCTTCAAACATCTTCTTCTCCAGAAGCGCTGGTCCAATGAAGGGGAGATTTCATAACTATATTCGGGACAGGAAGGCGATATAAGTTTGTTAATTTCGAATTGATAAGTCACATGGTTTGGCCGCCATCTTGGATTTAAGAAAAATATTAAATAATGTTTTCTCTGGAACCGCTTAACCAAACGAATCGAAAATTTGTAATTATCATCGAGAGGGCAGTATGCACGCATGGTAAAAATTATGACATCACACGTCACATGGTTTGGCGGCCATCTTGGATAGAAAAACGCACCTTTACCGATTCACACGAAACTTCAAAAACATGTTCCAATTCCCAGTTGGAAGCAGAATATAAATTTCTGATGTCATAGGTCACATGGTTCGTCAGCCATCTTGGATTGAAAAACAATATCTTCAAACGTCTTTTTCTCTGAAACGGCTGAACAGATCCAGGCGAAACTCGACCACTATGACCGCCTCTCCATGACGAATAAAAAGTTCCCACCCCCTTTTGAGGTACGATGCAACGTTTGGCAGCCATATTGGATTGAAGGAAAAATATTAATTAATGTTTACTCTGGAACTACTGCATCAATAAATGTGAAACCTCAAGTTTATGGTGGTACGCTCATGCGGAATGAGGCTTTGAAATTTCAACGCGATCGGGCCCAGGGTTTGGCAGCCATGTTGGTTTTAAGAAAAATATTAAATAATGTTTTCTCTGGAACTGCTTAACCTGGAGAAGCGAAAATTTGCAGTTATCATCCACCATCGTGTTTGCACACGTGGTGCAAATTATGACATCACAAGTCACATGGTTTGTCCGCCATCTTGGATTGAAGGATAAATATTAATTAATGTTTACTCTGGAACCGCTGCCTCTATATATGCGAAACTTCACATTTATAATTCAGGTGACATGCGAAATTATTTAATTTTTTGAATCTGGAAGCCAGTAATAACGAAATTGAATGCTTTGTGCTGCCCGGTTCGTAACTCGTCTGTTCCGCGCCCTCTCGAAGCAGGCCTGTGTTTGCATCACTATTAAATAATGTTTTCTCTGGCACCGCTTATCCTTTCAATGCGAAACTTTGTGACTGTCATCTGCAGAAAGTCCCATGTTGTATCAAAGGCGGACGGACTGGGTACCCGGTCATCACTGCCAGCAGTTATAAAGTGGCAGTTCTAGTTAATGTTGATATTTAAAGGGCATGATGTATTTGAGAAAATCCCAGCCAACTAAACCTGGAAAATTTACAGAAAAAAGCGGAAGTTTCAAATTGTGAAAAGCGACAGGTTTATAATTACTTTCATGTGTACGTGCGTGCGTGTGTCTACGTTGAAAACTTCTGACTATAGTTGCAATCTGTGAAAGACAGAACCACACACTGATGAAAGCAGTATCAGCTGCTACACTTCCTACTTGCAGAATCAAGTTTCTAAAGCTTATATCGGCTGACTGATGCAGCAATTTTAGGTAGTATTGTCGTAGCCTTGGGCAATTCTGCATATTTCCCAGACTGCAACTAAAGCCAGACGGATGTTCCTCTATCTTAACTATAATATTTTAAAATTAATCTCGCTTATGATTGAGCACCTTTTGCATTCTTGTGTTTTCCATATTTATTGGATGATTTGGCCGACTGGCAATGCTGGAAAAAGATGTGAGTTGGAGAGGTGGATGACATGCCTTCCTTTTGATGGCATTTCCTCCATCAGATGGACCACTAATGTTTACAGTCATTGAATTAACTAAGTTACTTTATAGCTGCTGTTTGCAGACTCCGCATATTTGGCAAAGTTGTTTTTGAAAGGGTTGCTCATTGGTTGCAAATACTGGTGGTGGAAACATCAGCTTCATTCACAGGTTGGCAGATGTGGTACAAACAGCATTAAATGAGGAGCTTGTAAAGGAGGATGACAGGATAACTTGGATTCTATACTCATCTTTGAGCCACTTTGTCTGGATTCAATTTATGAGCTAACTATGAACTGTCATCCTGGTCATTCAAAGGGAGAGATTTGCATCATCGTGTGTTTTTTTTTTGATGAGATGATAAGCGGGGGTCACGTTTTCCAGCATTGGTTTGTAAAGGTGTGTGATCCGATGATGTTTTCGCAAGTGCTGGCTCGAGTGTAAGTCTAGCACTTGCACTCCAACACGATGCAAACGGCAGTTTGACTGCCGGCAGTCAAACACTTGCAAACGGCAGTTTGACAGCACTCTGGCAAAATTTGAAATCCCTGCCTTGACTCTGCCTACAATGGAACAATGGATCCACCTTCGAGAGATGTTCGGCAGATGTGGCACAGGGCCATGGAGGAAGAGGTTCTGGGCTGAATGGATAATTGGCCAACAGTGGCAGCCAGTCCCTTGAAGCGTCGAGAGAGAGAGAGAGAGAGAGAGAGAGAGAGAGAGAGAGAGAGAGAGAGAGAGAGAGAGAGAGAGAGAGAGAGAGAGAGAGAGAGAGAGAGAGGTCAGAGAGAGAGAGAGAGAGAGAGAGGTCAGAGAGAGAGAGAGAGAGAGAGAGGTCAGAGAGAGAGAGAGAGAGAGAGAGGTCAGAGAGAGAGAGAGAGAGAGAGAGAGAGAGAGAGGGGAGAGAGAGATGAGAGAGAGAGAGAGAGAGAGAGAGAGAGAGAGAGAGGTCAGAGAGAGGTCAGAGAGAGAGAGAGAGAGGTCAGAGAGAGGTCAGAGAGAGAGAGAGAGAGGTCAGAGAGAGGTCAGAGAGAGAGAGAGAGAGAGAGGTCAGAGAGAGGTCAGAGAGAGAGAGAGAGAGAGAGGTCAGAGAGAGGTCAGAGAGAGAGAGAGAGAGAGAGGTCAGAGAGAGGTCAGAGAGAGAGAGAGAGAGAGGTCAGAGAGAGGTCAGAGAGAGAGAGAGAGAGAGGTCAGAGAGAGAGAGGTCAGAGAGAGGTCAGAGAGAGAGAGAGAGAGAGGTCAGAGAGAGGTCAGAGAGAGAGAGAGAGAGGTCAGAGAGAGGTCAGAGAGAGAGAGAGAGGTCAGAGAGAGGTCAGAGAGAGAGAGAGAGAGGTCAGAGAGAGGTCAGAGAGAGAGAGAGAGGTCAGAGAGAGGTCAGAGAGAGAGAGGTCAGAGAGAGGTCAGAGAGAGAGAGAGGTCAGAGAGAGGTCAGAGAGAGAGAGAGAGAGAGAGAGAGAGGTCAGAGAGAGGTCAGAGAGAGAGAGAGAGAGAGAGAGAGAGAGAGAGAGAGAGAGGTCAGAGAGAGGTCAGAGAGAGGTCAGAGAGAGAGAGAGAGGTCAGAGAGAGGTCAGAGAGAGATCAGAGAGAGGTCAGAGAGAGAGAGAGAGGTCAGAGAGAGAGAGAGAGAGAGAGAGGTCAGAGAGAGAGAGAGAGGTCAGAGAGAGGTCAGAGAGAGAGAGAGAGAGGTCAGAGAGAGAGAGAGAGAGAGGTCAGAGAGAGAGAGAGAGAGGTCAGAGAGAGGTCAGAGAGAGAGAGAGAGGTCAGAGAGAGGTCAGAGAGAGATCAGAGAGAGAGAGGTCAGAGAGAGGTCAGAGAGAGAGAGAGGTCAGAGAGAGGTCAGAGAGAGAGAGAGGTCAGAGAGAGGTCAGAGAGAGAGAGAGAGAGGTCAGAGAGAGAGAGAGAGAGAGAGGTCAGAGAGAGAGAGAGAGAGAGAGGTCAGAGAGAGGTCAGAGAGAGGTCAGAGAGAGAGAGAGAGAGAGGTCAGAGAGAGGTCAGAGAGAGAGAGAGAGGTCAGAGAGAGGTCAGAGAGAGATCAGAGAGAGAGAGAGGTCAGAGAGAGGTCAGAGAGAGAGAGAGAGGTCAGAGAGAGGTCAGAGAGAGAGAGAGGTCAGAGAGAGGTCAGAGAGAGAGAGAGAGGTCAGAGAGAGAGAGAGAGAGAGAGGTCAGAGAGAGAGAGAGAGAGAGAGGTCAGAGAGAGGTCAGAGAGAGAGAGAGAGAGAGAGAGAGAGAGGTCAGAGAGAGATCAGAGAGAGAGAGAGAGGTCAGAGAGAGGTCAGAGAGAGAGAGAGGTCAGAGAGAGGTCAGAGAGAGAGAGAGGTCAGAGAGAGGTCAGAGAGAGAGAGAGAGAGAGAGAGAGAGAGAGAGAGAGAGGTCAGAGAGAGAGAGAGAGGTCAGAGAGAGAGAGAGAGAGAGAGAGAGAGAGAGAGAGAGAGAGAGGGCAGAGAGAGAGAGAGAGAGGTCAGAGAGAGAGAGAGAGAGGTCAGAGAGAGAGAGAGAGAGGTCAGAGAGAGAGAGAGAGAGAGAGAGACGCTAGAGAGAGAGAGAGACATGAGAGAGAGGGAGAGAGAGGGCAGAGAGAGAGAGAGAGAGGTCAGAGAGAGAGAGAGAGAGAGGTCAGAGAGAGAGAGAGAGAGGTCAGAGAGAGAGAGAGAGAGAGATGCGAGAGATGCGAGAGGTGCGAGAGGTGCGAGAGGTGCGAGAGGTGCGAGAGGTGCGAGAGGTGCGAGAGGTGCGAGAGGTGCGAGAGGTGCGAGAGGTGCGAGAGGTGCGAGAGGTGCGAGAGGTGCGAGAGGTGCGAGAGGTGCGAGAGGTGCGAGAGGTGCGAGAGGTGCGAGAGGTGCGAGAGGTGCGAGAGGTGCGAGAGGTGCGAGAGGTGCGAGAGGTGCGAGAGGTGCGAGAGGTGCGAGAGGTGCGAGAGAGAGAGAGAGAGAGAGAGAGAGAGAGAGAGAGAGAGAGAGAGAGAGAGAGAGAGAGAGAGAGAGAGAGAGAGAGAGAGAGAGAGAGAGAGAGAGAGAGAGAGAGAGAGAGAGAGAGAGAGAGAGAGAGAGAGAGAGAGAGAGAGAGAGAGAGAGAGAGAGAGAGAGAGAGAGAGAGAGAGATTTGTAAACACAGTTATTTCCCATCTTTCTTTTGACAACCTTCGGAATTGAAGTTGGGGCACCTCTTTTATTATGGTAGTTGTAAAAGAAGAAATCCTACTGTTAGGAAATCATCAAGATGGAGCAATTAATAGTGTTTCATTGCATTAAAGGCACATCAATTTCAAACTTCCATGCATATGCATGTTCACATTAGAGAACAATGACAGATATGTGAAGTCATCCGTACATTCTATGTGGATGAAGAAAAATGCATGTATGTTTTAATACCATATTACGATGAGCTATGAAAACTTACCATCATTCCATACCGAGAAATACTTAAATACTTGATCCAACTGAGCCAGTCCATGACACCAGGAAGATTTACCAGCAGACCTGAAAATATCTGTGGACACACCAAGGAAAACATATTAGCATGTTTTTGAACCCTTGCAGAATGTTTAAAATGAATTGCTACTCCAGAGAAAGGTATTGTTACAGGGGGCAGGGGATCCATAGTTTGACTGGTAAGTGTAGTATGGTCCATGTGTTTTGAGTAGGTGAGATAGCCATGTAACAAGGACCTGTTAGAGTCAGTCATTTGTTACACATGACGCTGAGGAGGCAGCACATGTAATTTATAGACAGGGTGGACAGAGTAATATTGAATGTGTAAACACCTCTTGTTTGTGGATGGGGCTAATTTGAGGACTTCCCAAAGGCAGAGGCACATGTATCACGTGTGCGACTGGGCTTATTACGATCTATCTGGCCATTGTGTGCCAGCTATGTCAGCGTAATGTGCTTTCAGGCTGAGAAAAAAAAGATTGTACATATATTTTATTGGGGTCGCCCAATGAGCAGGACTCCGCCCAAAGGGAAGAGGAGGCCTCGTGTGGAAGGAGCTTGAGCAAGTGAATCGTGGAGGGGTTCGTGAGGGAGACATTCTTGTGGTTTTGTGGAAGTTTGGAATTGACGCAAGCTGGAATCACCAAGTTTTTGGAGAGAAGAAGAAATACCTCAGAGACAGGAGAGTTCCACATGCACGGATTGCAAAGAAGCACTTTGAGAAGGAAGAAGAAGGGCTGACCAGTTTGGAGAGGACAAAGAGGGCCACGAGGCCTGGTTGAGGAGCTGATCATCGCTGGTTCTCTTTGTATTTGGACCGACTTCATTACTGGCTGTCATCGTCTCACACCTAGTTGCCAAAGCAGGCTGCAGTGAGTCCTGCGCCCACCCTGCGCATTGTAGACAAAGTGAAAAACCGCCTGCATTCTTAACTTGTTGTAAAAGTGTGTGCTGTGGTGCTGAGAGTAGGTTAGAATTTGACCTTTATTTCTCATCCTTCTATCCAAGTTTACATGTTCCCATTTCCCTCCTTGCGTATTTTCATTCACTTGGTTCATATTGTTTATTATAGCATCTTGTCTCCCTTCTTCCCTGTACTTTTCTTCACAAATAAATCCTTTAAAACATCAGAAAACGTGTTCGAGCCATCTGCTTTCCGTGTGTGTCAGTCAATTTTGTCTCAGTTGAATGATCCTTTGTGAATGGGAAAGTTGTAAAAATATCTGAATGCAGTGCAGTAAGGCCTAAGTCACATTTGCTCTACGGCGAGGATACGGTGGCCGTACGCCCTCTGAATTGACAGAAACATGCGGCGGCCGCAGAGTTGCTGCGGTGGCCTCAGGGTGGCTCTACGCCATTTGGCTATCTTTTACAGGTCATAGGGGTCGCCGTGGAATTATAACTTTTTTCATTTCTACGCTCGCCGTAGCAATTCGACAAGCCGAAACAAAATAACTGGTAAAAAAAAAGAAGAAAAAAAAGGAACCCACTTGTTACCGTCCGTCTGGCTGCACGTTCGCCTTAGGGCCCCCCTGCGGTCCCCCTGCGGTCGCCTTAGGGCCCCCCTGCGGTCGCCTTGCGGGCACCTTGCGTCTGCCTTGAAAATTATATGGCCGGCGCAGGAACACCCTTAGGTCACCGTGCGACATCAAATCAAAGACTGTACGGCACCCCCACGTTTTCGGTCTCCACAATTTCTAAATACGCCGTGCGGCTCCCGGAAAAATAAAAACATATGTGACTGCCACATTGTGTGACCGTGGAAATACTGCGGCCACCCAATAATTGCTAGTGGCCGTATATTTTGTAGACCCTACGGCCACCGTGCCAAATGTGACTTTGGCCTAAGCGACCGTTTGGCCATATTCCGGGACTTAAGATCTCGGTACTGAGGATGCCATGTTAATGGGACCTCAGACGGGATAGTATAATAGTTTTTATTCAACTGAGGAAGTCACCGAACATTTATTTTCTCCCCAAGCTCTGTCAGTTGCTGTTTCCTCATTACCTTCTACAGAATTGTCAAACCCTTAATAGTCAATCGGCTACAGCAGATTTTAGTACCATCTGGAGGTACAAAACAAAACTGATACTCGTGATTTAAATAGCTCATAACATACTGTACTGCATATGTATGTTGCATTTGGTTGAGGAGTAGCTAATTAGTCCAGTAAATCTAATCATATATCACCACATATTGCAATAGTAATCATTCAAGTATTTTCCACTCCAAATATAGTGTAGAATGACATGCTAAAAGTCTCAGAAAATCAAAGTATTTGAACATTTCCATTTTGACGAGAATTTGAGGTAACATTGGACACAAAAAACTCAAGCAAAATTTAGGGTTAGGGGCTAAAAATATGGCTATGTCTGGATCAATTCTCAACCAATCCTCAATATGAAGGTATCAGTCGATTTTTTTATTGAAAATACCTTTTCATCAATCATGCTACTTGAGATATCAGTGGATTGGTATTGAACATACCTTGCAAACACTGTCCAATATCACCAGTAGAAAGATCACATTTGTGCTCACATAGATCATAATATCTTGTGACCACTATCAAAAAAAAGGAATTTAGGCGTGTATGGTGATAATATCACACGTCTTGTACATTTATACGAATCTGTCTCATACCACTTTTCAATCATCGAAACTGTAACCTGGCTTTTTGCTTTTATTTCTAAACGAAATAATATAATTGAGATGGCCAAGTGTGTTTTCTGCAAGGAAGTTCTATCCAATGGACAGCCAACTACCACATTGCATTTCAAGGGATGTGAAGGCATCACCAAGACCAATGGGCTGCACAACAGCAATATTAGTACTATGCCCCACCAAGATGTACATATCAACTGTAGGAGGGATTTCTGGTCTCCAAACAGCACAGCCAGTGCCAACAGAAAACGAGAATGTGACACAGCCATTGCCAACAGAAAACGACAATGTGACACAGCCATTGCCAACAGAAAACGAGTTCCACATGCTATATGGAACCAGCTTCCTTCTTGTACTTCTGGCATGTCTAGCCTACCAAATGACGTGCAGTATGATCCATATAGTGCTGCCCTCCTGCACAGAATCCCATGGAATGGTGAAGAGACCTATGATGCAATCTTTAGCCATTACATCCGATATGTTGCAGACACATATGACCCTGCCATCATAGTCTTTTGATGATTACAAAAGTGGGCCATCCACCAAAGATGTCACATATTGTAAGCCGGGCAGATTGGGCATCAGTGTCGCCATGCATTTCATCAGGGACATAGTCTGATAAAGAAGGATGATTTTCTCGATCAACAAACAGCAATTTATCAATCTTCTGAGTGACTAGTTTGAACAGCATGGTAATGAAGTATTGTATGAGGAGGCTGATGCGGATATCCTGATCGTGTAAATCACTATTGGGTCAGCAGACAGAAATAACAGTTGTTGGGGATGACATTGATGTATTCATAAATCTTCAGACCAGAACCAAAGTTAAAATCTAAGAGGATAGCAAGATGCTGGAACATTGAACTGGTTTAATGATTACTTGGGAAGTATGTCTGTGATGACCTCTTTGCTCATGCCATGCTTGAATGACACCACATCCAGAGTGTTCATCATTGGAAAACCAGTAGCTCTGAAGAAGCTCAATTTGAGTGTATTTTTCCAGCAGCAGACTGCAGTCTTCAAAAGCTCACGAGCCACACAGGATGACATTGTGACAGCTGGAGAAATTGCCATCGTGTGTCTGTACAGTGGTCAACCTGGCAAGGGATTGGAGATCCGTTAGTGACAATGTTTCTACCAGGTTGCATCCAGCACAATTTCCATACAACCTAGCATCTTGCACCCAACATCATCAGCTCAGTACCAAAGCCAACACATTTATTAGCTCCAGCAATGGATAGATGTGCTGAGGATTGCAGAGGGAAAATCAGCACTGGGAGGATCTTCCATTTGCACACCGACTTGAAGCCAGCACCTGAGTATCTCCTGGAAGCCATCAACTGTAACTGCAAGACTGGCTTGCAGTACTTGGCGATGCAGCTGCAGAAAATATGCTCTCGAATGTTCTCCGGCAGGTGAGGAATGAAGAGGCCTGCTTTGTTCCAAAGTGACTCTACCTGATCCACAAAGTGACACTGAGGATATGTAGGCCTAATGCGTCCATTTATCATGTTGTTTCAGCAAAGTTTAGAACAGCTATTTCTGAACACATAGGAGCATGTACACAAATTATTTGTTGTCCTTACTTGGTCATGACAAGCACTGAAAATATCAAAATACATTATATAACGCTAAACTTTCTAAATTTTAGCAGTAGTAACAAAACATTATCATTTGTCAAAACGTGAATTTTAGCTTTCTAGTATTACATTTGGCAATGTTTAAAAGGTATTTTCTATATAAACCTACTGATACCTGAACATTGAGTATTGGTTGAGAATTGATCAAGACATGGCCATATTTCTAGCCCCAACCCCTGAATTTTGATTGACATTTTTTGTTTGCAACGTCACCTCAAACTCAGGTCAAAATGGAAATGTTTCAATGCTTTGATTTTCCGAGACTTTTAGTATGTCATTCTTCACGATATTTGGAGTGAAAAAAATATGTTCAAAAGTGATTACTATTGCACTTTATGATAGATTTGGCCTTGAAATGTGTGGATTGATTGGACAAATTGGAAGTTACTCGCAGAGTACCCACCCTGTGGGTGGGTCAAGTTTGCACATAACTTGGTGAAAAAAGTATAGTCTGTGTTTTGCAAGAAGACTAAAGATGTTTGTGTGGTGTGCTCCTAAAAAGTTATAGGTGGTATAAAGGTCTAAAAGGTCTGTGGGGTCTAACGGTTCAATGGATCTCAAGGGTATAAGAGATCTAAAGGGTGAAGGGGTGTAAAAATGTCTAAATTGTCAAGAGTCTTAAAGGTAAAAGGGTTCCATAAGAGGTTTAAGGATCTTAAGAGTCTTTGGGGTGTTCGGGGTATTAGTGGTCTTGAGCTTCTTGGGGGTCTTGAGGGTCTTGGGGGTCTGAAGGGCCTTGTGGGTATTAAGAGTCTTGGGGGTCTAAAGTTGTCTTGGGATTTTGGGGGTTTAAAGGGTCCTGGGGTCTTAAAGGTCTTGGGGGTCTTAAGTTTCTAAATGGTATTATGGTCTTAAGGGGTCTTTGTGGTGTCAAGGAGTCTAAAGGTATGGAGGGTTCTGGAACTCACATGTACACGTGCACAGATGCACGGCTTCTTTTATATATCAATGAGCATTTTTATTTCCGTCATTGCCAAAAAGTGTTTTCTTTAATATCTTCGGAACTAAGCATGATAACATCACAAATGTGCTGTCTATACCCATGCTTTCATGGTGAAGGAATGTAATGAAGTAATTGCATGTGCTTAATACGAGATGTATGCATTCATGTTTAACATATAAATTACACGTAGTCCCCTAGTTACACTCAAGATCGATGCATTCTGTAAAACCCTTCGAAAAAGCATAAATTGAAAGCAGTTTTCCCATATGAATGATGTTATAAATTGAGGATGCATTGCTAGGTGGTAATTTATGGTCATCCTAACATAACCAAACTAAATACTAAAGAACTTATACTGAAGGCTTTGTGGGGCCCTCTTGGCACTAGTTCCTGCTGGAGTAATTGCTATTCATGATGAAGGGTTTTGGGAATGTTTTACAAAAACAGCATGCAACAAAGGCCAAGCAATACCATTTGATACTACAGTCAACATGGGAGTGAGGCTGATTGGAGCATCCTTGACACGAGGCTGCCCTGGGCATGTGGAACAACACATGTGCGGTGAACCTATTTGGTGGAATGCAAAGTGTGGGAGAGCAGCAGAGAGTTTGTGACATGGCTTGGCAAAATTATGTCATCTCATAAAATGTAAACACGAAAATTCCAAAGCTTAAATCAAGTGTTTAGTACTTATCAATGGTGTTAAGTTAAAAAAGCATAAACAGAATGATCATAAATAGAGGAATACTGAGTGCCACCATTTTTGGAAAAGTTATAAAACATCCCCTTGGTCCCATCCAATGGTCTCTGCTGAACTGTGATGGGGCAATCAAGAAAACAAGGAAGGCTGCCTTTGCAAGAAAGCTTGAGAAAAAAAATCATTTCCTGGTGACACTGCACTGCCATCAGCCTCAATCATCGTTGGAATGAGTCTTGTCCAGAAGATAAATGGTGAATACTGCATATTTGTAGAGATCTGAGCTCACGTGTTTGCATTGACCTTGCAAACAGGAAACCAGAGTGAGTGAATTGATGTGGTGCTTCACGTATACATGGAACAGTCCATTAAAATTACTGAGAGAGTAAACAGAGGTTTGGATGAAGGTGCCCTGTTTGAGAAAATAATGCTACATCATAAGATCAAAAGGTAGCAGATGCCTTCAGCAAATGAAAGCTGATTTAGTTCTTCACAGATATCTGGAAAGACGCAGACCAGAAACAAAAGCTTTGAAGAAAGGCGATGTACGTGATGTGCAAAAGGCAATTCATCAAACCAACACAGGATATTGTTGAGGAATTGGACGATTTGTGTACAACTCAGGAAGAAGCAGATGCCCATCTACTTTTATGTGCAAAGCATGCAGCTGCTGATTTCAGTTCAGTCATTGTGGTAGCGGATGACACTGATGCACTGGTCCTCTGTCTGGCAATAAAAGTATTAACTCTAATATTTACATTAGCTGTGGCACAAAGACCAAATCCAGACTTTTTTTTCGTACGGAGTCGAGGCTCGTGGAGGAGCTAGAACATAAAACAGATCAGAACACAACAGAGCAAAATGAACAGTAGAGGGAAAGGAGGAAAACACAAAACAGCAGGGTTGAGGAACAAAATAGACACAGACTATGATGATAAGGGATGTGAGGAAGAATGAGGACTGGGGGAGGGCATATGGGATAGACAAGGTGGATACAAAAGCAAACTCTCAGGAAAGAAAATGGGAAAGTTGGAAAGAGGTGGGCTTGGGGAGAGCAAACGGGTTGAAAATATAATGGTTTTAGATGAGGGATGATCCGAGATCATGGTGAACAACTGTCTTGAAAACCTGGAAGAACGGAGGAGATTGAAGCGAATGTGGAAGTTGGTTCCACAGGAGAGAGAAAAGAGGAACAAATAAGTGGAGGGAAGCAGTGATTTTGAATTTTGGAAGTTTCACCAGAAGGGGGTTGTTGGCAGACTTTGTGTGCCCTGCAGAAATATTGGGAGGAACAGGGGGGCTGAGCATGGAAGGAGCAGAGGGTGCAAGACCAGAAAGGAGGCAGTAGAAGACAGAGAGACCGACCTGTCTGCGATGTGAAAGTGATCAGCCCATAGACTCAGCTTCATCATGGGAGATTCCAAAAATCTTGAAGGACTATAAATGTCTCCTGTCCCTCTTCTGCTTCAATAGGTTCATCTGATCATGTACTTATGAGAGTCAAATTCTCTCTGGCTATTGTCAAAGAGCTGCCTTAGTGCCACAGAGTCCGGCAGGTCAATCCAGCTGACTGCCAGGGACTGCAAGCCGCCCTCTTATGTCAAGACCAGACCTTCATTTCCACCACTCCTTATAGTAATACTGCCTTGGAATCCTTCCATTCAAGATTGCTTTTCCTTTTTGTACAGATTTGTGCCATATTGTCTCAAGTTATCATACCTATCATATCACTCCTGGTACACAGAAAACTGTGGTGAGACAGTTGTCTTCAAACAACTAGCCTTCTCTTCCTGGAAAACATATCTGACCAAAGGCAACATCAGATCATTCCACAAGGCAAGGAACAAGTGTGTACACTCTCAGGAAAGCAAGAAAACAACATCTGGCCAATCTCAAGGCTGAACTGTCAAATCTGTCTACTTCTTGAAAGACGTGGTGGTGCCTTGTTGTCTGTCTGGAGTTTATTTGCCCTCCATCGACTTTCCCATGACACCCCGGCCAATGAGGGTTCAGATAGCTACAGAGGGCGACTTTCCCATGACACCCCGACCAATGAGGGTTGAGATGGCCACAGAGGGCGACTTTCCAAAGACACCCCGGCCAATGAGGATGGAGACCACCTCAGATGGTGATTTTTTTACCCTGACCAAAAAAGATATAAAGGAACGCCAGGCTGGGGAGGTTGGTCGTCTTGGGAGTCACGGATCTTGGTGCTGGCTGGTTCGTCTGGCCCTGGGTCATCGTCGTCTCTGATCTTCTCCTTGGTCTTGTTTGATTGGTGTGTGGCCAGTTGGAGAGCACGGTCCCTGGTGCTTGGCGCTGCGTGAAAGCTGTGGGTTCGAATCCTGCCATGCGACCAGATCATCGTACACCGCACGAGGCGGACAGGTGCAAGCCAGACCCTGGCCTTCGGCTTGCCATTCCTTCCGAACTGGAGGCCTCAATAAAGGCCGGCCGGCCCAGTTCTTGTGTGTGTGTGTGTGTGTGTGTGTGTGTGTGTGTGTGTGTGTGTGTGTGTGTGTGTGTGTGTGTGTGTGTGTGTGTGTGTGTGTGTGTGTGTGGCGCCAGTCCATTAAGTAGAATTGTTTAAGTGCCTTGTACATACCTGCATTGCTTTTAGTTGGTTTAACTCTGCTCTTTGTGTCCCCCTCCCTTATAAATAAACCCCTGTTAAATGTACCAGCTCGTTTTCTGTGCTTTCTCCCATTGGACCAGCACAGTGTGTATTGAGAATTTGTGAGGCCATTTGGGCCGGTAATTGTTCATTTGGGTCCGACGAATTCTGGTAATTCCGCTCAGTTATACTGGGCTGAGGTCGCAAGAGCGACCCGGTTCGACAGAGCCCGTCGAGGGTGTGGTTTTTCGCGGTAGTTGGACGACGTTGGTACTTAGGTATATTGAAATTAGGCAATTAACGCTCCCCCACGCCGTCAAAATATTGGCGACCACGGTCCGCTAAGGGACCTGTGACCATTGGAGTTGTCCGAGGGTCACGACCTGAATTCCGGGTGTTCGGTGGGAGACGACTCCACTGCTCCACCAAGTGGTCGTTTATCGTCACCGAAGCCCGGCCCACAACACTATAAACCGCTAGGAACACCCCAGTCAGCTGCACAGTACCAGCTGTTCGACCCGTCGCCTGGGAGACCATATAAATCCATATATCCTAAGAGCCCAGGTAAGGTTTGTGATGCTATATGTGTGGGGGGGGGGGTGACATAACTCAAGGAGCAGTGCCCCCCGTCCCTACTTATCACATGTGATAAATTGTTCCAGGCACACCAGCAGTACCAGCGACGGAAGGGGTTCAAGGAAGAGGCACGCAAGCCGCTATAGTGGTACATCAACCGTTGAAAGAACATGAACTGAGATCAGTGCGTGACCGAATTTTGGAATGTCGAAATGAACTGCAGATGATCCGTGATTTGATTACCCAATGGGTGGAAACACACCGATGTACACACCGAGATATCGGCATCATGTGCAAGGCGATACTCTCGCCTGCAGTGTGGAGAGGTTATGTCATAATGAAGCAAAAGTTGCTCGTGATCACTGCAGCTGAAAACAACGAAAAAGTGGGGTGGGGGGGGGGAGGATGCCCTGCTGTGGAGTGAAGGAATGTGTGTGCTTTGCCTGAAGGGTAAAGGGTGGGCTGCTTGTCTTCAAGCCCACAAACTTGTTCCAACCTACTTGAGAGAAATTTGATTGTAGGCAAAATTGTTTTGATATGGGAAAATTAAAACATTTTTGTTGGAAAATTAAATAAGGAAAATTACTGTCAGAGGTAAAATAGTGAAGCTAAGAGATATTGCCCGATTCTTATCTGTTGATCACAAGTGCACTGGGGTCAACATGTAAAAACGCCAAATTATTTGAGCATAACAAAGATATTATGGCATCAATGTGAATGGTTAGTGCATCATTGGCTAGTTTGGTTGCAGCAGTTTGTAGTTGGATAATGTCTTGTTGATCATTGTGGAACCTCGTGTGCTGTTTGGCAGAAAGATGGAGTCAAAAGATTTAAAGTTTATGGTAAGTGTTATGGATTTGAAACGTGGCACTGAGTGAGCCAACAATGCGGAAGTGGCAGAGGGCGCTGCGTGTTAGAGCATACAGGTACAGGTCGCCCATTATGTGAAAGGCTGCAGACAGATATACGGATGTGAGCGTGTGCGTGTCTGCAAATGCCAGCAGGTAAGAATGGCATGACAAAACCATGACAACTGGTGACAACACTGAAGTTTATACCTCAGGATAACACAAGGTGGTTCGCCATTGCATTCCTGATGGTGATCAGGAAAGGATAAAATGGTATGTGTCGGTTTGTGCTGACTACTTTCAAAATTTGGAGTTGTATTGGAGGTGTATATGGACGACTCAAAAGGGTCAGTCAATTGAATTAATCCCAGGAACAGATTGCTTCATCTCAGTCTGCGGAATATAAATCCAATGATTTGATTACACTGTGCTTGTTACACGGGGTGAGTTAAAATGGCCAACTTTTTACTCTTTCACCCGTGTTTGGTTTATTGAGCACTGATAGTTGGCATTTGGCTGGAGAAAGGTTGTGTCCTCTTTGTGAGGTAATTATAAGGAATTAGATTATTAGAATCACGAGTAGTGGTCAGGAAAGGTGCAATTCTAGCCGTATGCATGACAACTTTAGGAACCATGAGTCAAGGTATCTGGTTACCATGGTTGCCATGACATGTTTGAATGAAGAATGAGTAAATGTGAATGAGCTTATAATGATTTAAACCACTCACGATGGTGAAAAGCATTTTCCTGTGTTGTGCATGTAATACATGTGCAACTGAGCCGGGCGGGTGATGATTGTGGAGTTCCTGGTGTTATCGCTGTGTGTGGGGGAGGGGGGGGGTTGTGTTCAGGTCAGTGCATTTCGAAACTTCCATGCTTTGTAGTTAATTTGTGAGAGGTGTGAGAAAATATGTATTTGCTTCGTTTGATAAGAGCTGAAACGGCAAAGGGCATTTCAGGAACGTGTGTGCGCAAGTGGAGTGTGGTCAAGTATTTGTCAGCAGACATATGCGTGTCTCGTGAGGTTTGGTGCAGGGCTTCGATAGGACATGAGTCATGAATCAAAATTAAGGTTGTTTTCGCGTTTGGGGCAAGCCTTGTTCAGGTGAGCTTCGTTGGGTGCACATGAGCATATGCATCAGTGGTGAAGGTGATGATATGATGTTAAAACACAAAATTGCATCCATAATATATAAATGGACATCACTGCTCATGCTGTTATATTCGCAAACAGACGATGTATCAATGTACGCTCCGCCCTTCGGATGGACGTTGATTGAATGCCCTGTCTGCGAGCATTGGGTTATGAACATTAACGATCTCATGATGTCCTTTGGAGAGAGTGGGCAAGTTATCACAAGCTTGATGTAAAGTGCGACATAGACCGGTGATCCGAGGTTGAGGTCAATCATGTGTGTTTTAATGAGTTTATTTAAAAGGAAATTTTACCGCAGTATCTCAAATTGCACTGATTCAATGTTGATGCGTTTAATGTCAGAGTTCCTTCGGCCTTGTGGAGGTGATTGTTAAAGTCAGGTCTATTGATCAACATTCAACATTTATCATAACAATGGGCCCGTGTACGTGTTAACAGTGACCCCTTCAGATGAGCTGATCTTAAATTTGAAGGTAGATGGGGAAAATGGAGTGCATTTAAATATTCCAGAGAATGAAGAGTGAAGACTGGTAAAGAGGGAATTCGATTGAGGTGAGATTTAAACAACAAAAATGCGACTTGATGCACCAACAGATGAATATAACGCCGCATATTACATTACTTGTTGCAAAAGGACACAGAGCGAAGGAGATTGGGCCGATGATCACGCGATTGAAGGGTTTGTCAAGACAATATTTTTGTCAAGTATGGGGCCGAAATTTGTATCGTGTGAAAGGGAACGAAGGGTACTTATGGGAACAGCCTCAAGTGGATTCTATAGCCATTTTTGAGCAGATAAATAAGCTACCATGTAGAGAGACAGATGTGAGTGCTGGTAACTGCCCCATTAACCCTGAAACAAATGTACATACACATTATGGGAAACAATGATTAATTTCTGTGCTACTCTAACAAAGGTTGTCAAATAATTTGACTCGCAGGTCAAACAAGCGCTGCCAGACCTGGCTGCGGAGGAACACCACAGCATCCAGCCCGGCGACTGGGTGTACATCAAGGTGTTCAAGTGGAAGAATGCACTGAAGGCATGTTGGACCGGACCCCATCAGGTATTATTGGTCCCTAACACAGCTGTCAAGTGAGAATGTAAGCAATCAAGGACTCACGCATCTCACACATCTGCAAAAGAGCAAACAGGAAGAGAATAAAGGAACCCCACAAAGGGGAAGAACGTTACTGGGGGTTCACGACATATGTTGCAGTGCTTATGATTAGCATGTGCATAATTGTGATAATATGGACAATAACAGATAGTAAGGGCATTATGAAAATGTCATGGAGAGCAGAATGTTTGGTATGTTGAGAGTTGGGGAAACAAGGAATGGGTTGTTACAGGGTACGCAGGGCAGAAAAAGGTAAACATGGGGACCAATTACACGAGAAAGGCGTGTATGGGACAAACACTTATATGACCCTTCCATATAATTATGTACCCCGTGTGACACGGGATGGAGGGGACATAGGCACTGTATGCCTGAAATGAGGCATAGTGTTAGATGAAGGGATAACTGGGACAGGATAGATGTAAGGATACGAATGAATAATCTCGTGGAATCCCAGGCATCATTAAATGGTATATTTCTGTGACCTAGCAGGGCACACAAGAAAGGAGTCTACAAAGTATCATGATTACAATCCAGAATGGAAGATCAGAGCATGGTTGCAGGGATTGTTTGGACATTGTGGAGGAACCATCCTCAGGTTCCTGTTGACAGGATTGGCTGTGTTAATTGGAATATTCATTATATTGTCCATAATCAAAGCAGCCATTATGGCTGGCTTGCGAAAGTGTGCTACAGGATGGCATCTGAAGTCAACACCCAAGAAGCCCGAAACCAAGCCCAAACATGAGATGGCACTCTTAGCTGGGGCTCGGGAAAAGGACTTTTCAATAAAAAGGGCACTTTCCCCGCACCACCCCCAACCACTATTGTACACCCCCCCCCCCCCGCTACCCTTGCTCCCTATGCCTCTAATGCCTATAATGTGTATACCTTTGTACACCAGGCACCTGCGATTAAAGATGAGGAATTTGTTTAACTGCTCGCAGCAGCTAAACTTGAGAATGATGATTTGCATATAATGTTGGAAAAGGAAGATGAAAAATGTAAGTGTGGATGTAGACCAAGATGCTGCAGATTCTGGCATAAATGGTAAAATGGAACTGGAAATGGATGTGCATCAGTTAAGTACGAGTTCAGACACAGACCTTGAGCCTGAGCAGTTTTTGAATGAAGATTTTACTGAGTGATTTGTTAATCAGAGGGTTTGGCATGTGATCCCATCTTTAGTGGGGTTGGTGGCTCTCTCTCTCTCTCTCTCTCTCTCTCTCTCTCTCTCTCTCTCTCTCTCTCTCTCTCTCTCTCTCTCTCTCTCTCTCTCTCTCTCTCTCTCTCTCTCTCTCTCTCTCGGTTAGAAGGGTGCAGGGGGAGCCCTTTGACCACCATGGGGGAACATCTGGAGATGAGAGGCTGTTGCTCGGAAGGATGGAACTCCTCCCAGGGAGTGGTCTGTCTGCACCACAAAGCTGGGTCATCTGTCTGCCTGAATTGAGAAGATGCTTGGTTGTGATTTCATAAAACATTGTTTCTTAAAGTAACAATAAGAGGGAATGTTGTGATTTGTACCTTTTTAAAAGCTTTTGTTTCTTCCCAGTAAAATCCACTCACTTGCAGTTAATTTAAAAATATTCTTCTTGCTTTGCTGTTTTTCGACAGGAACATTGTGTAGAGATAAGGAGTGTGGTTAACCTTAAATGATCCAAGGGAACATTGTGTAACTGGATCTAGGAGTATCTTCAGGTCCTCCTTATCTGCTTAATACACGGGTGTTGAAAGGACAAAAGCCAGTGAGTAAGCCAGCTGGTCCTTGGATGAAAGGAAGGGCTATTATATAATGAAATTTGTTTAAGGTAAAACCGTATATGAGGGAATGACTCAGCTTAGAGAGCAGAGCATTCTCCGAGGTTCCTCAATTATTAATTGGAGTTCTGGTTTTCTGCTCTCAGTATGGTAAAGTGATTCTCCTCCTGCTTTCAGGGGAATTCACACATAGCATTCCTCCAAGCCCGTCCTTCTGTGGACTGCAGTTAGAGCAGAGGGTGGATGGTTCTTGACAGAGGAGTCCGAAGTGAAGGCCCATTGGGCCGGTTACTTTTAGCAGCTGTACCAGGATGATCCACCAACCAACTGGTGTTCGCCTTCGTTTGTGGAAGCACAGACTGCGTTGCACCGGTTGAAATGGGGTAAAACTCCTGGGATTTGTGACATCCATGCTGAACTTCTCAAGGCTGATGGAAATGCTGTACTCGTGTCATTGCATGCAGTTCTGTGCTCTCCCTGAAACACAGGCATCATCCCAACTGACTGGAAGAGGGACCTTGTTGTCCCACTCTGGAAAGGGAAGGGTGATCTCCAAGACTGCAACAACTACCGAGGGGTGACGCTGCTGTCAGTGCCGGGCAACATCTTTGCTCGGATAATTGATAGGGTTCGCCACCATTTCCTTGAGTACCAGCATCCAGAGCAGTCAGGATTTACACCAAAGAGGTCAACGATTGACCGTATCCTTGCTCTTTAAGTCCTTACCAAACGCAGGCGAGAGTTTCAGCAGGGGCTGCTTCCAGCCTATGTCGATCTCTGCAAAACATTTGATTCAGTGAATCTGGATGCCCTCTGGAAGATTCTTGGTCTTCATGAAGCAAAAGGCTACCCCTCCCTTGCCTCAGGCTACCCCTCCCTCCCCCCCTCATGCTGCCACCAAAACTGATCGACCTGATGTCTGAACTATACTCTGGTACTGAGAATACTGTGAGATGTGATGATACCATACAAAGATCCAGGCTTTCAATGACATCTTGGATGTTGCTATCCTGTCGGTACCTGTTCGTGGTGAGTATGTTGAGGTCACGGAGAGATTCACTTGCCCTGGCAGTGATATTCATGCCTTTGCTGGCTGTGAGCCAGAGGTCAAGAGACGTCTGAGTTGGGCCTGGGGAGTCATGGATTCACTGGATCATGGGGTTTTGCGCTGTCTTGGATTTCTTGGTGTGTGGCCGTTGCACCGGTACCCATTATGTATGAGGCCGTGTATGACAGGTACCCATTAGTACCTGTGTGGCAGGCTGAAATTCCATGTCTTCAGGTCCTTGGTGCTTCCAGTCTTGCTCTCTGGATGTGAGACTTGGACTCTGACCAGGGATCTGAAATTGAGACATAATTCCTTTGGTACCAGGTCTGTTCGGAGAATTCTTGGCTATCGCTGGTTGGACTTTGTGTCCAACAAGCGGTTGCTGAGAGAGACTCAAATGAGATCTGTTACCTGCATGGTCCGTGAGCGTCAGCTGCGACTGTATGGACATGTGGCTCATTTTCCTGATGCTGATCCTGCTCACCAGATTCTCTCAGCGAGGGAGCCTTGTGAGTGGAGGAGGCCAACGGGCCGACCACGTGCCTCATGGTTGCAGCAGATTGCTCAACATCTCAAAGAGATGGGGATGGCTAGACGAAGGCCCTTAGAGTACCAGCAGAAAGTGGACACAGCGACACGCTGCTCTGGCACATGCTCCCATACCTGACCTGACCTTCACTGCTCATGCAGCAGTTAATGAAATAAAATGACTTCATTCACAAAAGAGCTGCTGCTTAATGCAGAACAACCCTGGAGACATCACAAAGTTCAATTGCCCATAAAATAAACATTGCAGAAATCCGCCATTTTTCCTGCTGGTCTGTGCATGTGTCATGAGGTACATTGGTTAGGGATCCGTGCAAACATTATAACTTATTTCTTTCAAACGGCCGTTTTTTACCTGATTTGCTTTGATTCCGTGTAGATTTCCTCGACAGTTGAGTCTATAGAGTATACCTCCGAAAATATAGACAGATTTGACAGACGCTATGGATGGCAGTCTGGGGGACAGGGTGTGAGGTAGAGCAGTGATGCATTTTTTTCATATCGCTCAATGAAGCTCATTAATTTTGGCATGTTCCTAAATTTTTTGTTCACTTGATATATTTCTCCAAGTGGAAGAAAAAGATCAGTTTCTGGCTTTGGAAATTTCACATTTTCTTGATATTATATGGAGAAGGAGGGACAGCTTGCTGCCAACCCGAACAGCTTGCTTAAAGTAAATAGATATATTGGCTTAGTTGTCAGACCCGTTATTTCTTTAAATTATCAGATTTCACAACAGATTTCGACACTTATTTAGTCTGGATGATATCCGATCCTCAAAACCGAAAAAAATATTTTGATGATATACGTTAATTCGTTCATGAGAGTCGATCGCTGAAAATCTTATCTCTTCTTCTTCTTTTGGCTGCTCCCGTTAGGGGTCGCCACAGCGGATCATCTGTTATGATCCGCATAGTGATTTGGCATAGGTTTTACACCGGATGCCCTTCATGACACAACCCTGGTCGCCTCTTACGACACAGGGATATACGACGCCTCTTACGACACATGCTTTTGTAAGCACGTTGAAAATCTTATCTAATGCATGAAATCGCTCCAAGCTCCTAATTTGAAAACTATAGTGCTTACAAAAGTGATTTATACAGCGATTCATAGCTATGAGGAACAGACATTCGATAGTTTGAGTGAGGAAAGTGAAAAAAACTATATAATTGAGAAATCATTGTGGCCTGTTCACAGTCAAAGTATAGTTGAGCAGGCCAAAAAAACATGGCGGCTTCAGACCCCAGTAAGGTTACCCAGGAAAAGCCTTAAGACCCCCAAAGAGCAAGGTGGCTGACAATCACTTGATGCAGGGTATAATGAAATAACACCATTATCTTCAAAATGGGTGTTTGAATTAACCCAAATGCCCAATTTTCAGTCATGCACTACCTTGGACATTTCTTAGTATGCATGAACGTTTCAGGCTGCTAGGTTTCATGGTTTTGGAGTTGCGGATGAGACACACACTGACGCACACATACTGACATTTATTAGTATAGATATATACTAGCAAATACAACCCATCACTTCACTGATGGAGGTAATAAGGGGGGGTGGGGGGAAAGGAGGGAGGGGAGGGAGAGAGAGACAGAGGAAGAGAGGAGAGAGGGAGGAGAGAGAGGAGGCAGGAGAAGTGAGGGAAAGCTAGGAAGGAGAGAAGAGTGAGGAAGGAAGGAATGTATGGGGTGGTGGGGACTGTATGCAGTTAAGCTGACAGCATTAGTTTTCATTTTTAAATGCTACCGCCCAGCTTTAGACAGAACATGGTGGTTAGAAAGAACACACCACTTTTGGGCACGTTTTATCACCCCAGTAATTCCCTGGTATGCTGCCTTCTCATTCCCTCCCCGAAAATGGTTTTCCCCTTCCCTCCCCTCAAACTGCTTTCCCATGTCATTCCCTCACACTGCCTTCCCTTTCCTTCACACTACTTTCCCATTCCCTTCCCATGACCTCTCCTCACACTTCCTTCCCACTCCCTCTTATCACACTGCCTCCCCATTCCCCTCCACTCATGCTGCCTTCCCATTCCCTCTCCTCATGCTGCCTTCCCATTCCCTCCATTTGTGCTGCTTTCCCATTCCCTCCCCTCGTGTTGCCTTCCCATTCCCTCCCCTTGTACTGCCTTCGAATTCCCTATGCTCATGCTGCCTTCCCATTCCCTCCCCTCATGCTGCCTTCCCATTCCCTCCATTTGTGCTGCTTTCCCATTCCCTCCCCTCGTGTTGCCTTCCCATTCCCTCCCCTTGTACTGCCTTCGAATTCCCTATGCTCATGCTGCCTTCCCATTCCCTCCCCTCATGCTGCCTTCCCATTCCACCTTCCCATTCCCTCCCCTCATGCTGCCTTCCCATTCCTTTCCCTCATGCTGCCCTCCCATTCCCTCCCTTCACGCTGCCCTCCCATTCCCTCTCCTCATGCTGCCTTCCCATTCCCTCCACTCATGCTGCCTTCCCATTCCCTCCCTTTGCACTGCCTTCCCATTCTCTCCCCCCATGCTGCCTTCCCATTCCCTCTCATCGTGCTGCCTTCCCATTTCCTCCCCTCATGCTGCCTTCCCATATCCTCCCTTCACGCTTCCCTCCATATCCTTCCATCATGCTGCCCTCCCACATCTTCCACTCGTGCCGCCTTCCCATTCCCTCCCCTCATGCTGCCTTCCCATTCCCTCCCCTCACACTGCCTTCCCATTCCCTCCCGTACTGTGCCTTGTCATTCCCTACCCTCATGCTGCCCTCCCGTATCCTCCCCTTGTGCTGCCCTTCCACATCCTCCCCTCACACTGCCCTCCATAGCCTCTCATCGTGCTGCCCTCCCATATCCTCCCCTTATGCTGCCTTCTTATTCCCTCCCTTCACGCTGCCTTCCCATTCCCTCCCCTCACGCTGCCTCCTCCTCCCCTCCTCAGGCTACCCCTCCCTTCCCCCTCATGCTGCACCTCTCAACAATGTATATAAGCACCTTTAAAACTGATGAGGACTGCAACCCTCCTTCTCAAACCCCTGGAGAAGTCACCAGAGAGAATTCAATGGGAGTTGTTGCCATTCCTGGTATAAAGCCTGAAAGCTCCAACTGTACCAGAGTCTGCACAGGAGTATCCATTTTCTTAATTCTAGGCCCTAGAATGTCCCAAATGTATTATTGGATGAAAGTCAAGACATCTTACCAGCCAGGGCAAGGATGTGATGGAATTATTTAACAAGAAGTCAATAACTCCAAGAGAATGATAGGATCTGGAATTGCCATCTATGAATACAGGTCCCATGAGAAGTAGGTGGTTGTCAAAATGTGGAACAACAACATGATGCAAAATGTTCCAATGGTACTTTTTTGCCTGTCAGGTTATCCTGTACAGTGACAAGGTCAAGTTTACAAACATGACAGGCAGCCTCATATCATAACGGATCCACCACCAAAGGGGATGGACTCTTCATAGTGATTGGGTGTATAAGTTGTCAGATTGCTGCTGAACCCAATTTCTCCGTTGAGTCCCATTCAGGAGAAATCAGCTGTCACCATACCAATAGATCTCTGAGGATTTGAGATGCCAGTGTTCATGTGCCAAGTACCATGACAAGTGAGCTGCTGTGTGTTCTGGGATGAGAAGAGGGTGTCTTATTGGAATACTGGTTTTGTAACCCGGTTCCGGACAGTTCTCATGGAAATTCTCTGAGCGAGATTGCATTCATGCCACAACACTGATTTTGGCAAAAGAAATACATCTGACAAGCCTGCTCAGAGCTGTATCTTCTCTGTCAAAGTTCAATGATAGTCCTCCAGATGGAGGTCTGGCTTTAACATCATAGGTTTGTTGATGCTTGTGGATCAATCTGCTGATAAGTCTGATGGAAGCAAAGTTGATGTCTGATTCCATTGTAGGACATCCCAACATTGTTCATCCTAATAAGTTGCCATCTTTGGGCTTCACTTGAGTCTTCTGTGGACCAGAATAATGCAGTCCACCAACAGAAATACACAATGATTGTCACTTCTCCAAATATTGACCAGGTGAAAATGTGTTTTCAAGTTGATATCCTACATCACTGTACATGCTGTATGTGCAGAATTGCCTTGGCTTAGTGATGAATGGGAAATCCAACCTTGCATGAAGGGTGCTTTCATTTGTTTGAAGCTAAATTTGAATTTGATTCAATATATTCTTCACAAACAGCACTACTTTGTAGGGGCGATTAACTTTTTTTCAAGTTTATATTCAGGTAGTGGACAGAAAAATGGAAACATCTGGGTAAATGAGGGACACCAAGTATATTGAAAACAACGGCTTTCATGTTGGTGCGGCCCATGTGTTAATTAAGCAAATAACATCCCAGCACGCTTAGGGTCATGTATAAAAATGCTGCACAGGCCTGTTTGCTTATAATAATGGCTAGCATGGATGCAAGAGGAGATCTCATTGACTTTGAAAGAGTGGTGATTGTTGGGCGTGTTTGGCAGGAGCTTCAGTGACAAAGACAGATCAACTTGCTGATGTTTCATGAGCAATGTCGGCATGGTGATGTCTGCATGTAACTCTGAGGGAGGGAAAGACATCATCAGTCAAGGACAGCAGTGGGCAGAAGCACATACTCTAGGATCGTGATAGCCATGCATTAATTTGAAGTGCACGGCAAAGCAGGTGAGCAACTGCAGATCAAGTGATTAATGATCCCCTGTGGTTTGATGAGCATGATGAGCACGTGCCTCCCAATGGTTTGATGGGCATGACAATGATGTTATCCATATGTCATGACTTTCTCAGTTATCAGATCTGAACCCAATAAAGCATTTATGGGATATTCCAGAATGATGCCTGAGACAGCGTTTTCCATCTCCATCAAACAGGTGTGAGTTGATTGACTTTCTCGTGGAAAAATAGTGCCATATCCCTCCTGCAGAATTCCAGACGCTGGTGGACTCTATGCCACAGTGCATACAGGCCGTACTGGCTGCACGTTGTTGCCCAATGCCCGACAAAGTGACTTTACATTGGTGTTTCCATTCTTTTTGTCCACTACCTGGATCAACTTCATACACTCAAAGAGTATCTTTGCAGGCAGGAGAATTGATTTTTCCAAAACAATGTGATTCTCATTATGGTCACCTGGGGTGTGTTCCATTAGGCAGCAGATTGATATTGCTTGCCAAGCAAGCGGTTCCATATCAACCATTTTGCAAGTCACTTGGCAAGTGGAGCAAGCGATCAAGGGCTGAATGTGTTCCGTAAGGAAGCGGCTTGCTATCACTTTCCAAGCCAGTCATTCCAAATCAACCACTTCGAAAGCTTATCACCTTGCTGCTTGCCAAACGGGGCAAGTATTAAGAGAGGTGCTTCGTTATATTCGCAAAAATGACCACCGTAGTTGGATTCAAAACGATACTACAACCCATGAAATGTTCACAGACATACCCCTGCTAACGTAATCAATTTGTTTGCAGAAGTTGTCACCAGGATAGCGTAAAACTGAAAACGACTGCCCATACAGAATTTGTTCGAGTTCCACGATAGCATTGTTTACATTCAAGACCGCCATGTTGTTAAGTGGCACCGAGCACTCCGTTCTGTTGAAGTGCTTGCTTGAGCACTTCAAATCAAGTAAGCCACTTGGCAAGCGGTGAGCAAACAGCTTGCGAACAGAACAAACCCCTGGGTCTCATGGTCTGTTGCAGCCATGTGTTGCTGTGCCCTTTTAAAATGGCATTTAAGATCTGAGTACACATGGCCTGTCAGTCTTTGATGAAGATCACTTTATGGACCTTCTGAGCCTTTCTTTTTTTGGACAAAAACCTTAAGTTGCTTGGGCATTTGCGTTTTCTGCTGGCCATTTCTTGCACTTTTTGTAAACACCATATATGCACATTGTAAAGGGGTAGCCTGAAAGTTGCTTTACCCCTGCAAAATTTCTCACATCTCACTCCCTCCCCCGCTGTGGTATGAAAAACACTGAATCACTGATGCAGGAATCAGTTGTCAGTTAGACGGTATGGTGGACACAAGTTGTTCCAATGCCGAAGAGCATGGAATGTCAAACACAGGCCAAACAATTGCTCAAGTGCAAACAATTTTCTTCGAATGCTTTGTAAAACCTTCTCCACAAAAGCTCCTCTGCCGTGATCACCACATAGTCCAGATCCGTCGATTCCAGACAACTCTTTGTGGGACTTCATCAAAAAGAAAGTGTCGACAAATCGGTATGGGATGATTGAAGAATTGTGTGCTGCAGTCGTGGCCCCTTTTGCACGAGACTCCACAAATGCGACACAAGATGTCGAAGAGGACTTGACGACAAATTCAGTGGTGCAAAGAGAATGGTGAAGTGCATGCAGATACAATGACATATAAATTATTGTAAGTACTGCACAATAAAACCTGTATATTAAAGGAGTTTAAGAATAAATGGTGTACTGGGGAGGGGTAAAGTAACTTTCAAGCTGCCCTGTACATATAAATTTCAAATAAATTGTTTATGCCCATTTCTATTTGATAAAAATTCAAAGTAAAGGCATAAGGATCACTTGCCGATATTACAAGCAATTATTGAAACTGTCAGTTTTACTTGCACGTTGGGGTGTGTGAGGTGAGGGATAAACAAAAGAGCTGTATGCTTCAAATATACATACAATCATGAATACGAAGGAGATTGTGATGAGGATCTGGGCTGCAGCTGCATTGCTCGATCCTGCACTGATGGCCAAAGCCATTGAAGTTGTTGCATAAGCAACCATAATGATGGTGATGAGATATATGAAGAAGTTGCTCAATTTTGGCTGAAACCCTTCACAACACAAATAGATTGAATTACTTCATTGCACAATTCTCAACATAATACGAAGAAAGCACCTCAAAATGCAAAGCCTGGCCACATATGCTTTGTACTCAAACTAAACTTGATGAAAAGAACAGCTTTAAAAAAAATGTAAAATTCATTAAGTCACACTCTCCATATTCTCATTATTAGGGTTTGTTGAAACTTTGATGAGAAAAACTCAAATGGTCAAGATAGAAACACGAAGAGATGACAAACCCCAGCCATCTCACGCTGTGCAGTGGACAGGCTAATAAGGCCGATTTGGTCTTCCTGTGACTTTGCCCTTTGGCATTTTCACAAGTATAATGAGTTTTCTCGACAGTTTATTGATTTCTGATTGTGGCCAGTTTTTTCCCCCAGCTGTACTGGAATACAGGTATTGTGAGTTGGTTTATGGCTTAGATTTTCTTCCTTGGAGAAATGTGGATCCATAATGGAGGTGGTATACTTTGAAACCTAGTAGGTCTCCATTCCATCTCCAGAAACCTGCCCATGTGTGAAGACAGCAGCTAACGGCAGCAATTTACACACACACGCACACACGTTGTGGTGGTTAGGATTATACATGTTTAAAGAAGAAGGTGCTTCAAACCAAATTTAAATGAGATATACTCTGCTAATTTTAGTAATAAGCAGGAGCAGACCCAGTCTCAGATGGTTTCAGCCGCTTCACAGCAGGCTTCCTCAGGCCAATAGACCCCGAGCCTCGGCAGGTGTCTGGTTTTTATTCTGATACGACCGCTCACTTCCGCTCATGTACTGGTGCTCAAGGTCAAATGGAGGAGTGCTTTATTTATTTTGCAAACCTCAAGCAAAATAAATGTCAAATCACATCATCGATGGGCTGCTCTGCTCATTTTTGTTTTTACTTGCACGTGATATGGTGATGCATGTGTGTGCACTTGTTGTTTTTGTGTTTCGTAGGCATGAACATGACTGGTTCCATGTCCGGGTTGGACGTGATGAGGTGTGGGTTGTGTGATTGTTGAGGTTATCATTGGGTATTGTATACATGCGGAAGTGGTGTTTGAGATAGAGTGTTGTTTGTTGCTCACCTTAATCCAGCTGTTTGCACCATCCAGTTTTCACTATTTGCAGCAGAGGTGTGTATTGTGTGTATATGTCCACAGTCTCCCGAGTTAGATCACCCTCTCGGTGCTTCACTTGCCATGCTTCCAGTATCAGCCTGTGTCATTTGTTGGATGTCGTATATAGGACACGGGTCCCATCAAAGACAAATTTGTGGCCAGATTGCAGGTAATGACATGTTGTAGCTGACCGTGTCATCTTTCAAGCCTGATTGCTCGATCATGTTCATCCAGTTTTTGCTTTAAATTTCTTCAATTGGGTGAACCATTCAAAGGATTGGAAAGTGGCTTGTCAGAACAGCCAACTACCACTTGAGGATGTTGCTCGCCTGCTGGAGATGTCTCTGAATAGCATGACCGTCATCTCTGACGGCGCACACTTTCGACAAATATTTGGCACAGCTATGGATTCACCAGTCTCTGCTGTTATGACTAATTTGGTGATGGAAGAACCCCTTCTGGAGCAAATTGGGTGGGTATTGCCCAGCATTAACTTCACAATTGAAATCGAAAAAGAAACCAAATTTGGCCTATTTGGATGTGGAGGTTCACCGTAAGCCTGACGATTTCTTTAAGACTTCAGCTTTCAGGAAACCAACCCACATAAGCAGATTACTGGATTTTAACTCCTGCAACCTAATCTCCCACAAACACAGTGTAGCACGGACCTTGGCCGTTTGTGCATGGACTGTGTCATCTTCCAAAGCTGATGCAATTAAAGAAATCACATTAGTTTGAGGAGTCCTGCTCAAAAATGGGACAGCAAAGGGATAATCCACAGCTTCAAAGAACCAAAACGGACAGAACGAAAGGAGCCAGACACACTTGGGCACTGTGTACTGCCATAAAAATTGGGCCTTTCGGAAAGGATTGGCAGGAGAGTATGCAGTCCAAAGATTGGTGTAGCCTACAAGCCTCCACAGACCATCTGTAATGTCATTTCAAAACTAAAGGACACCATATCAACTGGTGATAAATCCAGAGTAGTTTACCATTCGTCATGCAGAGACCGGAACTAATTCTACATTGGAGAAACTGGAAGAAATTTAAACCAAAGACTGGATGAATATGATAGAGGAATCAGGTTTGGAAAGATGACATATTCAGCTACAGCACGTCATTGCCATTAATCCGGCCACAAATTTAACTTTGATGGGACCCGTGCCCTGGACACAGCGTCCAACATACAACACAGGTTGATATCGGAAGCATAGCATGTGAAGTGCCGAGAGAGTGGTCTTACTGGGGAGACTGGACATACCGACACAAAACACACCTCTGATGTAAAGGGCGAAAAAAGGATAGTGCAGGCAGCTGGATAAGGTGAGCAACAAACAACAACACTATCTCAAACAACACCTCCACGTATGTACAACACCAATGAGAACCCCAAAATCACACAACCCACACCTCTTAAAGTTCAACCCGGACATGGTAAAAGCCATGTTCGTGCACAGAAAACATAAAAACAACAAGCACACACACATGCTCACCCATACACATACAACACCAGAACACCTCAGGTCAAACATGAGAGCATGCGCTGGAGCAGCGCGTCACTGCATCCAGTTTCCGCCAGGACTCAAGGGGCTCTGTTTGGCCATCCCCCAGCAGATGCCTCGCTAATCCCCATCATCTCGAGATGCCGATCAACGTGCTGCAGCCACGAGGAACATGGTTGGCCCACCGGCCTCCTCATCATGAGGCTTCCTTGCTGAGAGAATCCGGTGAGCAGGATCAGCACCAGGAAAATGAGCCACATGTCCATACAGCAAGCAGAAGCTGATGCTCACGGATCATGCAGGTAACAAATCTCATTTGAGTCTCTCTCAGCAACCGCTCGTTGGAGACAAAGTCCGATCAGCGAAAGCCAAGGATTCTCTGACGAAACCTGGTTCCAGAGGAATAAAGTCTCCATCTCAGATCCCCGGTCAGAGTTCAAGTCTCACATCTATAGAGCAAGACTGGAAGCACCAATGATCTGAAGACTCAGACTTTCATCCTCCTGCACAGGTATAGACAGTGCCACACCCCAGAGTCCAGTAATATTCATGTCTCTGCTGGCTGTGAGCCAGAGTTCAATAAATGTCTGGGTCAGGCCTGGGGAATCTCTCTGTGACCTCAACATCCTCACCACAAACAGGCACAGAGAAGACAGCAGCATCCAAGATGTCATTGAAAGCCTGGATCTTTGTTTGCCCAAGGAAACCCATAATCCCAGGGCTCTAACTCCTCATTAAACACCTCGAGGGCACCAAAAAGGATATCCAGAGTCTCCGCAAAGATGACTGCATCATCTGCAAAATCAAGGTCAGAGATTTTAACATTCCCAAACGATGCACCATAGCTTGATATCTCCAACATCCTCCCCAGAATCCAATCCATATAAGCACTGAAAAGTGTGGGGGCCGGTACACACCCATGACAAATTGCAGTAACAACTGGAAATAAGTTAGAGATGGTATCACCAAATCTGACAGCACTCTCAATACCAGAGTATAGATCAGATTGATCAGTTTTGGTGGCACTCCACGAAGACCAAGAATTCTCCAGAGGGCATCCCAATTCACTGAATCAAATGCTTTACAGAGATCAACATAGGCTGCAAGCAGCCCCTGCCGAAACTCTCGTCTGCATTCGGTAAAGACCCAAAAGGTAAGGATATGGTGAATCATTGACCCAATTGGTGTAAAGCCTGACTGCTCTGTGCAGTGGTGCTCAAGCAGATAGTGGTGAACCCTATCAAGAATTATCTGAGCAAAGACCTCGCCCAGCAATGAGAGCAGCGTTACCCCTCAATACTTGTTGCAGTCCTGGCGATCACCCCTACCTTTCCAGAGAGGAACAACAAGGCCCCTCTTCCAGTCAGTTGGGATGAATACCTGTGTTCCTGGCAGAGCACAGAACTGCGTGCAACTACATGGGTACAGCAATTCTACCAGCCTTGAGAAATTCAGCATGGATGCCACAGATCCCAGGAGCTTTAACCCATTTCAACCAGTTCACCGCAGCCTGTGTTTCCACAAACGAAGGTGGATCACAGTTGATTGGAGGGTCAGCAATTGTGATAGTAACACTGCTGACATGCAACCCAACAGCTGGTGAATCAGCCTGGTACAGCCACTCAAAGTAACGGGCCCAGCAGGCCTTCACTTTGGAATCTTCTGTAAAGAGCTCACCCCCTCTGCTCTAACTGCAGTACACCAAAGGATGGGCTTGGAGGAATGCAATGTGTGAATTCCCCTGAAAGTAGGATGAGGATCACTTGACCACAGATGATGCTCTGCCCACTCACAGATTCCTCACACATAGGCCACCTTGTCCACCCTCAGCACACGTACAGTTTTATGCCTCAACTCCCTGAACAGCTCAGCTCTTCCATTAAGCCTCACCCTGCGACTTTGGTCAATGGTATCCAGTATCCCTTGAAAGACAAAATTCTTCTTTACCCGACAGTGAGTTCCAAGACATCCACCAGCAACATCGAAATGGTGGTCTTGAAGGCACTCCACAACTCAACAGGATTCCCCAAAGCACCCAGAACCTCAAATCCCCAATCAGCCTGTTTGCAAATTCCTCAACCACCCTCTCATCCTTGAGCTTGCCAACATCCAGCCTTGTCTGAGATGGTACCATTCTCCTGGATTTAAGCTGCAACTTCAGAGTTGTTCCCACAAGCCTGTGGTCAGTATTGAGGAACTGAGCACTCTGGTAGACCCTGCAGTTTTCCATCATCCACCAGTGAGCATCAATGAGCACAAGGTCAATCTCCTTTGCCACACCATGAGCGTTGGAATTCCAAGTCCAGCGATGAGCCTGTAGGTGTTGAAACCATGAACCAGCTGCCCTCAATCCATGACTTCTTACAAAGGCAAGTTCCAGACGTTCACAGTTCCAGACGCATGGGGAGCAACAAATGTTGGTCCCCCAAAGACCAAGATGCATTGAAATACCCCAAGGCTCGAAGAGTATCTCACCTGGGGCGCTGATCAACCACAGATGCGAGCATGGCATAGAATATGTCCTTCAAAGTGAGATCACTTGCCTCAGTCGGAGCACATACAGAGACCAGGGAAATGACACCCATGGAGTGACGAATCCTTCGTTGACCGATGTTACCTCATTTATCATTGGAGTCAGCTTATTGGACACAGCTACAGCAATCCTTGGGCATAGTAACCATCATGGCGACAAGACCATTAGTTGATGCAAAGTTGATGATAAATGGGGTTTCTGGGACGCCCATTCAAATGAATGGGGGAAAAGGGAAAAACTTTCTGACCCAAGCCCCAAACGCTCAAAATGGGAGACTCATTTCCTCCCCCTCCCATACAAGCAAATGTAAAATTGAGACTGAAAGATTGAGACTTACTGATGAAAGTGCTTCTTCCCTTTCATATTTTCATTACACTGAAAGTGCGAACCAAGGAATATTTGTCCATGTTATACTTTAGGGAATAACTTAATTTTCTTACAACATTCATTTCCATTCAGTATATTCTCAAAGAATAACTTGGAACTTGGTTCTTGTTTTAAGTGTCTTTGTTGAGCAGAAATGAAATGATAAACTTCTCTTAATGCTCTTATTTGACCACCTCCTGAGCCACTTATCAATTTGAGATTGTAGTAAATTGTTTTTCCATTGTTCAATTGATAACCATCAAAGTTTTCAGTCCATTCAAGGATATATATATATATATATATATATATATATATATATATATATATATATATATATATATATATATATATATATATATATATTTTACATCCTCCAACTTATTTGTAATTTAATTTATCCACTTATTTGTTTTATCTACTTTGACCCCAGTGATTTCTTCAATAAGACTTATTTGATATTTCTCACATCTGTTATGTTTCCCATTTAAATACCAAGGCTGATTACATCTCCACTCTTTGGTTTGGTTTTTGCTTTGTTCTATCATTTCTAAATCAGTAAAAACGACGGTGGAAACCCGTTAAAATTCCCAACCCAATATCTTAACACTTATACCTATAACCATAAGGGAGACGATCGATTCCATTCTCTAAAATATATCTTTTATCATCAAAAGCTCCTCATGCTTTCTTATTTATCTCTTCTGTATATAATTGATATTTATAACTTCTTATTTTATTCATTTTTCTGTACTCTTCCTTCTTGAAGGTTAAACAGTTGTAATAATGTTTAAAGTTTATTGTTTCCTTGGTTATATTTTTCTTTATTCCCATGAGCTTCTTATCACACCTTTCAATGTTATTATTATCAATATATGTAAAAACATAAGACTTTGATCTCAATTATATAAATTCACTCATGACCTTCCCACCCAATTCATCTTTAAACTTACCAATAACCTTTTTATTCATTGATGAAAACAACACATCAGCTGACTTATAATTACTTGTGTCATATATATATATATATATATATATATATATATATATATATATATATATATATATATATATATATATATATATATATATATATATATATATATTGTTGTGGTTGACGAAATTCGCAAACCACCATTCAGGTCCCGTAGGTGAGATATCTCTGTAAGTATATGTGTAGTTAGCCCAAACCCGTTGTTTAGCGGGAATAAATGTCATTCATTCGGGCTGCGACCCTTTTAGATAGCCGTTTTTCTTTTACTATCTTTATTTTGGACCAACCGCCATTACTACCACCACAACCACCACCAACCGCATCTCGACAACCACAGCCACCTTCTCCACAACCGCTTTCACACACCAACCACCAACCGCAACGCCGCTTCACAACAACAGCAACGCCAACAGCTACGACCTTTACTGTCACAACTCGCCCTCGCAACCATCGCATCACCGCCATTCCCGCGCCGCTTGTGGGCACCGATACTGGACTCGTACAGGGCGCGCACCGAGCAGCGGGTGCAAAAACACCAGCCTTTCCGAGAAATCGGATCAAGAATGATTCACGCCCACTTCTGTTCCGTCCTATCAGCGAGCGTGGGGCGATTTGGCCCCGCCTCCAGGCGCGTCGGAGTATAATCGCTATATGCAGATTCGCGGATCAAGAATGATTCACGCCCACTTTTCCTCTGTCCAATGGGGAGCGTGGCTCCGCCCGCGAGCCATTCCTGATCCAAAAATCTGCATATGATTTCTCCTGTCGCACTATAAAGTGCCGAGCGCGGAGCGAATCGAGGCAGTTGAAAAGAGTTGAAGAGTCGAGCAGTTGGGAAGAGTTGAAGAGTTGAGAAGAGGAAAGAGTTGGAGAGTTGTGGCGGCGGCGAAATCAGTCGAGAGAGTCAGTCGGGGTCCGGAGAGGCTGTAGAAGCCAAGAATCTTTGTGGAGGTCGGCGCTCGTGTCAGAGTCGGGGAGCTGCGGAGAGGGGAGGCCGGTAATGCGGTCGAGGTCGCAGTGGCGTCGCTTGTCGCGGGACCCAAGCCAGCAAGATATCCTCACCCCCCCGAGCATCAACAAACCCCCCCTGTTTCCCCCTGCGCTGAGATAGTGTGAGAGGGGGCCCCGTTCCCACCCCATTCCAGGCAGTGCCAGCGAGGCCCGCGGAGTCGGGGCGCCGCCGCCATTTTGCGGCTCATCACCAGACGGGTAGGCTCGACGCGGTCTCGGCCCCAGGCCCGTCTTCCCCCTTGTCGATGAGGGTGGCCCCTTTTTCTTTTGCTTTGGAGTATATGTGTTGTCGGTGCCGTCTGTGAAGTAAAACTGTGTAAGTGTTGCCGTGTCCTCGGTAGTCGGTAGTAGATCTGCATTGTGTTTCTCTTTTGTTGCATTTGCTTTTTGTGCAGAATTGTCGTGTTACTTTTACATTTGCTTTTGGTGCATAATTGTTGTGATTGTATATGTGTGCTTTCCGTTTGCCGCGGAATAAATGTGCTTTATGTTGAACTGTTTTTCCCGTTTCGCTTCGTCTTTTCTTTTATTGAATCTCCATCTTACTTCACGTAAAGGGTTGGTCGTGGGCTAAAAACGCCCAATAATTAATCGAACCGTCGAGGTTGACGATAACACCGCTCGGTTATCCCGATAGTACGGAACGGGTTGCTTAAAGTGGCCCGTGTCCGAAGTCGACCTGCGGCGAGGTGCGATCGCCCGGTCTACCCTCCGTGTGGGTACTTAGGTAGGTCGAATTTGGCGAGCAACCCTATCCCACGCGGGGGGCCGATTGGCACGATCGTGGTGAGGCCGAAAGGCCCACCCGTGACTAGTTCCCGGCGTTAGTCCGAGAGGGCCACGACGGGATTGTCCGTCCGGTGGGCGACGTTCCGCGATTCGAGTTACGTGGCCGCTCGCACGCCGGTGGGCGCGGATCCGCACCAATATCAATATTATCAATCATATCTTCAAATACATCAATGGTTTTAATTTCTAATATAAAACTATCTGTATCCATCTATAACAATGACACATTATCCTTATACTTTAATATTAAATTATTATAGTCATTGTCATACATTAACAACTTTGACAAGTCAAGAATTGATGTTCCTATATGAATGGGTTTATCCATTTCAATACTCTCTTTTTTCAAATGAATAGCACAAAAGTTCTCTGAAAACACCTCCGCTCACTCAAAACTTGGTCTATTAATTAACTTTGAAACCTGTTTCCAAGATGTAGCAACTCTTATGTTTTGTCAATTCCTTACATTTTCCATAGTCTTTCCAAATACAGCACATTTCATGAATTTATAAAAGTCCTCAAAATCTGTTTTTGCTTCTGTTCTCCTTTTTCTATTAAAATCAATACACTTCTTTAACCAATGACTTTGTTTATATTTCAAAATCCTATGAATTTTCCTCACTCTCAACCCAGTAGATAAATATTGTCTCAAGTTCCTTTGATGCAAAACATAACTTTCTTTATCATTTAATGTAGTAAGTAGTTTTTCTGTAGATCTACCTATTATATTAAATGACTGTTGGTAATCACTTAACCATTCTTTTGTTGGACTTTCTTTATCAGGGGCATACGGTAGGTCTTTATGTTTGTTATGAAGTTCTTTTGGATATCTTAAATCAATCTCAAAATAATATCCAACTTCAGCTTCATCCAATTCTTTTTGAGAGGAGACAACAATGTCTTGTAAAACTTTTTCATAATGTTTTTCTTTAACCCATTTAAGTTTTCCATAACGTAAATATTGAGACACAGCCCACCCATACATATTGTTAGCATCATAATACATCAGGTAAGAGTTGTCCTCATTCTTATTATATTCAGTAAGATATTTGTTATTTGCTTCGGCATATCTCTTGGGACATACTTGCGATATTCCTCTTCTTTTAGCCTTCTCTATCATTAAAAGCATATCTATATCACTGATTAATTCCAAATTCTGTTTTGTCATTTTTAACATGGCACTCCATGTGTAATAAGCTGTGTAATAGTGAGCGGGGTCTAATCCATAAGAATTTTTATTATGACAGACTGTTCTAAAAGTTTCAAACACATCAACCAATAACAATACATCAGTTTTAAGATACAAATCATGATATTCTCCAAGATTCTTTATATTAAACTTCTCCCAAACCTCTTTAGCTTGTGTATAATCTCAATCGGAAATACGAGTTTTATTCAACTTGCTATCAAAACTTTCCCTTGAAAGAAGTTGTGTTTTTTTACACCTATCAAAGGAATCCATCTAGTCATATGGACATATTCCCTTTTGTGATAAGAGATCATTCTCTTCTTGATTTGAGAAATGTGATTTAAGATTTGGAAAGTTTTTAATATTTGATGCTAAGTTAGACAATGGACGTGACATAAACTTGAATGTGCCAAGAAATCTGATATGGGTGATGGGGGATGTATGAATTGTTTTTGTGAATGAGATGTATTTTTGATCTGTGTTGGGAATGGCAGAAATATCTCCAGATGTCTTTGAAAGTTCATATATAAATAGATGTGTGTCATAGTGAGTGCTGTTGTAAAGAAAGACAGGAACACAGTTTGGGGCTTGAAATTAAGATTACAATGGGAATGAGCTGGACCGCTATATTTTCCAGTAAGATGACAATGATCCCTAACTTTGACCTCTCCCTCAATTTTCTCCTCACAAATATGAGAGAGACTGTTCTTTCTAAATTCCTTTTTCTCTCCCTTTATTAATGACATTGGTTTATAGGTTTTAACCATTATTTCTCTTCGTCTTATACAGTCTTTTTCCAATCGTCTTACAAACTCATCTGAGGCATGTTCTCCTCTATAAAGTTCTAACTTGTATTAATCACCAACAGATGATTTGATAGAATTACAGAAACCACAATGAGTATGTTTTTAATATTTATTTGTGTATGATTTATTTGGATTTGGAGAAACAGTATCTATCTTTTCAAGGATACTTTCAAAATCAGCATATATCACAAACGGATGTTTTATAGATTTGTTTTAAATCCTTGAATGATATGTTTGAACCTGCTTTTGGTAAATTGATTACTGTTGATTTATGATTATTACAATATTTCGAATGGTGATTTAATCATTCTTTTGTATGAAAGGAGTTGAGACATCTCTTACAAGGATACGTTTTACATTTTATCTTGTATAGTTGTGAATTGGTTAATCTTGATAAATTTTTGATGACAGCATTATGTGATTTTGTCTTTGAAGTAAAGTAGAGAAGGTGGTGGTGGTTGTATGGCAGGTTAGCTGCCGGGGTAGCTATAATTTCTTGAAGCGCGACTGTGTCGCTGATGCAGTGCCCTTCTACCAGTACACACACTGGAACTGGTACTCATTCCGCTGACCTCGGAAGGATGACAGGCTGAGTCAACCCCCCTGGTGTATTAATTCAGCGAACGACGGGGCTTGAACTCAGGACCCTGGGATTCGAAGCTGCCACCCTAACCAGTGAGCAGGCTATGCAGAGAAGGTCAATGTGTGATTCATCATTTTTATAGTTGTTTGAAATTTTTAATATCTGAACTTTGTATCTGTTAATCCATATACATAAACAGATAGATTATTCATTTTCTCAAATTTAGGAATATCTTTCAATGACATTGGAAACTTTAAATCTTTAACATTTAATGTATTCTCATGATTCTTATAATGTTCAACCCATTCAGGTTTCCATTGTGGAGGATGTAAGTGAGCAATAACAGACCATAGAAAACATTTTTTATCTTTGTTTTGGATATTAACAACCACTTTCTTAAGTTTTATCTCTTTTGGTAAATCAATACAAGAAGAAGCTTTAAGAAGATTTGATTTTAATATGTGTATATCTAAAAAGATTATTTTTGTAATAGCAAATCCACTACCTGCTAGTGTTTTTTTTTTTTTTTTGTATACCTTGGTCGAGGCTCGTATGCGAGCGAACACACAACTCACAGCAAGGAGGCATGAGACAAGAGGGGCGGGAGTGGAAGGGACAAAACAGTGGGGAACAGACACATTAGGTGAACTGTGGAAGGGAGAGGGATGGGGATGGGACGGGGAACATGGCGAAGAGAAGATGGACATTTCGGGGACTTTCAGGAAGGAAAGCAGGAGAAATGAAGGAAGTGGGCTTGGGTGGATTATCGGGGGTAGAAAAGATCGAGGATTTGGATGGGGGAAGATAAGAGGTGGTGGTGAACAGCTGTTTTGAAAGCCTGGAGGGAAGAATGGGAAAGAATAGAGTGAGGAAGTTTATTCCAAAGGCGGGAAAAAGAGGAATGAAAGAGTGAAGATGAGCAGTGATTCGTGATTTTGGTAGTTTTACCAGAAGGGGGTTGTTGGCGGACCTTGAGCGCCCTGTGGAAATGTGGTGGGGACAAATCGCAGAGAGAGCAGGGGGGGCAAGGCTGGAGAGGAGTCGGTAGAAGACAGAAAGACCACCGACCAACCTGAGGTGATTGAGTGAGAGGCCCAAAGACTCAGCTTCATTGCGGGAGATGCCGATGATCTTAAATGCCCTGGTTTCGACAGCGTGAAGCCGAGAAAGGTGGGAGGCAGGAGCACCAGCCCAGAGGGGAGAGCAGTACTCCATCAGGCTACGGACAAAAGCTTTGTAAGTGTTCAGGAGCTCAAGAGGGCCGAGGAAGGACTTAGCACGACGGAGGATTCATAGTCGGCGACTGGCTTTTGGGGCGAGGTTGGAAATGTGACTTTCCCAGGAAAGGTCATGGCAGATAGTGAGACCTAGAAGCTTGAAAGAAAAGACTTCTTCCGGAGGATTGTTGAGAAAGTGGATGGGGGGGTTTTGTAAACGGTCCTTTCGAAGAGACATAGTGAGAGTGTGAGATTTGTCTGGATTGAAAGACATGTTCCACGTGTTGGACCAGTTTGTGATTTTATCCAGATCTGCAGTGAGCGAAGAAGCTGCTGCTTGCCGGTCTGAGGGATGACAGATGGTACGGCAGAGGGTGGAGTCGTCGGCAAAGAGAAATAGAGGATTTTCCAGAGAGTCGGAGAGATCATTGATGAAAACCAGAAAAAGAACAGGGCCCAGAACGCTACCTTGAGGAACTCCAGCCTGCACAGGAAGAGGGGATGAAAGAACTCCATTTAGGGCCACACGTTGACTGCGACAGGAGAGGAAGTCTGCGAGCCATGACTGGAGATGGCCTTGAATACCATGGGAAGAGAGTTTGGTGAGTAGGGCAGGGTGCCAGACTGTGTCAAAAGCACGTGATATGTCCAGGGATACAGCTCGGATTTCCTGTCTGGCATTGAGGACCTCCATCCATTGATGGGAGAGCAGAAGCAGCATATCCAGGGTAGAGTGACCTGGTCTGAAACCAAATTGATGATTGGAAATCAAGCCATTGGAGAAGAGGAAGGATTTCATGTCTGAAGCGATGATGGATTCCATCACCTTGCTGATGATTGGGAGAAGGCTGATTGGTCTGTAGTTACAGGGATCTGTTTTTGCACCTTTTTTATGCAGGGCAATGATGTTAGCAGATTTCCAAGCAGATGGCAGATGACCTTGGGCAAATGAGAGGGTGAATAGAACAGAGAGAGGGTGAGCAAGAGCAGAAGAGCAGGCTTTGAGGACATGTGGGCTGATGCCGTCTGGACCGGTTGCAGAATCTGACTCGAGGTTTGAAAGCAAGCTCTCTACCTTGTCAGGAGAAAAGGATACAGAGTCCAGGGACAGTTGGGTGCGACTGGGTAAAGTGGGTAGAGATAGTGATGGGTTTAGGACACAAGATTTAGCTGCAAACACCGAGTTTAGACATTCAGCTTTATCACGTGTGGAATCAGCAGTGCGGCCATTTGAGGTAAGGGAGGGATGGAGGGGGAACATACACCAGAAACAGATTTTATTAAATGCCACCAGGATTTTGAGGAGGGAGAGAGGTTTGAGAGTTCAGACTTGAGATGAGAAAGATGTTGTTTTCTGGCTCTCCTGAGGGTAGATACACACTTGTTCTGAGCTTTGTGGAAAGAACTGAGATTGCCCTCAGTTGGGTTTGCTTTCCATGAGGAAAAGGCAAGTTGTTTCAGGACAACTGCCTCGCCACAAGCTTCAGTAAACCAAGGGCGGGAGGAAGGGTAAGACAACTGAACACGAGAGGGGATAAATCTGTGCAAGAGGGAGAGCAAGTTTCTTTGAAAGAATTCCCAGGATGAGTTGATGTTTGAGAAAGTAGTGATAGGAGACCAGTCTGTAAGTTTGATGGCTGCTCGGAGACCCTGCCAGTCGGCTTGAGTGAAATGCCAGACTCGACGGCGGTGAGGTGGTTCTCTGATAACAGCCAGAGAGATGTAAACTTTGACAAGGACGTGGTCAGAAGAACCAATTGGAGCGAAGGAAGAGCAGCAGATATTGTCAGGGAAATTTGTCAAAATCAGATCCAGAAGAGATGGAGTACCATTGGTTGAGATCCGGGTCGGGAAGTTGACTGATTGAGTCAGTCCCAATGAGTCACAGAAAGCTTTTGCTGAGGTGCCATGGCAGGTGAGAGAGGTACCCACACCTAGCCAACTGGCGTGATGACAATTGAAGTCACCACATAAGAGGAAGAGAGAGTTTGGATGAGAAGATAGAAGATGGTCCATGTTTTCGGATAGTGAGGTGTAGATGGAGTCATCACTGTTCGGTGGACGGTACAGTACACATATAAACATGAGGTGGGAGTGGAGGGGAAGCCGAAGCCAGAGGTATTCCTGGGGGTGTGGGGGAGTGAGAGCAGTGCATGGAGAGTGAGGAATAGAGTCTTTGATGAAGAGAGCAACACCTCCACCAGGACGAGGCTCAGGTCTGTCATACCGTAAGAGGGAGTAACCAGGTAGAGATACTTGGGAGTCAGACACGTCTTGGGAGAGGAAAGTTTCTGTTAGGCAGATAATGTCTGGTTTGTCAGTGGCAACCTGTATGGAAAGATCTGAAAGGTTTGAGCGAAGGCCCCGGATATTTGAGGTCCACACTTTTAATGAAGAGGAAGGGGAGGAGGCTTTGGGTGCAGGAGGTGGAGGGGGAAGGGGAGGGTAGGACAAGGGACGAGGGGGGCAGGTAAGGAGGGTTGCTGAAGGAGTGTGGGGTATTGCAGAATAGCGAGGGGAGGGGGCCGAATGAGGAGGAGAAAAGGCTCTGTGGTGGTGGGGGAGAGGTGGGACAAGAGACAAGGAAGAAGGCAGTTGAGGATTTGAGGGGGGGGAGTGAAGAGAGGGAGGTGGGAGGGCAGTGGAGGGAGGCAGGTTGTTGGATGAGAGGGGGGGAAACTTTGAGAAGGAAGAGTGAGGGGGATGAAAGGTGGGAGAAAGGTGAGGGGGAATTTTTGAGAGAGGTGAGAGGGAGGCTTGGAGGGAGAAGAGTGGGATGGTTGCTTTGAGAGTGAGAGTGAGGGGTGAGGGGGTGAGTTGGCACTGAAGTTGGAAAAAAAGAATGGTTGATGGAAAGCGAGCATCCATGGCAAACTGTGGTTTTTAAAAGTTTTAGGTCAGAGATGCGATTTAACACAATTCTTGATGGATGCAATGAAGGCGAATTCAGAGCATGGAGAGAAGAAGCGCTGTAATAGTTGGATTTTTAAGGCAAGGAATGAAGGAGAGGTCGAAATGAGAGCAGTCTGTTAAAATAGCAGAAGAGTAGTGCATTGTGAAACAGTAAAGAGTACCACATGTGTGAGAGAGGAAGATGAAGCATTATAAGATCGTTTTTGTTGTTAAAAATAATGTATGAGAGAGTTCAACAGATTAGGTCATGGAAGTGTAAAAAAAAAAAAATCGAGGAAGAAGACGAGGAGGAAGTTAAAAGGAAGAAGAAGAAGAAGCAGAATCGGGAGAAGGTGAGCGTGTTGTTGTTGGGTATATATATATATATATATATATATATATATATATATATATATATATATATATATATATATATATTTTGTTGTTGTTGTTGTTAATATTAATGTATGAGAGAGTTCAACAGATTAGGTCATGGAAGTGTAAAAAATTAAAGTGTTAGCAACATCTTGTTCTTGTCTCTGGAGTTCATTGTAAATATCACATCTTACAAAATCTTGAAATGATGAGATAAAGTGAGGGTTTGTCCTCATATAGGGAGTAGTTTAATCACCTTTTTCCATATTCAATTTTACTCCCAAAGAAAACTTAAAAGTTTTCATTCCACTTCATGTGTTTTTAATTATAGTTTCAATACTTTGTCTAACCATATCAACAGCTTCAATGATTGAAGATGGTCCAGGGTCTTGAAATCGAAACAATCTTATTTTTATGTCTTTTAAATGCCTCAGCAGTGTTTTCAATGGAGAATTTAGTGGCACATTCCCTTTCTTCATTAACCTCCGCCATCGAAGATGGACGGAGGTTTCTGTTTTCACCCCTGTCTGTTTGTTTGTTTGTGAACAGTATTACGGAAAAACTCCTGGACGGATTTCGACGAAACTTGGTGGGGGGATTAGGTATGGTCCAAGGATCATGCCATTAGATTTTGGACTTGGTCCAAAGTCCACCAGGGCCGCTATGGTGGCCATTTTGAAAAAAAAATTGAATTTTTGTTTTTGCATTTCTACATGTTTTAAGTAATTTCCAACCACCCCCCCCCCAAAAAGAATTGTTGGAGAAAAAAAAAAACAAAATTTTGCAACTTTTTTTCAAAACAATTTCGATTTTATTTGAAAAATATTTGAATTTTTTTTTTGCATTTCTACATGTTTTAAGTGATTTCCAACAACAAAAAAATTGTTAGAGAAAAAAACCCAGAAATTTTGCAACGTTTTTTTCAAAAAAATTTCGATTTTTTTTTTTGGCATTTCTACATGCGCGTCGATCTAGTTTAGTTTATTCAATCGTGGTTCAGTAGAGTCTGATCCGTTTTGACCGACAATGAATAGGATATCAGGTTCACTTAAGTGACCTAGCAGTATTGGCGGCGGAGGTTTTGCACTCTACCGAGTGTTCCCACTCTAGTTCTTCTTATGTTTGTATGATTGAAGGTGTCTATTATTATTTTTTAAAGAATATTATTATCACATCTATCACAATGTTTTGTTTCTTGGTCAAGTGGAGATATTTGTCTGAAAAGATTGAATGTGTGTTTGTTGGTTTGAAGGTGTTTTTTTATAACATTGATATTCATGATTACAAATGTCGCAGTACGTTGTATTCACCATATTTATAAAACAAAACTTTGCTTAAAATGTAATTTTCTTGATGAAAATTCTGTTTAATTTATAGGTGAAACTGTGCTTAAAACCATTTTATCCTCCAACTTTTTCACTTAATAAATACAATGCATCAAGACACAAAAGAGAAGTTTCAATCAATCTCTTCATTTGTAAAAGATACTGAGAAATATGTCGAGGATGTTAACTTGAATAAAGATATATATTATAACTATTGGATAAAAACAATTATGGTGAATAATATGAGTTGTTCAATTTCCTTCAATGGAAGGGCTTTTAGTATATCTGGAAGAACATCAATTAAAGTAGCTCTAACACCAGTTCTCCTCTCCTTCTGGCAATATATTCAAAACTAGAAAAAGCAATGAAACAAGAAAAAGTATCAAAAAAGAAAAACCTCATGGATGAAGCTTTAGAAAGAAAAGATAAGACCATCAACAATACGCAAGGAGAAATTTGTATTTTTTTCAACAACCCAAAAGATGTAAATCCTGATGAAATAAAGGATGTTAATATATCAGGTGAAATGACATTTCATTCAATCGTAGTTAAGGACCATTTTACAATTACCTTCATCAAAAAAATGTCGTAGTTGAATCTGTTAATGAAAAAAAAGTATATATATATATATGTATATATATATATATATATATATATATATATATATATATATATATATATATATATATATATATATATATATATAGTAATGTTTTTTCTACTAACTAAATACGAGTCATTTTTTAAGTGAAGATTTTGAAGATGATGAATGTAATGATAGTATCTCTGTTGGAACAGAAGACAGTTATAATACCGAGAATTTGTGTTCAAGCGATAGTTGTGAAAGTAGTTTTATAGATGATTGTGAAAGCACCAATGAAAGTACCGAAGATGATACCGAAGATGAATTTTGTTTCAAGTAAAGTTTGACTTTATAAATATGAATAGTATACGAGATCTTGAGCCTCGAGTTGTCTGATTCTCCACATGACAAATTTGAGAATTGTCCTGCATGTGATAGAGTGGGATTAAACACAGAGTCAGAAGTCCATAAACAATGTATATTCTGTGATTATCTTCTATTTAATGATAATAAAAAGGAATATAATTCTTTGAGATTCACACCAAAAATGAATTACTTTACAAGATTGATTCGAGAAATGAATGTAAAGTGTGAGGGTGATAATACACCTTCGATTACAAGAGAAGAGACTGAACAAATGACGGTCATGTTTCGTGGATTGATGATTTATATTATAAACGATTGCCATTTTCAGGGAAATATCAACACAAGATATTGCTTCAATAAAATAATGGATTATCTTGAAATTAAACCTGAACTTCGGATAAAACATAGAGTTTCTAAAAAAGCAAATAAAAAAAATTAATAACCTGTTTTCCAAATATATAAATGAATGATTTTTTACCCATTTGGGAAAATAAGATAAAATTTAACAACCATAAAAATCTTCCAAATTCATTAAGATGTCTCATAGTTGGTTCAAGCGGATGTGGAAAAACCTGCTTACTTTTGAAGATGCTCCTTACTCCCAACTTTTTAGATTATGATAATTTAATAATTTTCACAAAGTCAAGTTTTCAACCTGAGTAACAACTACTCTCACAAGGTTTTAATGCTTGTCTTCAAAAAGAAGATATAATCGGTTTATTTAAACTTCAAAACAAAATTCAATGATTACAACATTGAAGATATAATACAACTATTTTCTGATACACAGAGATATAAAAATAAATCAAAGCCGATAACTTGTATTCTTCATGATAATATGGATGATATACCTTCTCCCCAAGATTTGGGCAATCAAAAAAGAACCTCGTATCTTTGATGATTGTGTTAATGAGAGAAACCAAATGGAAATGGTGAGCTCCTACACATGAGGGAAACATTCTTCTTGTAATTGTATTGATCTTAGTCAATCATACTTTCAACTCCCTCATCACTCAATAAGAAACAATGCTAATACATTAATTTTATTCAAGTTAAATTCAATGGATATAAACAATTTTTGGAGAGAAAATTGTTCTACATTATGTAGTACCAGAGAGTTGGTGTCAAAGCCACCCAATGCTCGCCTGTTTATACATTTATCGTTTTTTAAAAAGACTAGTCTAATAATATTTTTTATAAAGCATTGCAGTGAAGTCTGATCCAAATAATTTTAAAGCAATATATGTATTTGTATATTGTAATCAGTAAAAAATAGTAGGTAGATAAAAACATGAGAAAGGAAATAACATGCATCAAAAACGTTAACATTTTCACGCTCACGCTGACGTTGATGCTCACGCTCACGCTCACGCCAAGGGTATCACTATAGCTCTCTGTTCTTTGAACAGGCGAGCTAAAAAAGGAATTTGGGGATTATATGAAGCACACCACTGAAAAATATAAATATGTTGTTGTGAAACAAGGTGTGATATTAAGGGATATATTTTTTATTTTATAAACAATCTTAGAAGAGGAACATATGCGATTGAGGAATTAAGGTCAAATATTTGAGGAGGTTTCTCTTGGTACAACAAAATATTCACATTGTAAGAGTGAGTAAAAGAAACTAAAATCTGGTGGTCTTGGGATATTAGAAACTAATCCAGAAGGAATGAGACAAATTATTAAACATCTGAGTTAAGATTTAAACATCTCATGGAGTTAAGATTTTATCATTAGGTTTTGATGTTGATGAAGAAACTCAACACAAATGTATGAAAAGCAGAGATACAAGTATTAGTGAAGAAGAAATTACAACTGGTATTAATGTCAACAAAAAAAATATGATGAAATATTTAAAGAAAATGATTTATTTGAACACATCTACTTTAATGATGAAGAAAAGGAAAATTTCCCTGTTGACCTTTATAATTCAGTAAATGATAATTTCCATTACATAAATGGATGCGAAAGAAAGAGCAAGAAGATTTAAGGAACACAAGAGTTGGTTTCAAAAGTTGTCAAACAACATGAAGACATAAAGAAGAAATGCAGACAGAAACTAAAGGGTGAAGAATCTTTTGAAAGAAAACAAGATAAATTTTTTTAAGCACTTTTAAAAACTTCCCAAGAAAAAATTATAGTTGCTTCCACAGTTCCCACAATAGAATATACTCCTAAAAAACTTCAAATGTGAAAAGATTTCAGTCAAATGATGGAGGAAGAATTCGAGAATATAGGAGAATTAGAAGATGAGGATGAAGGATTATTTCAACAACTGGAAGAGATTAATCACCCCCTGATTATATTGTATATTCAGCAAATTCAAAAACCAAAGCAGGACTCACTCCAACAGAACAACCAGTAATATTTCATCTTGTTAAAGAAAAGGGATTGTTATTTAATGATTAATTAAGGTTCTTTAGTTCTGCTCAACCCCCTGTTAAACTAACTCCGAGATTAATGTTTCTTCAAACAAAAGATGGAAGACAAGGTTTAACTGTGAGTGATGAATCAAAGTATTTTGATAAACCATTGGATATGAAAAATAAGGATGATAGAGTATATATTGATTTGCTGGACTCTCTTAATTATAGGGTCAATATATTTGGTAAAAGTAGGAAGAATGAGAAGGAGAAACACATTATTCAGGCTTTAAGTAGGCTTGGTTCAGGTGTTAGTTTTCTTCCAAATGACCCATCACTATTAGTTAATAGACTGTTATTGTTGTTAGGTAGTAAGAAGGCTGGAAATAATTATTTTAATGAAGTATCAGCCATTTTAGACCAGTTGATGAATATGAAAATAATTAATAAATGTCAATACAAAGATATTTTATTTTATATTAAATAAGATGAGAAACACAATCCTTACTTTTAATTTCACAACAATCGACCAAACATCCTCATTTCTATTCCCACTACAACTAATTGCAAGAAAATAATATGAGGCGTCTTTATTGTCTATGGAAACTAATAATACCTTGTTTAATATCACAGAGAAAAACAATAAGTTTAGTTATAATCTAGGAAGTGGATACAAAACGATAACAGTTTCACCCGGAGCATATGAGATTTCTCAAATATCTTCCGAAATTGCTCGCCCTATGAAAGAACAGGGTGATGACCCCCCCCCCGCCTCTCCCCAGCCTTTTTTCAACCATATTTCCATGCGGAGCAGGGGTTAGCTTTTTTCGGGCTCCATGCAATCATGGTTCCCTTCTTGATGCAATGTTTTTATGGCTGGATGCCCTTCCTGACACCAACCCTGATCGCCTCTTTCGACACACAGGGGTATGGTACACCTATTCTGACCGGGGCATACACCGGGAACAGTACACACTGGTACTCATTTCGCCGACCTCAGAAGGATGACAGGCTGAGTTAACACCCCTGGTGTTAATTCAGTGGCTAACGGGCCTCAAACTCAGGACCCTAGGATCCCAAGCCATCACCCAAACCACGAAGCGAACACCAGGATGAACCAAAAAATATTGTTGTAGATATTCAAAAACATACTTCAAAAATCAACGATTAAACGTAAAAATAACTACAAGGTTGATTTCACAATTGAAAATTATTTTAGAGAGTTATTGGGTTTCTTCTCAAAAAAGATTGAAACTTTTTTTTTAAAAGATATAATACAACTATTTTGAGATATAAAAGCCACGAGACAGATTGAAAAACCATTTTCAGAGTGAATTTTAAGATAACCGACCAACATAATCGCATGATTTCTTTTTATGGAGAAATTATATCCATCAGAATTCACCTACGTGAAATTTTGCAACAAATAAATACAATGGGTATTGTGAGGAAACACAAGTTGGGAAAATATAACATAATTACAGGGGATGGGATGTTCCTTTCCCTCTTCTATAAAGGTGAAGTTATGTATCTTGGTAGAGGATACTATAAGCCTAAGAGACAAAGGGGTGTAGGACATCAATTTAGAAAAAAATGAGATGGGATACTTGATACTCTAATGGGTATAGGTTCAACTATTCTAAAACATAAAGACTTAATTGGTTCAACTGCTTCTGCTGTGGGAAATGTAGCAGGTGCTGTAAAGAGCATAAAAGATGCCCAAAAGGAATCTCATAAATTGAAAGCAATAAAAGAAATTAAGAAAGCCAAAACTCAGTCGTCTTCCCAAGAACGACAGAAATTAATTAAAATACTTGGGTCAGGGTTTCAAAAGTTTGAACATCTTTTTTTCTGAAATAAATACAAGTATGGAAGCAATTGATAGTATCTATGATTTGGATGGTACCATTGTCATCTCAAACACTACTAAAAAAGAACACTACTTCAAGGTAAATGCCATAACTGGAACAGACTGGAATACAAATGGAACAAAAAGTTTTGAAATAAATAATCAACAAACATATTTGAATATAGCCGAAAGTTTCTTCTTGTGTAAATTTGCATTCACTAAGGTTGCGAATAACACAAACGCTACACTCGTAAATTATTTCTTCTGGAAAATGTTTGATAGTGTTCGGTTGTATTGTTACGAATTTGGAATTCGATTGCACACAACATACAGGTTCCTTTAGTCAGCTATGTCGATAAGTGCTTGTTCCCTAGATAGCTCACCTTCCATTGTTTAAATGTTCAGAAATCGATTAGATGTGCTGCAGATCGATTTAATAGTTCGGGAACGAACAATGGAGACATCCCTCCCCCTCTTCTGCGAAGAGGAAGAACCACCCTGCCTTCCCGTGACTAATGATGTCAACAACTCCCTACCACCCGTGGCGGAGCGGGGGATGGAGCACGAGGGCATGAGTCACACCGGGATTGGGGGAAGGGCGGAAGAAGGATAAGAGGAAATCTTTTTTTTTGTTCGTGGGCAGAGTTGGAGAGGGCAGAGTTGGAGAAGGGAGTTGAGAGTAGCCGTTCAGCAGACCTTCGGGTCCTGTTTGGCTTGGGTTAGGGTTGAGGCCTTCGGAAGCTTTTTGCTTCGGCTGGCTCAGTGAGCTTCGGCTGAGGCCTGGCTCGGGAGGAGGCTTTTTGGAGGTTCTTTGCTTTGACCGTTACGTGAGCTTCGGCTTCTGTTTGGCTCGGGAGAGCTTTTTGCTTCAAGCTGCCCTGTTTGGAAGGAAGTTAAGCCGGTTGCTCGGCTCGAGCTGCGAGTGGTGGCTTCTTCTTCTTGGTTCGTGGAGCTTTCTTATTCTCCATTTTGGTTCCCGGCTTGATGCGACTCATCGACCTCTTCGTGGAGGTGGTTCCTCAGGGAAGCGACGCATCGATGGGAAGGATCGGTGCCTCGTCTCAGATTTACCTCAGGAATAATCAGAAAAGAAGAGTAGGGATGAAATGAAGAAGAAAATGATGTATGCAAACCTAGCTATGAGATCATCGCCACGCACGCCCCTGTTGTCCCACGAGACAAATGTAAAGGGACTATCTACATGTATATTAAGGGAATAACTGTCTTGGGACCACTATCTGTTGGATGCATGTGGTTCCAAGAACCACAACAATATTATTATGAACTTAGAAATAATAATGGGAATGGTTCTCATTGGGTTTGTATTTTTAATAGTCAAGACAAATAATATTTTGATAGTTATAGTCTTCCACCACCTGTTGAAGGAATAAAATTCATACAGAATTGTGTTTATCAAACATTTCAAGTCCAAGAATTAAATTCCCAGTGTTGTGGTCAATTATGTCTGTATGTGTTATTTCACCTCAACAGCAACAAAAAAATTATATTATTTTTAATCTAATATGAATGACTTATGTTGGAAAAGATGGTTCAATCTTTGGTGTATCCCAGGAAATGGATATTGATTTATCAAATTATTACACAAAGGCACAGGCTGAACAACAGAAATATAGTACAGCAAAAAATATTAATATGAAAAATGTTTATAAAGTAATAAATTATCCAAGGCCGATTGACACGAATGACTTGGTGAGATTAAGTGATTTATCACAATATATATCCTTAAATAAAATATCACGTTTTGTCAAACAAGTAGAATTTACAAACACAACACCTGGTTCAACAAACCAAACACCTTTTCTTATTAAATTCAGTTATCTGCTTAGTATTGAATTTTATCAAGAAGGAAGTATAGTAAATATGAGAAGAGAGAAATGGGGGTATAATATGTGTGATTTAGGACATAATTGGTCTTTTTCATTAAACCTAGAAGACCTACACAAATTTTATCAGTCTCATAAAGAAGAATATTATCCTCTTGGTAAAAATCAGGAGATATGTGGAAGCACAATTAGCAAACAGAAAGAAGGCTTCAAGAAAATTATAATTTTTGCATTCAAGGATACCTACAAGAAAAGCATGTGAGATTTTTACATTCCTTATGAATTGGAACATGGACACAGGGATTTTTGCAATTAAGAACTGGCCATAAACTGGTATTAAAAACCCCACAAATAGAGATTTGATTTAAATATTAAATAAAAATGAAGTTCTTAAAGTGATGAAATATAAAACTCTTTTAGAAATCATCAACAAATCTTATTGGTTTCCTATTATGAGAAAAATAATTGTGGATACAAGAGTATTGCTGAATCCAAATGAATATATGTATGATATTCTATGGGGTGAAAGTGGTTCAAGGATAGTAAGAGATGAGGAAGAAGCTGAAGAAACTGAGGCAAGAGAGAAGGAGGACAGAGAGATAAAAGAGGAGAGGGAGAAGAGAGAGGAGGAGGAGAGGGAGAGGAGAGAGAAGGAGGAGAGGGAGAGGGAGGAAAGAGATAGAATAAATAAATATAAAAATATGGAAACCAGTGAGATTATAAAACAATCAAAGGTATTACAGAAAATAAATCAATCTCAATGGACTGAGGAGGAAAACAAAGAATTGACAAGTCAATTAGAAACATATGCATCAAGAGTATTAACATCGATTTCAGGGAGAAGATTTAAATGAGAAAGTGAAGATAAAGAAGAGAAAGAGGAAAAGATTATATTATTGATGATGTTGGTGTAATTGACTTTGATTAAAGTTTTACATTTTCTTCTTAAATAAATGGAGGAGAGAGTGAAGACTTTTCTAAGGATTCTTTATGTTTAAAAAATTTAAGATTCAAATGTGCATGTTGGGAACTAAAAAGGTTTTCGCACTCTGTAGGAATTTTTCACATAAATAAATGAGTTATTGTCTCAAATGTAAAAAGAAAACCAAGAGTAAAAATATCTCGTATGTTAAAAGTAAAAATAATGGGGTTATACAATAAGGCACATGTTCGGTGTGTGGCTCCAAAAATAGTAAATTCATCACCAAACACAAACGAGGGGGAGATATGCAAAAGTTTTTATCAGGAAGTAAATTTAGAACAACTAGAATACCATGGGAATTACATATACCAGGGTATTCTTTTTGTGGTCCAGGAACAAACTTGAATATAAGATGAGATGAGGCTGACAATCCTAAACCATGGAGCAAACCTATCAATCGGGTTGATGAAGTGTGCATGAGGCACGATATTGATTATGGAAATAGCACATTGGAAGAAAAACAGGAAGCGAATCAAGAAATGCTGTATAATTTATCTTTAATACAAAGTCCACCCTTGAGAGATAAAGTTGATAGGTTCATCGTGAAGAAGATGATCAGTGCTAAATTGAAACTTGGGCTTGGAAATTCAAAAAACTTATAGGTTCTCATGATGTCATTAAGATTGAAGAGCAATTAGTTAATGAATTACATAAACCAATAATCATAAAGTTTAATAGAAGGAAGATTTATTCCAAGAAAGTTGATTATATCTGGTCCGCTGATTTGATTGAACTCAGTAATGATGAGGGGTACAAGTATGGTTTAGCCGTTATTTATTTGAGGAGTAGATATGCGCGGGTTGTCTCTTTAAAAAACAAAACAGGTCATACTCTTATGTTAGCCTTTCAACAGATATTTAATAAAAGCAAGAGAAAACCTAAAAATAATTGTGAACTGATGAGGGTACAGAGTTCTACAACAAAACATTTATGAATTTTCTTTAAAATAACAGCATTACATTATACAGCACCTATGATGAAGGAAAAGCGGTTGTTATTGAGCGTTTCAATCGCACTTTAAAAGAGAGACTACATAAAAAGTTCACGCAACTCGGTTCTCAACAATGGTTATCTATAATTCAGGACATTGTAGATAAGTACAACGATACAATTCATACCTCAACGAAAATGAAACCATCACAAACATTTACAAAATTAAAATATGAAAAAGGGATTAATGACATAAAGCCTAAGTTCAAAGTTGGTGATAAAGTCAGACTATACAGGTGGAAATCTCATTTTGAAAAAGGTTATACAAAGCGATGGACAAATGAACTTTTAAAAATTGTTGATGTAATCAGTACAGTTCCTTGGACTTACAAGTTATGTGATTTAGAGGGGGAAGAGATTTTAGGTTCATTTTATTCACAGGAATTAAAAAAGACAAAGATAATAAATTGAAAAAAAATCAAAAATTGACTCTACCCCTTTTTTGACTCCACCCCTTTTTTGCCTCCACCCCTTTTTTGACTCCACACGCACAAACCCCACCCACACAAACCACACCCACTCAACCCCCCCTCACCCACACACAAGCCATACCCACATTCATCATTTCCACATGATTAGTGATTAATTTATTAGTTCCCCACACCAACATGTTTATTTTATTTAAAAATTGCTCCACCTCTTCTTTCTTTCCACCCACACAAGCCACATGCACACAAGCCACATGCACACAAGCCACATCCACACAAGCCCCACCCACACAAGCCCCACCCACACAAGCCCCACCCACACAAACCCCACCCACACTCACACAAGCCCCACCCATTCATCCCACTCCTCCCCTTCCCATTGTGTGCCCCCACCTTTGACCCACCACACCCTCTCATCCCACTCCCACCCTTCCCTACACACACATGGGGAGGGAGGGGGTGGCATGAGGGGGTGTAGTGGGTCATTGTGGGAGCGCACCTACCCCCCCAACCCAACCCCCCACCCCTACCCGTCTCCCCTTTACACCTTCTTTATTCTTTTCTTGTAATTAGGAATTAAATAATTGTAAACAAAACAAATAAAATTAAATAAGATTGAAAACATTGAACAAAATCTTCTTTTTCCAGTTTCCAAAGTGTTGTCATTTTGAAACCCAATCACCATATTCTATTCAACACAAAAAGAGAAAAGCCATTAGGATATGTAAAGATGATTAAATAATGACATTAATAAAACAATAAATAAAAAAATAAAAACATGACCTCCAGCAGATTGAGTTTTGTGCCAGATACAACCAGGCAGGCATTTAAACCGAATTTTTTTTTTAAAAAATGAATTAACACATTCACAGAGACAGAGAGACAAACACAGAGAGAGATAGAGACACAGAGAGAAGGGGGTAGAGAGAGTGAGGGAGGTGGGGGAGAGAGAGAGAGAGAGAGAGAGAGAGAGAGAGAGAGAGAGAGAGAGAGAGAGAGAGAGAGAGAGAGAGAGAAAGAGAAAGAGAAAGAGAAAGAGAAAGAGAAAGAGAAAGAGAAAGAGAAAGAGAAAGAGAAAGAGAAAGAGAAAGAGAAAGAGAAAGAGAAAGAGAAAGAGAAAGAGAAAGAGAAAGAGAAAGAGAAAGAGAAAGAGAAAGAGAAAGAGAAAGAGAAAGAGAAAGAGAAAGAAAGAGAAAGAAAGAGAAAGAAAGAGAAAGAAAGAGAAAGAAAGAGAAAGAAAGAGAAAGAAAGAGAAAGAAAGAGAAAGAGAAAGAGAAAGAGAAAGAGAAAGAGAAAGAGAAAGAGAGAGAGAGAGAGAGAGAGAGAGAGAGAGAGAGAGAGAGAGAGAGAGAGAGAGAGAGAGAGAGAGAGAGAGAGAGAGAGAGAGAGAGAGAGAGAGAGAGAGAGAGAGAGACAAACAGGGATAATTTCTTACCTTTCTTTCGGATTATTCAACGTTGGGGGATGTGAAAAGTCTTCCAACATCCGAGACATGATGTCATTTAATTCTCTTCAAAATGACTGAAGATCTCTAAGGATTTCATTCATATTTTGCTATTCCTCATGATAGTCATTGGCTTCATTTTCAACATCAGTTATCAACGATGCTGTTATTGGGGACAACCTGTCAGAAAAAAAACCTACAATAATTATTGGTTGTATAGTGATTTAATTCTGTACAAAAAAACAAATAATGAATTGGTTTAAGGATCTCACCTCTCATCTTGTGAAAACGATTGATCTGCAAGGTTGAAGTAATCATCTGAACGCTCCATTCTCTCTGATGAACCAAGCCAAAGCTCATGTTAAAATACGACAAGTTGATGACGTCAATGAAAGGATAACACAATGGGGTTTTTTTGGGTGTGTCTCACATCGGAAATGAGTCGCATTTTTGCTTCGGGTGAGGGAGCTTGGCTGACTTCAGACTGACTCATTTTGGCACAAAAATAAAACAACTTGCTTCAAATGATTTTGAGCATCTTTGCTCAACAATGATACTTAAACCAAGAACCAAGTTCCAAGTTATTATTTGTGAATATACTCGATGGAATTGAATGTTGTAAGAAAATTAAGTTATTCCCTAAAGTTGAACATGGGCAAATATTCATTGTTTCGCTCTTTGAGTAGAATGAAAGTATAAAAGGACTGTGATTATGCTGGGGGGAAGAAGTGCTTTCATCAGTAAGTCTCAATTTTTTATTTGCTGATATGGGAGGGAAGGGGATAGGTGGGGAGGAAGTGTGTCTCCCATTTTGAGCTTTTGGAACTTGGGTCAGAAAGTTTTTCCCTTCCCCCCCATTCATTTGAATAGTTGTCTCAGAAGCAACAATTATCATCTGCTGGTGGTATTGCCCCCCAAAAATTGGTGTTTGCTTTCTTCTCAGAATCTACACACACAATTCCTATGAAACTTGACCACAACCTTTATCACTTGTGATTCACCAAAGTTTGTTCATGACCTTATAAAAACAATCTGGTCCATAACATTGGTTCATTGGTACATTTTGCTGCTTCCATCCCACGTTGACTTCATCCTCAGTGTCAATATTCTACAAGGTGAGCGTCCAGGTGTATTGCCCCTATTTTTATTCCTTTGGATGATGAAGCCAAATAGACAGTCATGCAAAAGACACCTATCTTGAATCGAAAGTTAAAATGCAAGGACTACTTGCAAGCTACACTTACTGCTTCTGCCTCAACAAGTCATCACCAAAACAAGAAATCATATAAAGAACTTTTAACCCCAAAAATAAAGGAAAAGCCATGAATGCAATGGTACTGAAAACACAGAGGCCACTTACTGACTGGCAAAGAGATAAATAATAAAAGGTGAGATATGTGGAAAAAGTTGGATGAATTAATACATGAGTGAAACGATCAACTGACCCATCATCCAGTAGGTGATAACAGAAAAAGTGATTCCTGGTAGAGTACGCATGGGGAACAAGTCTGCAGATATGCGTGAGATGAAGTATGCTGACACATGATAGTAACCACTAATGTATTCATGCCTGAGAAGGAAAGATGTGAAGTAGGGGGAAGGAAGGAGGGGTGGGAGTTAATTAGGGAGGGGGAGAGAAGAAATATTGATGTATGAATCATTTCACGAGAAATAATGATAATGACAATGATAATATTAATAATATATTTTTAAAGCATTTTCACTGCAAAACACTTGCGAATAGTTGCAGTTTACATCAATAACTCAATATCTCAGCGTCCATGCACTGCTCTCACCCTTCCAACCAACAACCCACCAGCAGTAACTTCAGCTTTTCTTTCCCTCCGCAACTAACTCATTGTCCAGTGCCCCGCTGACAAAGTTGGAGACGGCATGTCAAAATGAACTTCATCCAACTGACAGACTGTCAGACCGCCCAACCATTTGCCCATGTACTTTTGTGTACGCAATATTTCAAAAACCGGTGAACATTTATTCCTTGGGATGATCACAACCTGATGATATCACGGCAGCAATTGGCTACTTCTGTTACCATGACACCCATCTCAGTAACTGGGCTTGTGCACACGATATTGCAAAAATGGTTCAACATTTAGCTTTCCAATGATATCTATTCCTCACACCACCAAAAAGGTGGGGAACCTGGAGCATCAGCTCCAAGTTTGTCTATGTGCTGTACCATCCTCCTGAATATATATATATATATATATATATATATATATATATATATATATATATATATATATATATATATATATATATATATATATATATATATATATATATATATATATATATATATATATATATATATATACAGTAGACTAGGCGTAAGTCGTCATCATCGGGACTGAGAAAAAAGTGACGACTTAGAAATGTGACGACTTACACATATGCGAACATTCATGATGACTGTGGGGTGAAGGATGAAGTCGCGCGTGGCCTGGACACATATGTGTGAGAGCTGGCTATTGTACCAAAAGGAAAACACAATCCTTGGGGCATAGGTGGGGGTTCATTGGTGAGTTGGAAAGTGATCAAGCAAAGATGGAATTCATGAATCACTCTATCAAAAGTAAAGATAATGAACAAATGTAAGACAACTCGTATACCATCGGTGATGGTATGGTGACAAATTACATGACACACAGTCATCGTGGTGATGATTACCACTCAATGCCAATGTGTAAGTGAGTGCGGTAATGTACAAAACAAGCCAATATAAAACCATGATCGGACTTCAACACGAAGCTCGATCGATCCTTTACTCCTTCGCGAAGTAATCCGTGATGTTTGACTGCCTCAAACTCTTGGGCATCTAGTGCATGAGAAAGGACTCAAACCGGTCATTGTATTCCATGATGTTGTCTGGGCAATCCTCTACCGAAAGACAGTATCGGCGCATCACATCCAGACAGTATCGGCGAATCCACGCTGCCTGATTCGCTGCACTTCTTGACCTTGCCGATTCCCCACCTCACTTTGAATCTGTCTATCCAGTGCATCGGCAAGGTCTCGGCATCATCATGCCCGAGGTCCACAGCGAATTGACGTGCCTTCAGCAGCAACATTTCACCGTCCAACCGAATATTTGGCTGAGCCGACATTTGCCGAAACCAGATGATGAGCGCGTCATAGACATCTTCAAAGGGCACACATTTCACGCGTTTCACACTTACCACCGGCCTCGTGATCTTCTCCACTTGTCCAAATATTTTGCCCTTATTCTTCAAGATATCGTTCAATGTCTGCCGTTTGATGTCCAACTTCTCAGCTATGGCTGCTTTCTTCATCAGTGGGTTTGCCTCGCAAAACTGGATAATGTCGTATTTTTCTTGGTAGGTTTTAGTTGTAAGCTTACGCTTAGTCGCCATTGTCCTGCCTGCAGTACGATCAACGTGTGTACGCAGTTATAAAGAGCCTATCACTGACGGTGTACACCAATGAGCGAGCATCACGATTCCATGAAATCGGGCTTCTCACGAGGCAGCCGTTCCATGTGACGAGTTAGGAGTGGTAATTTACTTGAGTTTCCATTACGCGGGAATGGACAACATCTGACGACTTAGATGAAGTGACGACTTAGAGATGACGACTTACAGAGGGATGACCCTTTATTCAAAGGGACTTAACATGAGATAAATTCGGGACTTTTTGACGCTGCCGACTTAGGCGAAGTGACGAGTAACACGCTGCCGACTTACGCCTCGTCTACTGTATGTATATATATATATATATATATATATATATATATATATATATATATATATATATATATATATATATATATATGTCAAAATATATATATTTCTGGATGTAGATATATATATATATATATATATATATATATATATATATATATATATATATATTGTTGTGGTTACCAAATTCGCAAACCACCATTCAGGTCCCTTAGGTGAGGTATCTCGGCAAGTATATGTGTAGTTAGGCCCAAACCCGTTGTCTAGTGGGAATACATGTCATTTATGCGAGCTGCGACTCTTCAGGATAGCCGTTTTTCTTTTACTATCTTTATTTTGGACCAACCGCCATGATTACCACCACAACCACAACATCAACCACCAACCACAACGCCGCTTCACCACAACCGCCACGACCTTCACGTCACACCTCGCAGCCGTCGCATCGCCACCGTTCTTGCGCCGCCTGTGGGTACCGGTGTTGGACTCGTGCAGGGCGCGCGTCGAACAGCGTGTACAAAATCACGGATTTTGTGCTTCAAAAACGGATCAAAAACGACACACGCCCACTTTTTGCCGTCCAATCGGTGAGCGAGGGGCGATTTGGCCCCGCCTCCAGGACGATCGATATATGCAAATTTATGGATCAAAAAGCCTTCACGCCCACTTTTTCTCGGGCCAATGGGGAGCGAGGTGAAAGGTCAAAGGGAGGGGGTCAAAGGCGAAGCTACGGGGGGATAAAAGGACCGTGTTCGTCAGTCAGAAAGGTCGGAGAGTCGAGAAGGGGAGAGTCCAAAGAAGAGTCCAAAGAAGAGTCCAGAGTCGGAGAGTCCCGAGGCGGAGAGGCGGAGAGTAGGAGAGTCGGAAGCAGAGGGTCAAGACTTCGCGGGCGGTGGAGCTGCTCGTCGTGTGCGTTGGAGTCGGAACGGAGGGGACGGAGCTGTGGAAAGGCGGCGACACCAGACGAGGGGGTGCTCGCGTCGTGCAGGAAGCTGCACCCGAGGGAGGCCGACAGCGCGACCTGGCCGAGGTGGAGACGCTCGTCGCACATAATAAAGATCCTCTATACCCCGAGCATCAGCAACCCCCTCCTGTTTCCCCCCGCGCTGAGATAGTGCGACCAAGGGGGCCCCTTTCCCACCCCCTGCCAGACACTGTCCGCGAGGTCCACGGAGTTGGGGCGCCATCGCCGCTCCGCCTCTCATCACCAGACGGGTAGGCGCGACCCGGTCTCGGCCTCAGGCCCGCCTCATTCTTGAGGGTATTCTTTTCCTTGGTTTTGGGTATGTGTTGTCGGCGCCGTCTGTGAGGTAGAATTGTATAAGTGTTGCCGTGTGCTCGGTAGTCGGTATTAGCTCTGCATTGTGTTTTCGCTTTTACATTTGCTTTTTGTGTAAATTGCATTGTGTCTTTTCTGTGTGCATTTGGTGGAATTGTATATGTGTGCTTCCCGTGTGCCGCGAATAAATGTGCTTTTGTGTTGAACTGTTTCCCGCTTCGCTTCGTCATTTTTCCCATTGAATCCTCATCTTGCTTCACGTAAAGGGTTGGTAGTGGGCTGAATACGCCCGATAATTAATCGAACCGTCGAGGTCGACGATAACACCGCTCGGTTATTCTGATAGTACGGAACGGGTCGCTTAAGTGGCCCGTGTCCGAAGTCGACCTGCGGCGAGGTGCGATCACCCGGTCTACCCTCCGCGTGGGTACTTAGGTAGGTCGAATTTGGCGAGCAACCCTATCCCACGCGGGGGCTGATTGGCTCGATCGCGGTGAGACCGAAAGGTCCACCCGTGACTGGTTCCCGGCGTTAGTCCGAGAGGGTCACGACTGGATTGTCCGTCCGGTGGGCGACGTGCCGCGATTCGAGTTACGTGGCCGTCAGCACGCCGGCGGGCGCGAATACCGCAACACTGGTGTCAGGTCGTGCGATACAAATTCATCGCCCTCCTCGCCGCACTGGTATCGGAGAACAGGAAAACGGGCTCTCCTGTCTCCGGCTAAATTCACGGGAATCGGTCCAGGGGTGAGAGAATTGACCCCCAATTCCCTCCAAATTACGAGCGAGCAAATTAACCCTTTAAGAGAAGCAAGATGGCGTCTCAAGGCGAGCGGGAGCTGGGGGTATTAGAAATGGATGTAGAATGTGTAGGATCCATGGTCCAGGATGGAATCCCCGAGCAGGAAATGTTGATTGTGCAGGAACACGGACTCGCCCAACTGAACCCAGGGCCCGAGGTGGGTGCGGCAGCGGCCGCGGTGTATGACACCTCCCCCCCCCTCTCCACCAAGACCCTTCCCCAACCCCTGCCGAAACGGCTCACTCAAGCGCACCCGACGTGGCCCAGCTATGCGCCATGCTGGCGGCAATGACAAATGAAATAAAAAACGAAATGAAAGACATGGGCAAGCAAATAAAGGAAGAAATGAAAGAGCTACGGGGTGAGACGCAGAACATGGGCCGATGCCTGCAGGCGGGCATGAAGGCCGTGAGCAGGGAACTCAAAATGGCGACTCCACGTGTCAGAACAAACGAGCTGGAAGGGGGTGCAACGGCTGACAGGCCCGCGGTGGAGGCGGGTAAGGAAAAAGTAATTCGGGAGACAAGAGACGAGGTGAAAGTAATTGCGAGGGAGAGAAAAGAACAATTAATACGGAGAGCAAGGATGAGGTACGCGGAGATCGTGAAAGAGCAAGGAGTGAAAAACAGGGAAGGACGGGAGCGACTTAAAGAGAAAGCAAGGTTGACCTACATAAAGATAAGGGAAAGACGCCAGAAAGAAGCAGAGACCAATAAACACGATGAAGACGGGGTAAGTGACGCGCACACACACACGGAGGTAGTGGAGGATAAAGGGGGTGAGCTGGCGGACTGGGTAGAGACCCAGTGCGAGCACCTGGATGGCCTCCTCCAGGAACGAGGGGAGGGAGTCTGCCCCCTTGAGGTGAGTCACGACCAGGTGAGTTCGGTCGTGCTTTGCGAGGTCGAGGGGAGGAGTGCTGTGGACGGGTGCACGGAGAGCTTGGGGGGTATAGAGGCCCCGGAGACTCTTGTGGGGACACGAATCCCCAGTGTGGTTGTCCCTGTGTGTGTGGTGCAAGGTGTGAGTGCGGCACCGTGTGTGGAAGCGACCCCGTGTGTGAGTGGTGTGGTGGCGATTGTGCCGGAGCGCGTGCTTCCCAGCACGCCGTGTGTGGATGAGGCACCGTGTATGAGTGTCGCCGTGTGTGTGAGTGAGGCACGGAGTGCGAATGAGGCACCGCGGTTAAGTGCCCCCGCGTGTATGAGTGAGGCACGGTGTGTGGATGAGGCACCGCGGGTGAGTGCCCCCGCGTGTGTAAGTAGTATGGTTTGTGTGAGTGGTGAGGAACCGTGCGTGAGTGAACGGCCGTGTGCAAGGTCGCTGTGTGCAAGGGAGACCGTGTGTGTGAGAGAGCGGTATGTGAGGGAGATGTCGGTTGGCATGCGGGAGCACGCAGCCGCGTCTCCCGGTGTGAATGTGATGGAGTGGACTGTGTGCGTCGTAACACGCAGGTATGCGTGTGTGGAATGGAGACGGAGACGGCGACAGAGGAGAGAAAGCCGAATAGCGGCTGTGGTTGTTTCGAGGACCGTGCCGGGTTCGCCCAGCAGTGAGCACGCGGTTCGTGCTGTGCAACGCACGAGACCGCCACGTGCTCGCTTGCGAGAGTGAAGTCCCGGTCCGGAAACGCACGCGGTGGATTTGCCGATCCCGCGGACGGACAAAGTTTAGGCAGGTAAATGGATTTGGACCGGACGGGTTCTCCACGCGATCGTGTGTGTTAAGCTCCAACGGGCAAAGCACATGTGTTCGCGTGGGGAACCCCTCGAGACGTGGGGCTTGTGTTTTTTTTGCGCACGGTGACGTCATGGCTGCACGTGTGGTTGGAATCCGGCAGGAGGGGTATCTCTGCCGGATGGTAGCGTCCAAGGAGGGACGAGGAACACGTGCAGCTGCATGACGTCACGGGCAGGTGTAAAGTGCGCGAGCTCTGAGTTGCCGCGCAGGTGCTGCGCATGAAAAAAAAAAAAAAAACAAGCCTCACTTTCTGGTGCACAGGATTCCTGGGCAAGGGGTGGAGACCCCCTTGACCTGGGCACAGGATGGAAACTAGTTAGGGGGAAGGGTTAGCTTAGTTAGACCGACTTCATGGGGCAGGGGTAAGTCCTCATGGAGTCCGTGGAATGGATTAGTTAGAGGGATTGTAGCCAGATTTAGGATGGGAAAATGGGAAATGATTTTTGATGATTTGGAGACAGGGACAGACTTGTGAATGTGTAGAGGGGACGTAGCTTAGCTACGTAGTGTTAAAAGGAACGTGCTATAGTTTAAGGGACGACGTGGGAGCACGAGTTAGTTAGGGGATGTAGTTAGAAGGATGGCAGAGTTCAGCGGTGTGTGTGTTGAAGAGTTGGTGAGTTATGATGTGGAGACATGTTGAGTGAGTGAGGCCAGCGGGTCTGTGTGTATGGAGCGAATGGGGAATGCATGGTGCGATGAGTGATTGAGGGGAGGAGTGACTCCCGCCCAAGGGACCCCGGGGTCAGAGTAAAGTGAGTTAGCTGGGTTAGTCAAATTGAAAAATGGAGGTCGTTTTGTTGTTGGTGGGAGTGTAGGCTCGAAACCCATTTGGAGGGGTGCAGGAGCCCTGTTGACAGGCTTGGGAGCGTGGCTGCGAAACGTGAGTATCGCTGAGTGGGTACCCCGGGCACCAGGCTAGTCGGCCGCGGTAGGCCATGGGCCCATGGGGGGCCGGGATAGAGTAGTGGGCACGGGTGCGCCTGCTTGGTGCGGGGGCCCGGGGCGCCATTAGCCGCGTGGGCAGTGTTGTGGGCACGGGTGACCCTCGGAAAGGGGCCCGGGAGGCCGGCCTGCCTCGTGTGCGTTTCAGGGGGGGTGCCATGGGGGGCCCTCCCCGGTGTTAGGGAGCTGGTAGGCTCGGAGGCAGTGTAGTGCCCGGGGGTGCCATAGCGGGAGATTCGGCAGAGGGTCGTGCCTGCCAAAGGGAGCCACGTGTCCCAGCCAGGAGACCGTGTGAGGGCACGGAGAGAAAATTGGGGGGCGAGGCCCGAAATTGTGAGGACACCAACACAGGCGACGGGAATCTGGGTTGTTAGAACCAATACTTTAAGCGAGAGGCGCTTGTTGAAAGCCCCGGGGTAGTTTAACAGTTAAATGGATAGGGTAGATTAGGAAGTGTACCCCTCCGCACCATCCATCCCCTCGCTCTCGTTGTGGGCCGCTGGACCCACTTTGGGTTAGATCGCCGAACTCTGGGGAGGCCATTCTGAGGCTTCGTTGGGCCTCGACACAGGACGCTAGCTCTCCCTTATTCCCCTCCGGGAAGGGAACGTAGGGGTTGGGAGTAGGCTAGGTGACAGGATAGGTTAGCCGAACAAAGACGATAAAGGGGGTTAGGGGACGATTTATAGTGGGGAAGTAAAAGAAAAAAAAAATAATAACAAAAAAATAAGTTGGGGCTAAATTGGTTTTTCACAAATTAAGGGAGTGGGTATGAACAGTGACAGGCAAAGGCGATAGGTGGGAGGGAGACAGGTAGGTAGGTCCGAGCCCGCCTTCCAAGTGGCCAGCACCACCGCACTCCCTCCACCAACCTCCACTGAACGGCAAGAGCTGGCCAACTTCATCGGCTGGCCGTGTTTTGCTTCAAGGCGGAGGCCGGCCAACCTCGTCGGCAGCTGTGTGCTGCAAGGCCTGTGCCGGCCAGTTCATCTGCTGGCTGTTTTTCTTCGAGGCCTGTGCCGGCCAGTTCGTCTGCCGGCTGTGTTTGCCTGCAGCGGCCTTCTTCTGCGGGCTGTGTTTGCCTGCTGCCTTTGCCATGCCATGCCCACTGCCCACGTTCACCAGCCCCGTTCAATTTTTGCTTTGCCCCCCCCCCTGTTCATTTCCATGTGCGCCAGGATCCGCAAGGCAACAGTTTGCAAGCTGCAAGAACTGCCCTGTTGGCAGCTACAACACGGGCCTGCAGTGGCGGCCCGTTCCCGTGTTTGCGTCCATCCGTTCATGCATCCATTCGTTGTGCTCATTGCGTGTGCCACTTGAGCTGGCACGGAGACTGCGTTTGTGCAGCCCATGCACCGTTGTGGTTCACTGCGTTCAGTTCAAAAGGGAAGGCCTTGGACTGCGTGTGAGCAGCCAGCCACGTTCCCTGTCACCTGCATTGTTTGAGCCAGAGACTGCATGTGGGCAGCCTGGCTCCCTGCTAACTGCTTTTCTTTTGCAGAGTTCAATGATCCTGGGCCATGGTTTAGTGTAAAATTTGTAAGTTAAGGTTAAGATGTACTGTAAATATGAGTGCGCCCCCGGCATGTATGTCTTAGCGCCGGCAATTTTATTTAAGTCGTCCGTGTGAGTGAGTTTGTTTAGGTAGTTACGCAGCCCTCAGGTTATTTATTTTGGGGACACGAATACCATGAATGTCGCACTCAGGGATCCGTAGGTAAAATGTACTAGGGGAAAACTACACATGATGGCACACGAAAATTTGACGACTCGGGACGAGTCTGTAAAAAGGGGAGGGGGTAGTGTTGTGGTTACCAAATTCGCAAACCACCATTCAGGTCCCTTAGGTGAGGTATCTCGGCAAGTATATGTGTAGTTAGGCCCAAACCCGTTGTCTAGTGGGAATACATGTCATTTATGCGAGCTGCGACTCTTCAGGATAGCCGTTTTTCTTTTACTATCTTTATTTTGGACCAACCGCCATGATTACCACCACAACCACAACATCAACCACCAACCACAACGCCGCTTCACCACAACCGCCACGACCTTCACGTCACACCTCGCAGCCGTCGCATCGCCACCGTTCTTGCGCCGCCTGTGGGTACCGGTGTTGGACTCGTGCAGGGCGCGCGTCGAACAGCGTGTACAAAATCACGGATTTTGTGCTTCAAAAACGGATCAAAAACGACACACGCCCACTTTTTGCCGTCCAATCGGTGAGCGAGGGGCGATTTGGCCCCGCCTCCAGGACGATCGATATATGCAAATTTATGGATCAAAAAGCCTTCACGCCCACTTTTTCTCGGGCCAATGGGGAGCGAGGTGAAAGGTCAAAGGGAGGGGGTCAAAGGCGAAGCTACGGGGGGATAAAAGGACCGTGTTCGTCAGTCAGAAAGGTCGGAGAGTCGAGAAGGGGAGAGTCCAAAGAAGAGTCCAACGAAGAGTCCAGAGTCGGAGAGTCCCGAGGCGGAGAGGCGGAGAGTAGGAGAGTCGGAAGCAGAGGGTCAAGACTTCGCGGGCGGTGGAGCTGCTCGTCGTGTGCGTTGGAGTCGGAACGGAGGGGACGGAGCTGTGGAAAGGCGGCGACACCAGACGAGGGGGTGCTCGCGTCGTGCAGGAAGCTGCACCCGAGGGAGGCCGACAGCGCGACCTGGCCGAGGTGGAGACGCTCGTCGCACATAATAAAGATCCTCTATACCCCGAGCATCAGCAACCCCCTCCTGTTTCCCCCCGCGCTGAGATAGTGCGACCAAGGGGGCCCCTTTCCCACCCCCTGCCAGACACTGTCCGCGAGGTCCGCGGAGTTGGGGCGCCATCGCCGCTCCGCGTCTCATCACCAGACGGGTAGGCGCGACCCGGTCTCGGCCTCAGGCCCGCCTCATTCTTGAGGGTATTCTTTTCCTTGGTTTTGGGTATGTGTTGTCGGCGCCGTCTGTGAGGTAGAATTGTATAAGTGTTGCCGTGTGCTCGGTAGTCGGTATTAGCTCTGCATTGTGTTTTCGCTTTTACATTTGCTTTTTGTGTAAATTGCATTGTGTCTTTTCTGTGTGCATTTGGTGGAATTGTATATGTGTGCTTCCCGTGTGCCGCGAATAAATGTGCTTTTGTGTTGAACTGTTTCCCGCTTCGCTTCGTCATTTTTCCCATTGAATCCTCATCTTGCTTCACGTAAAGGGTTGGTAGTGGGCTGAATACGCCCGATAATTAATCGAACCGTCGAGGTCGACGATAACACCGCTCGGTTATTCTGATAGTACGGAACGGGTCGCTTAAGTGGCCCGTGTCCGAAGTCGACCTGCGGCGAGGTGCGATCGCCCGGTCTACCCTCCGCGTGGGTACTTAGGTAGGTCGAATTTGGCGAGCAACCCTATCCCACGCGGGGGCTGATTGGCTCGATCGCGGTGAGACCGAAAGGTCCACCCGTGACTGGTTCCCGGCGTTAGTCCGAGAGGGTCACGACTGGATTGTCTGTCCGGTGGGCGACGTGCCGCGATTCGAGTTACGTGGCCGTCAGCACGCCGGCGGGCGTGAATACCGCAACAATATATACATATACATATATATATATATACATATATATATACATATATATATATATATATACATATATATATATATATATATATATATATATATATATATATATATTGTTGTGGGCTGGGGGTCGGGTGAGAAGACCACTAGGTGGGGTTAGCTAACTTGGCTCACACCAGACTCCCCAGCATTGTCGGCCGTCGCACACAAACAATTCCGTGACGTGGCGGGTTGCTTAACCGACCATGCATGGAAATAAATCAACTGCGTGACCTAGGGTCCTCCCGTCTCTGGGTTAATCGGGTTACCCAATTAATCACGTGATTTAATTACTGGGGAGCATGCCCTCGGTATTCCTTGTCCGAACCGCATCACTCTACTGGACCGGATCACTTTACCGGATCGGACGCAGCCGAGTGACACTGCCAAGGACGTACCAGCTAAAGGGAACGGATCGTTGGGAATAAAGTCCAGGCTAAACTAGGATTCGGACCATGCTGAATTAATGGAAGAAAAGACAAAAACGAGCAGGGAACATCCCAAATAATAATTTATTAACAATGGGCGAGGAATGGTATGTGGCACAATCAGGATTTATTGGGGTGCGTTGTGCAGAGATAGAGGGAGAGGTGTGGTGCAGAAAATAAACAGGCAACTTACAAAAGGGGACACAGAGCAGACTTAACGCGAAAATAATAACAACAACAATAACGATCTTCTGCAGTCTTACTTCAGCAGACAGGCGCCAGGCCAAACACACACATGCACACATACAGACACAGAAAACTCAATGAAGAGAAAGTATTGAAACAGGAAGGGAAAGGAGTTGAGGCGAGGATCTCAGCACCTTTGTGCTTGACAGCACGACACGCCACCAATACGTTTCGGGGGGGGGGGGGGGGGATGCTCCGTGGTGCAGTACCCGACAGCTGGCGCATCGTCTCTTGCTTCAGCAGCACGTGTGGAGACCGTGTTCCTGAAGGAGGGGCTGGAGTGGAGAAGGGGCAGAGTCCAGAAAGCAGGAGGCAGGTCGTGGCGGTGTCAATGGCGAGGCCAGAGCGGGAGAGGCGGAGTCCAGGCAGCAAGAGGCGGGTCGCAGCGATGTTGATGAGGGCAAGGCTAGAACGGGAGAGAGGTGGAGAAAGACCAAGAGAGAGGCGGAGGGACCGCTCTGACCTTTATAGGACTTGCAGCGTGGGGGGAGGGGCCACCCCGAAGCGAAACGTCATCACCTGAATCGGGCGCTCCGATTGGCCCCGCCACCTCACGTGGCCCGCAAACTTTGGCTGGAAACCGCCTCACTTCGTTTCCAGCAAGGCCATCTCAGACAGCGGCATTACTCCGCTCCGACCCCACGACTTGACATGAATCGCCCACAATGAAATTGGCACGTGAATCGTCCTGCAAAAAGCGCCGGGGGTCCGACCAGTGCCGATCAATGCGCGCCAACGTGGCCCGCACTGCACAACACTCCCTTGCCCGACCGCAGCCCCGCTGGCTGTAGAGACGAGAAGACGCTCACCATACACTGGGAATCCGCTGCTGCGAGCGAGGGCCGAAGGTACATCGTTATGGATAAATGCATGCATGTTTTGCGAGCGGCGTACGTGTCTGCCCTCGAGCACATTCCATACAGTGCGTGCGGTTCGGCCATTATGCACGTGTCCAGCACCCATGTCCGCACGACTCTGCTCGCAAGTGCACGGGGTGAACACCGATATGTGTCAAATATTTGGTTGAAAAGGAACGCACCGCATTTACGTCGCACACCCACATCCCATTCAAATTGGTGTGGAGTTGCCTTTATCGGCCTCCGTACGCGTAATGTGCAGTATGTGCAACGTGCTGGCTGTGTTTGCTTTGTTGTGAAAACACCATTCGTGCAGCCTCTGAAGAGGTATTCATTCGTATGCCTTTTTAATGCAACCGGCAATCTTCCCCAGATCATCGGACGCTCAAGTCGATAATACCGCACTGCGAAGTGACTCGCTGCACATATTGGGTTTAGGGCTCGCTTAGGAAGGAGGGCTCTGCGCCTTAAATGCTCGCACGCCATCGTTTCCCCGCAGCGGCGACGGACGCGCTAGCCTCTATGAGGGCCCACCTCACAGCAAAGTCGCATGTGGCTCAGATTTACCTCAGGAATAATCAGACAAAAAGAAGAGTAGGGATGAAATGAAGAAAAAATGATGTAAGCAAACCTAGCTATGAGATCATCGCAACACACACCCTTTTTGTCCCGCGAGACAAAAGGAAAGGGACTATCTACACATACAATAATGCTCTTGAGACCACTATCTGTTGGATGCAGGTGGTTCCAAGAACCGCATCAATATGTATGTATGTATGTATATATATATATATATATATATATATATATATATATATATATATATATATATATATATATATATATATATATATATATGTATATATATATATATATATATATATATATATATATATATATATATATATATATATATACATATATATATATATATATATACATATATATATATATATGTATATATATATGTATATACATATATACACACACACACACACACACACACACACACACACACACACACACACACACACACACACACACACACACACACACACACACACACACACACACACACACACAGACACGCACGCACACACACACACACACACACACACACACACACACACGTATATTGTGAAGGATTCGGGGGTGGGGGCGGATTCGGACGAGTGCGTCAATCACTGTCCGTAACCAGTTTGGGTTTTCGCACCCTACTCTCGACAGCCAAATGTTACAGATTCGGCGCCACCCTAACCACCGCCGTCTCCGGGGTTATAACACCGGCTAGCTCGGCACAGGCCTCGGGTCACGCGTCTCGAATCGTGATACCAATGTACCCCTGGACCTTACCAGTTGGGGAAATAGACCCCGGTTACAGACAGGTTTTGTCAGAGACCGAGCTAATTCTGCCAGTCTGTAACCATTTTGGTTTTTATATCCAAATCGAGCGGATCGTTCCTCGGCACGGCACGAATTAATTCAAAGCGGCAACTTCAAACGAATCAGCCAGATTTATTGGGGACACATCGGGGAAACACAACACAAGCAAAGCATTCACGACAATGTTATAATTAATCTATTAGCTGTTCTTAACTAGGGAGCTACGGATTACGGGTTTCGAAGGGAACTCGAGCGAGATAAACCTGAAACAACATGCAGACAAGACATGGACAGTATGCAGACAAGACACAGAGTACTTGGTGATGTTTCATGGACGAGAGGAAAGTGTCAAAGCACGAATGAATGTGGCTCGTGACAAGACGATGTCCACGGATTCGAGCACCCAAGCTCAAACGTTGATGAATATATATATATATATATATATATATATATATATATATATATATATATATATATATATATATATATATATATATATATATATATATATATTGTTGCGGATTCGCGCCCGCCGGCGTGCGAACGGCCACGTAACTCGAATCGCGGCACGTCGCCCACCGGAAGGACAATCCCGTCGTGACCCTCTCGAACTAACGCCGGGAACTAGTCACGGGTGGACCTTTCGGACTCACCACGATCGTGCCAACCGGCCCCCCGCGTGGGATAGGGTTGCTCGCCAAATTCGACCTACCTAAGTACCCACACGGAGGGTAGACCGGGCGATCGCACCTCGCCGCAGGTCGACTTCGGACACGGGCCACTTTAAGCGACCCGTTCCGTACTATCGGGATAACTGAGCGGTGTTATCGTCGGCCTCGACGGTTCGATTAATTATCGGGCGTTTTAGCCCACGACCAACCCTTTACGTGAAGTAAGATGGAGATTCAATAAAGGAAAAGACGAAGCGAAACGGGAAAACAGTTCAACATGAAGCACATTTATTTCGCGATGAACGGAAAGCACACATATACAATTACACCAAAAGCAAATGTAAAAGAAGAAGAAACACAATAATACACAAAACGCAAATGCAACAATGCAGATCTAACCGACTACCGAGCACACGGCAACACTTATACAGTTTTACTTCACAGACGGCGCCGACAACACATACACTCAAAGCAAAAGAAAAGGACCACCCTCAAGAATGAGGGGGGTAGGCGGGCCTGGGGCCGAGACCGCGTCGGGCCTAACCGTCTGATGATGAGCCGCAAGATGGCGGTGGCGCCCCGACTCCGCGGGCCTCGCGGACAGTGTCTGGTAGGGGGTGGGAACGGGGCCCCCTTCTCGCACTATCTCAGCGCGGGGGGAAACAGGAAGGGGTTGTTGATGCTCGGGGGGAAGGAGGATATCTCCCTGTCTCGGGTCCCGCGACGAGCGTCTCCACCACGACCTCGGTCGCGCCGCCGGCCTCTCCCTCCGCAGCTCCCCGACTCCGACACGAGCACCCCCTCGACCGCCTTCGCCGCCGCCACCTCTCCACAGCTCCGTCCAAACGCCTTCTCCGACTCCTCTCTTGACTCGTCCCAACTCTTCACTGACTCCGAACTCTTAACTCTCTCCCCTCCGAACTGCTCTGTTTGGCGAGCGCGGCCCCTTATATGCCCCGTGGCCTCGCTACTTCACCTTCGACCCTTTACCTCCGACTCTTCACCTCTAACTGGCTCCCCATTGGACCGAGGAAAAGTGGGCGTGAATGCTTTTTGATCCATGAATTTGCATATAGTGATATTACTCCAACGCACCTGGAGGCGGGGCCAAATCGCCCCACGCTCACCGATAGGACGGAACAGAAGTGGGCGTGAGTCGTTTTTGATCCGTTTTCTTCGGAAAGGCCGGCGCTTTTGCACCCCTGCTCGGTGCGCGCCCTGCACGAGTCCAGTATCGGTGCCCACAAGCGGCGTGGGAATGACGGTGATGCGATGGTTGCGAGGGCGAGTTGTGACAGTAAAGGTCGTGGCTGTGGTTGTGAAGCGGCATTGCGGTTGGTGGTTGTTGTGTGATGGCTGTTGAGACGTGGTTGGTGGTGGTAGTAATGGCAGCTGGTCCAAAATAAAGATAGTAAAAGAAAAACGGCTATCTAGAGGGGTCGCAGCCCGAATGAATGACATTTATTCCCTCTAAACAACGGGTTTGGGCCTAACTACACATATACTTACAGAGATATCTCACCTAAGGGACCTGAATGGTGGTTTGCGAATTTTGTCAACCACAACAATATATATATATATATATATATATATATATATATATATATATATATATATATATATATATATATATATATATATATATATATATATATATATATACTTTTCCCCATGAAAATGAATGGGGGATTTTCAGCGATTCATATTTTTTTTTCCCTAAAAAGTAAACCCCCTTTTTATCCCCAGGTATATTTATTTGTCTCCTCTTTTAACCGAGGGACACTTTTTTTCAAATAACGAATGCAATAAGATAAAGATTTGTTCAAGTAGTAAAGTAGTAATGTGATTTGTTAAAGGTGATTCTAAAGAAATATCTGAAACATGTAAGCCGAGGGACACTCTTTTTCAAATAACCAATGCATATTGTTTAGCTCACTCATTGAACCTATAAATATTTGTTCATTCTCAAATTCCTTCAATAGTTTAATTTTCTTTGCACAATAATCCCCATCTAAAATATTTAAAAACAAAACATTTGAATCTTTATATTTTTTAAGATACCCCTTTTGTGCCATTACGAAATGATAAACTTCTCTTAATGCTCTTGTTTGACCACCTCCTGAGCCTCAGGTTATTTTTAAGCCCTGCTCACTTTCCATAAGCCCCGCCCACGTTTCTTTAAGCCCGCCCACTTTCCCCGAAGCCCCGCCCACTTTTCATGAGGTATTCCTAAGCCACGCCCACTTTTGATCAGCCCCACCCAGTTTTCATGAGGTGTTTTCATAAGCCACGCCCACTTTCCCAAAGCTCCGCCAACTTTTCTCTAAGCCCCGCCCACTCTGAGGTATTTTTGTAAGCCACGCCCACTTTCCTAAACCCCGCCCACTTTTGCTAAGCCCCACCTACTCTTACATCATTTCCAGTTCATCTCTGACTCACAAAGAAATCAGAAAATTCGAGAATGTTAGGCTTTTGAATAATTTGCCTGGGCTTGCCCATGGAATTTCCAAAGGAAACCACACCCACCAGTCTTTCCCAATAAAAGCCTCAAGCCAAGGCTCCATTTTAAACATATTTTTTTGCTGGCAATGGTGTGCTGTGTGCTTGCTTGGAGATCGACAACATGTATGGAACTAAACCTTCAAGTTGATGAACTGGATTTAAACCTCTTATCTGTTGAGGTAAGATTTTATTTTCCTATTTTCAAAGTTTGATTGCAGCATACTCATTTAATTATTAAATCACTTAATTAATACATTATTATTTTCTCTCACAGGAAATTGTATCTGAAATATGAAATTAAAATACTGCTTTGGCTACAACTTGGGGCGAAATTGTTGGCTTGGTTGAAGACCGTCTGAGCGACCAAGACCCACAGAACCAGTTCGTCCTTGATGACCCAACCAAAGAGTTATACCTTGGAGACCAGCAAAGTCCTGAAAAGGAGTTTTGCAACAATAGTACTCATTGCGAGTTATCAAGACAATACCCCCTGAACAAGTTATACCTTGATGAGCCAGAATACAAGTTTTACCTTGGCGACTCACAAATTTCAGACATTTTGAAAAATGGAGTTTTCCTTGATGATCCACAGTTATACTATGCGAGATGTATCACTGAAATCCATAAAAATTGGAAAAATGGAGATTTCCTTGATGATCCACAGTTATACTATGTGAGATGTATCACTGAAACCCATAAAAATTGGAAAAATGGAGATTTCCTTGATGATCCACAGTTATACTATGTGAGATCTATCACTGAAACCCATAAAAATTGGAAAAATGGAGATTTCCTTGATGATCCACAGTTATACTATGTGAGATCTATCACTGAAACCCATAAAAATTGGAAAAATGGAGATTTCCTTGATGATCCACAGTTATACTATGTGAGATCTATCACTGAAACCCATAAAAATTGGAAAAATGGAGATTTCCTTGATGATCCACAGTTATACTATGTGAGATCTATCACTGAAACCCATAAAAATTGGAAAAATGGAGATTTCCTTGATGATCCACAGTTATACTATGTGAGATCTATCACTGAAACCCATAAAAATTGGAAAAATGGAGATTTCCTTGATGATCCACAGATATACTATGTGAGATCTATCACTGAAACCCATAAAAATTGGAAAAATGGAGATTTCCTTGATGATCCACAGTTATACTATGTGAGATCTATCACTGAAACCCACAATATTTCTGGAAATTGTGATTCTACCTTGGAGTCTTGGATAGATGGTAATATTTTTGGAGACTTGAAATGTGGGTCTGGCTTGATAACTCACAATGTGATACGTATCTTGGAAACTCAACAGGAATGTGGTTATACCTTGGAGACTTGGAAAGTTGGGTTTATTTTGGAGACTTGAAATGCTACCACTCTTTGGGATCTAAACCTATCAAGAAAGTTCTTACTCCCCTTTCTACGTCATCAAACCTGAAAGCCTTAAAAGACAGAATTGGAAAAAGAGAAAAAAAAAAAACGTAAAAAATATATATAGGTGGAAATCTCATTTTGAAAAAGACATTGTGTTTGGGGGGTTGGGGTTGAGATTTTGAATGTGAGGGTTGGGACGGACGGACGGACACACACACACACACACACACACACACACACACACACACACACACACACACACACACACACCAACAAACAAAAGTTAAGCCTTGACAATTCAGTTGAGGATTCTGTTTGGGGTTCACAGATCTAAGAACGTCCCCCTTCACACACATTATATACTGTTATACACCTCGGACTTGGCCCTCGAGTGTCCACAACGGTGTATAGGAGGAGGGGGTGAAGCGCCAACCCATTGCTCCCATTGCACACACACACACACACACACACACACACACACACACACACACACACACACACACATCAACAAACAAAAGTTAAGCCTTGACTATTCAGTTGAGGATTCTGTGTTTGGGGTTCAGAGATCTAAGAACATCCCCCTTCACACACATTATAGACTGTTATACACCTCGGACTTGGCCCTCGAGTGTCCACAACGGTGTATAGTAGGAGCGAGTGAAGCACCAACCCATTGCTCCCATTGCACACACACATCAACAAATAAAAGTTAAGCCTTGACGATTCAGTTGAGGATTCTGTGTTTGGGGTTCACAGATCTAAGAACGTCCCCCTTCACACACATTATATACTGTTATACACCTCGGACTTGGCCCTCGAGTGTCCACAACGGTGTGTAGTAGGAGGGAGTGAAGGACCAACCCATTGCTACCACGGGTATTATCTGCTTAGTTTTGTCTTTTGTAACTCCTGTGAATAAACCGAACCTAAAATCTCTTCCCCTTCTAAATCATATATCTTATAAGTCCAAGGAACCGTATATATTACATAAACAATTTTAAAAAGTTCGTTCGTCCATCGTTTAATATAACCTTTTTCAAAATGAGATTTCCACCAATATATTCTCACGATATCACCAACTTTGAACTTAGGTTTTCTGATATTAATCTCTTTTTCATATTTTAATTTTGTAAATGTTTGTGATGGTTTCATATTCGTTGACGTGTGAATCGTGTCATTATACTTATCCACAATATCCTGAATAAAAGATGACCATTGTTGTGAACCAAGTTCTGTGAATTTTTTTATATAGTCTCTCTTTTAGGGTATGATTAAAACGTTCAACAACAACGGCCTTCCCTTCATTAAAGGTACTGTATAATGTAATACTGTTATTTTTTAGAAAATTCATAAATGTCTTGTAATAAAACTCTCTACCCTCATCAGTCCACAATTTTTTAGGTTTTGTCTTACTTTTATTCAATATCTGTTGAAAGGCTCACATCAGAGTATTACCTGTTTTGTTTTTTAAAGGGACAACCCATGCGTATCTACTCCTCAAATCAATAACGGTTAAAGCATACTTGTACCCCTTATCATTATTGAGTTCAATCAAATCAGCGGACCAGATATAATCAACTTCCTTGGAATAAACCTTCCTTCAACGAAAATTTGTGAATATTGGTTTATGTAATTCATCAGCTAATTGCTCTTCAGTCTTAATGACATTATTAGAGCCTATAAGTTTTTTGAATTTCCAAGTCCAAGTTTCAATTTAGCACTGATCATCTTCTTCAAGATGAACCGATCAACTTTTTCTCTCAAGGTTGGATTTTGTATCAGAGACAAATTCTACATTTCTCTATCGGCTTCATGCTTTTCTTCCAAAGTTGTGGTATTCCCATAATCAATATTGTGTCTCATGCACACTTCATCAACTCTATTGATGGGTTTACTCCATGATTTAGGATTGTCTGTCTCATCTAATCTTTTATCCAAGTTTGTGGCTGGACCACAGAAAGAATACCCTGGTAGATGTAATTCCCCTGGTATTCCAGTAGTTGTAAATTTATTTCCTGATAAAAACTTTTGTATATCTCCTCCGAGTTTGTGTTTGGAGATAAATTGATTTTTTTTTTTGACCACACACCGAACATATACCTTTTTGTATAACCCTGTTATTTTTACTTTTAATATAGGAAATATTTTTAGTATTAGTTTTCTTATTACATTTGAGACAATAACTCATTTATTTATGAGAAATAATTCCTGCAGAGTGCAAAACCTTTTTAGATTCCAACATATACATTTGAATCTTAATTTTTAAAACATAAAGAATCCTTAGAAATGCCTTCACTCTCTCCTCCATTTATTTAAGAAAAAAAATGGAAAAACTTGAATTCAAATGAATATCTTGTCGATGTCAATAGTCTTGTCGAAAGTATTGCAAATGGACTTGTCAATTCTTTGTTTTCCTCCTCGGTGGGTTGAGTTATTTTCTGTAATACCACCAATCGTTTTTTAATCTCACTGGTTTCCATATTTTGATATTTATTCATTCTCGCTCTTTCCTCCCTCTCTCTCTTCCCTCTCTTCTTCAACTCCTTCCTCGTCCCTTACTGTCCATGAATCACTTACACCCCATAGAATATCATACATATATTCATCAGGATTTCTTGTTATTCCTGTATCCAAAATATCTTTTTTTACAACAGGAAACCAATAAAATTTATTTTGAATTTCTAAAAGACCCATACCTTTTCTTAACTTAAATTTTTTTTCATTATTTAACATTCTAATTAAATCTAAAGTTGTCGGTTTATCAACATCAGCATAATGCCAATCTTTTATTGAAAATACCTCATTCTTATGTTGTAGAACATATTTATTAAAATACCGAATCCCCTTTTCTTGAAGGTATGCTTGGACACAGAAATGATAATTTTCTTGAAGCCTTCTTGCTGTCATTTATGTATTAGAAATATATGTTAGAATAATATTATGGCACGAAACACCTCCCCATCTTCCCATAGTTAAATAATTTTGTATTTCCTTACTTATTATACATAATCCTGTTTTTTCTGTTTTCATGATATAAACTCGGGCAAAACCATTATTATATTTACCCTTATTAAATTCTTTTATTTGTTGTTTACAAATCGTGGCTCCACAAAACTTCTCTATACCAAGTGGATAATATTCTTCCTTACGAGACTGATTTAATTGTTCCAGGTCTTCTAGGTCAATTTTAAATGACCAATTATACCCTAAGTCATTCATGTCATACCCCCATTGTTCTATTCTCATACAAATGATACGCCCTTCTTTACAAAAATTTATTTTAATTCAAACTGTGAATTCTGTATGACCTGGAGATAAAATCAACACTTCTGTATCTTTGGAATACACGGCCGTTTTATTTAAGGATATATATATATTGTGATAAATCGCTTAATCTCACCAAGTCATTCGCATCAGTTCGGCTTGGATATTTTTTTTTATTTTAAGCATTTTTCATATTAATATTTTTGGTTATATTATATTTATGTCATTCAGCCTGTGCCTTTGTGTAATAATTTGATAAATCAATATCCAGTTCTTGCGATACACCAAAGATAGAACCATCTTTACCAACATAAGTCATTTTTCTTAGATTAAAAATAATGTCATAATTTTTTTTATTTTTGTTGAGTTGCAATAACACATAGAGACATAATTGACCACAACACTTGGAATTTAATTATTGGACTTGAAATGTTTGATAAACACCATTCTGAAAGAATTTTATGACTTCAACAGGTGGTGGAAGACCAAAACTATCAAAATAATATTTGTCTTGACTATTAAAAATACAAACCCAATGAGAACCGTTCCCATTATTATCTTCGAAGTTCATAATATTCTTTGTATGTTAAGGCATATTTGTTAATGCATCTCTCATACAAATAACCACATTATGAATTTTTAATTTCTTACAATATTTGACAAGTTGTAAATTTGATGTTGTGTTCCTTCCAAATTATTTAAACCACTCATCAATGCTCGTTTATTTATTAGAAAGATATAATCCATTACCTCTTTTAGTTAATTTTACACCTGCTTGTGCGAGAGAAGAAAGCATATCTCCAACTAACAATCTCGCTTTATCAGGCAGACCTTCAAATTTTTCAGCAAAATCTACAATTACACCACTTCCACAAATTTGTTTCTCCAACTCTTTGTTTTGTCTTTCCATTTCTTTTTGAGCCTGGAGTTGAGCCTTCCTTTCATTGGCAGTTTTCACCGCTGTTGAAATACCACCCGTCAATGCTCCAACCGCACTTAAACCAGCAAATAAAGGAATTAGAACAGGGAGAAATCCTCCACTCGTCTCTCTTATTGAATATTTTTTCAACATTGGTTTTGTCATTTTAATTTTAAGTGAGCCAGTATCATTCAAGATTTTAACCTGTTCTCTTGTGAGCAAAACATCAATTCTTACTGCTCCTTTTCTCTGAATTGCATTAACGTTAATCGTGCAAGGCTTTTGATTTTGAACACAAGATGATAGTTTATGAAGATTGATTTGATTAACATATACCCCAGTTGGTACTTTGCCACTCATTTATTTTACAAAAAATTATGTGAGACTAATCATAACACCATTATCTGTATTAATCTGCAATTCTGTTTCTTCCAAAAGCAAACAATATGTATCAACTTCTTCACTCTCTCCTCTTTCAACGTATAGGGAAGTATCCACTCGATTCGACTTTATAGTTTCCTTTTGAGTGCTCAGGTCAAACGCATAGATTGTAGACAAACTTTTAAATGCTGTCATATCCAAAATAGGTTCTTTATTTCCATTACTTTCACACACCTTTTGGTAAGACTTGCATGCTTCAGCAAAATCATTGTTTTTCCCAATTAATTTCCAATCTATCTCGTGGATAAAATGTTCCATCCAGAGAAACGCGAAGTTGTTTCACCTTTGCATTATCACTCAATGCATTATTCTTATCAGTCGCAGTATCACCATCTGGCTTTTTAAAAATGATCCACAGATATCGTGGCTTTCCTTCCAGAACACCCAAATTCCACTTGAAAGTGGTTTGGTTTAGTTTAACGTGTTGACATCTTCTTTTGAGGTATGATACACTGAGTGGTTTCTTTGAGTTAAGTCTTCTGTTCAACATCTCTTCTGTTTTAAGATTAGGAGTATATTCACTAATATACCAACTCATTTCATCAATTACAAATTTATTCTGATCACCAAAAGCACTCGCAACACCAAAAAGTAATCTATTTTCATTATCATTCCTTTGTCGTTGAAATCTAATTTTAAGACCGTACAGAACTTTATCATGATCACAAAATCCAAATATACCTTTAAGAGGAACTGCCACAGTAAAACTATTAACTGCTTTTGTATCATCAGTATACGTTCCTTTCCTTTGAGTATATCCAGGGTCTGTGGTTGTTGCCATTGACATATCAGGAATAAAACCTTCGACAGACCCCTTTCCCATTCTATCACTGAATGTATAGAGTGTAAATTTCATCATTTCAGATACAGCAGAGACATAATCAACCGCTTCAACTTCTTGTGTTCCAATGTACAAACGAACACCATCAAACATTTTCCAGAAGAAATAATTTACGAGTGCAGCGTTTGTATTATTCCCAGCCTTAGTGAATTTAAATTTACACAACAAGAAACTTTCGGATAGATTCAAATAGGTTTGTTGATTATTTATTTCAAAACTTTTTGTACCATTTGCATTCCAGTCTGTTCCAGTTATTGCATTTACCTTGAAGTAATCTTCTTTTTTAGTGGAGTTTGAGATGATAATGGTATCATCCAAATCATAGATACTATCAATTGCTTCCATACTTGTATTTATTTCGGAAAAAAGATGTTAAAACTTTTGAAACCCTGACCCAAGTATTTGAATTATTTTCTGTCGTTCTTGGGGGGACAACTGAGTTTTGCCTTTCTTAATTTCTTTAATTGCTTGTAATAAAGTAAAATTTACTGAAACTGAAATTCATCTCTACTTTCAGTTGCATATTGACTCATATTTAATGATATTAACATCGATATCTATATACTTTTTTTCATTACCAGATTCAACTACAACATTTTTTATATTAAAGGTAATTTTAAAATGATCCTTAACTGCTATTGAATGAAATGTCATTTCACCTGATATATTAACATCCTTTATTTCATCAGGATTTACATCTTTAGGGTTGTTGAAATAAATACAAATTTCTCCTTGCATATTACAGATGGTCTTATCTTTTCTTTCCATAGCTTCATCCATAAGGTTTTTGTTTTTTGATACTTTTTCTTGTTTCATTGCTTTTTCTCGTTTTGAATATATTACCAGAAGGAGAGGAGAAACTTTTGTTAGAGAAACTTTAATTGATGTTCTACCAGGTAAACTAAAAGCCCTTCCACTGAAGGAAATTGAAGAACTCATCTTATCCACCTTAATTGTTTTTATCCAATCGTTGTAATATTTATCTTTGTTCAATTTTACATCCTTGACATATTTCTCAGTATCTTTTACAAATGAAGAGATTGCTTGAAACTTGTCTTTTGTGTTTTGAAACATTGCATTTATTAAGTGAAAAAAGTTGGAGGATAAAATGGTTTTAAGCACAGATTCACCTATAAATTAAACGAAATTTTCATCAAGAAAGTTTAAGTTTAAGCAAAGTTTTATTGTATAAAAATGGTGAATACAACATACTGCGATGTTTGTAATCACGAATCTCAACATTATAAAAAACACCTTCAAACCAACAAACATACATTTAATCTATTTCATCAAATATCTCCTCGTGAGTTGGAAAGAAAACATTGTGATATCTGCTCAAAGGATGTTTTGAAGAGTAGTTATAACAGACATCTTCAATCACAAAAACACAATAAAAATGAGTTTAAAGTAAAGGGAGACTATTATATTGAAAACACTGATGCGGCATTTAAAGGGAATATAAAAATGAGGATTTTTCAATTTGGAGAACCCGGTCCATCATCAATAGCTGAATCAATTGAAATAGTGAAACCTGATGTTGAAAAAGTTATTTGAAAGACATTAAAAGAAATGAAAACTTTAAAGTTTTATATGGGAGTGAAAATGAATATGAAAAGACAAGATGAAGAACAAACTCCTTATATGAGAACAGATCTTCATTTTATAACATCATTTCAATATTTTTTGAATAGTGGGGTTTATGAAGAACTATCAAGACAAGAGGAGGATGTTGATAATACAGTGGTAGGAAGTGGATTTCATATTAAAAAAAATCATCTTTTTAGATATACACATTCTAAAATCAAACCCTCTTCAAGCTTCTTATATTGAATTACCAAAATAAATAAAACGAAAGAAGGCAGTTGTTAATATTAAGAACAATGATAATAAATGTTTTCTCTGGTCTGTTCTTGCTCACTGACATCCACCAAATTGTAATTCAGAAAGAGTAAAACAATGTATGAAATATGAGATATTAGTAAAAAATAAAATTAGTATTCGTAATATTAGTAAAAAAAAAAATAATAATAAAAAAGGGTAAAACAATATTTGAGAATACCTTGGACATTAAAGATTTTAAATTCCCAATGCCACTAACAGATATTCCTAAATTTGAGAAAAAGAATAATCTTTCTATTAATGTATATGGATTAACGGATACAAACAAAGTTCAAATATTAAAAATTTCAAACAACTATAAAAATGAAGAAACACACATTGATCTTTTATATTTTAGTGTTGGAAAAAATTCACATTATACATACATCAATTATAATTAATCAAGATTAATCTCTGCTCAGTTATTCAGAACAGCAAACAAAATATATCCTTCCAAGCGATGTCTTAATTCATATCATACAAAAGAACGATTAGAACAACATTCAAAATATTGTAGTAATCATAAATCAGCTGTAATTACAATGCCTAAACCTCGTGAAAAGATTTCTTTTGAAGATAATAATAAATCTATCATGCACCCATTTGTGATATACGCTGATTTTGAATGTATCCTAAAAAAGATAAATACTGCTTCGCCGAATCCAAAAGAATCACATACAAATAAATATCAAAAACATATTCCTTGTGGTTTCTGTTATTATATCAAATCATCTGTTGGAGAAAAGTGTAATAAACTTGAACATTATACTGGAAAAAAGCTTCACAAGAGTTTGTAAAATGATTAGAAAAGGATTGTATAAGACTAACTAAATGAATGAAAGAAACAAATGAATCGATGAAATTAACCGAAGAAGAAAACTTAGAATTTAGAAAGAACAATATCTGTCATATTTGTGAGGAGGAAATTGAGGAGTCTAAAGTTAGGGATCATTGTCATCTTACTGGTAAATATAGAGGTCCCGCTCATTCCTGTTGTAATCTTAATTATAAATTACCTTCTTTTATTCCAGTCTTTCTTCACAACAGCGCCAACTATGATACACATCTATTTATAAATGAACTTTCAAAAACACCAGGGAATATTTCTGCCATAACAAAGACAAGTCAAAAGTATATTTTATTTACAAAAATGATATTCACAAAACCTTTAACTCGTATTCGGTTTCTTGATTCTTACAAGTTTATGGGAACACCACTAGCCTTCCGACCATCAAATATAAGCTCCACGGGCTCTTTTCCAAATCTTAATTCATTCTTTCCAAAAGAGGAAATTCTAACTAAAGAGGAAATTCAGATTAAAGAGAGAATTCAAAGTAAAGAGGAAATTCTAATTAATGAGGAAATGAATGAAGAAATTCTTACTAAAGATGAAATTCTAATTATACAGAAAATTCGAACAAAGAATGAAATTCTAACTAAAGAGGAAATTCTGATTATAGATGAAATTCTGATTAAAGAGGGAATTCTAACTAGAGAGGAAATTGAAACAAGGAATGAAATTCAAAGTAAAGAGAAAATTCTTACAAGTAAGGGAATTTATCCTTATGGTTATATGGATTCATTTATGAGATTTAAAGAAACACAACTTCCTTCAAAAGAAAGTTTCTATAATAACCTTTATGAAGAAGAGATAAGTGATAAGGAATATAAACACGCACAAGAAATTTGGAAAATATTTAAGATAAAGAACCTTGGAGAATATCATGATTTGTATCTAAAAACAGATGTTTTATTGTTAGCTGATGTGTTTGAAGCTTTTAGATCACTCTGTCATAATAAAAATTGTTATGGATTAGATCCTGCCCACTATTTCACAGCTCCTGGTTTAGCTTGGAGTGCAATGTTGAAAATGACAAAACAAGATATAGATTTAGTCAGTGATGTAGATATGCTTTTGATGATTGAGAAGTCTAAGAGAGGTGGAATATCACAAGTATGTTCAAAAAGATATGCTAAAGCAAATAATAAATATCTTCCAAATTATGAGAGTGAAAAAGATAGTAATTATTTGATGTACTTTGACGCTAATAATTTGTATGGATGGGCAATGTCTCAATCTCTGCCTTATGGTAAATTAGAGTGGGTGGAAGAAAAGGATTATGAAAAGGCTTTGATGAATATTGTTATTTCTTCTCAAGAGAAATTGAATGACAAAGAAGAAGGTTATTATTTTGAAGTTGATTTGAAGTACCCGAGTGATCTTCATAATAAGCATAAGCTTCATAATAAGCTTCCTTTTGCATGTGAGAAAGAAACCCCAAAGAAAGAATGGTTCAGTGATTATCATAAAAGTTTTAATATTAAAGGCAAATCAACAGAAAAGTTATTAACAACATTCTATGATAAAGAGGGATATGTTTTGCATCAAAGGAACTTGAGACAATATTTATCTGCTGGGTTGAGAGTAGCTAAAATTCATAGAGTTTTAAAATTTAAACAAAGTCCTTGGATGAAAAAGTATATTAAATTCAATACAGATATGAGAACAAATACAAAAGTAAAATTTGAAGGGGAATTCTATAAATTGATGAATAATGCTGTCTTTGGAAAGACAATGGAGAATGTTAGAAACAGGCAAAACATTAGATTTGCAACATCTTGGAAAGAAGCTTCTAGATTGATAAATAAACCAAGTTTTGAGAGAGAAGAGGTTTTTTCAGAGAACTTTTCTGCTATTCATATGAAAAAGGAAAGTATTGTCATGGATAAACCAATTTATATTGGAACAGCAGTTCTTGATTTATCAAAGATATTGATGTATGATTATTTGTATAATGACTTAAAGAAAGAGTATGGTGAAAATGTTTCATTGTTGTATATGGACACTGATAGTTTTATCCTAGATATAAAAACTGATGATGTTTATGAAGATATGAAGAAAAATATTGGAGTATATGATACAAGTAATTTTAGTAACAAGAGTGAGTTATTTTCAATAAAGAATGAAAAGGTTATTGGCAAGTTTAAGGATGAGTTGGGTGGAAAAGTAATGAGTGAGTTTATTGGTTTGAGAGCAAAGGCATATGCTTATAAGTATGGTGATCAGATTGATAAAAGGTTAAAGGGAATAAAGAAATATGTAATAAAGAAATCAATAACTTTTAGAAATTATTATAATTGTTTGATGAATAAGAAAGAAGAATATAGGAAAATGAATACAATAAGAAGTTATAAACATAAGATATATAGTGAAGAAATAAATAAAAAGACATTAGGAGCCTTTGATGATAAGAGATTTATTTTAGATAATGGAATAGATTGTGTTCCATATGGATATTGTATGATAGAGTGTATAAAATAGATTGTGTTCCATATGGGTATTGTATGATAGAGTGAATAGAATAGATTGTGTTCCATATGGGCACAAGTTTTAACGATGGGAAGATGGGTTAGGGTTTTTAAGGGCTACCGCCGCGTTTTTCACAATATATAAATGGTCGAACCAAGTATTAGTCAAACTAAAGAGTGGAGAAAATCTCAGTCTTGGTATATAAATGGAAAACATAATGAATGTGAAAAATATCAAATAAGTCTTATTGAAAAAATATCTAAAACAAAGGTAAATAAAACAAATATGCGAATCAATTTAAAAACCAATAAGTTAGAGGATGTACCTCTATCGATGGTAAATGCTGCTACAGGAAAAAATAAGATAACATGAGTGAGAATTGCTTTGCAATGCATGTCCTGTAATGATGTGATATTTTCTAAGTCCAAAAAGGGCATAACTGAAAAAATGAGAAAATGCCCTAAAACTCAAACTTCTTCTGTAACTTGTTATACTAAAGCCATGTATCAAGTTTCAGTTGAACATGTCAAAAAGTATGGGGCGAAAAAGTCGGAAAAACCACAGGTGGGACAGATGGACAGACAGACGGAAAGCAAACCTTGAGCTTTCTCCGGTGAAACTGGTAGGGGACCAATAAAATGAGGTTGATTTGATGGTCTGGTATTGATATCCAAATCATTTATTATTTCCACATCATACAAAGGGTCAAATTACTCACACAAATATCTTCTTCTCCTTAATGAACAGGTCTACAGCTGACAGGCTTCCAAAGCACTGGTTTGATGTCAGAAAGAACATTGCACCCACCCTGCAAAACAGTGTGAACATGTCAATTCAAATAGCTACATGAGAAAAATAATAATGACATTGTCAAAACAACACAATGTAGACCGAGATAAAGTATCAAATCAAAAGGAAAATGTGAAATAATTATTGTATTTGAGCGTGGACCGTTATTATAGTAAGGCAGTTAGCAAATGGATGTGGATGTTCTGGACAAAAGCGTTAAATTTTCCCCACATGCTTCCCATAGGCTTTAGCTTTCCATTTTTGGTAGGAACCACTTCCTCCAAATACATTATGGTGGCCATCTTTAAAACTCGTATAGAGATGTAAGTTCTGATTCGGGGCGATACATGATGTCTCAAGATTGTGATCCTAAGTGGCTTAGAAACTGAGATATTGGTAGATATAGGTTTTTACATGGTGGCCATCTTGAAAATCCAAGATGGCAACCATAATGTATTCAGAGGAAGTGGTTCCCATCAAAAATGGAAAGCTAAGATAGTGGGTAACGTGTGAAAAAATTGACGCTTTTGTCCGGAAAGTCCATATCCATCTTAAATCTGGTCCTAAGCTGCCTGACTATTAGGGTTGGTGCCTTCATTGTGATCAATGACTGAGGGCTGAAAGAGCGATTTCAGTTTTTCTTTCTCGTAAAACTTGCTGTTAATATTTTCCTTTGATTAAGGTTTGTTTATTGCTTGCATATAGTTAAATTTCTGTTTTATTAATATTCTGATGCTTTTTAATGATTTAAGATATAACTCTGAATTGTATATGCAGACAGGAGCTAAGTAAAATACAATGCTGAGAATATCGCATCTCCACAGCACGATAGTGATGTGGAAAGCATTGCTGACCCAGAAAGGGGGGTCGGGATCTCGATCTCTCTCTCGATCTCTCTCTCGATCTCTCTCTCGATCTCTCTCTCGATCTCTCTCTCGATCTCTCTCTCTCTCTCTCTCTCTCTCTCTCTCTCTCTCTCTCTCTCTCTCTCTCTCTCTCTCTCTCTCTCTCTCTCTCTCTCTCTCTCCCTCTCATGCTTCAAGATGAAGAGAGATACGGTGTTTGAAATGCAGATGTCTTGTGAAAGTTCCACAATAGGGACCTTGTTAATTGTTCAACCCGGAGGAAGACTCCTATACATAGCGCTTCTCCAGACCCACATTCTTATCGGCTAAACCATGAGAGATGCTCTGTGCAAGAACAGGTTGAGCCACTCACCGCAAAAAGGGTCTTTCTCCAGAGTACTTCGCTAAAAAGAATATAAAAGCAGGGGTGACTGAAGATAAACAGAGCATATTGTTATATTCGCTCTCGCATTCTGTTCGACCTGTGCACGGGTGTTTGGTTAACTATTTAACTGGCTGGTTGTTAGTTTAATTGTTAGTTTAGTTTTTTTTAATTGTTAGTTTATTCAATTGATTTGGTTAAAGTGATTTTTGTGTTTGATTTCGTTTAAGTGATCTTTCGTTGGGTTTATTGATTGAGGAATAAAGGAAAATTATAGACCTGTTCTTGACATATTATATTGTGTGTGAAGGTACATTATCCTTGCTGTGTTAAGCCATTATATTTGTTGATGATTGTGTCTCTCATAATTACAGCATTGTAATTCAAGGTCTGGGGTTCGAGCCCCAACATGACTACTTGCAGTCCAGTATTATGTTCCTTGGCATGATGTGTATAGAAGGAGCACAGTGGTGGATGGAAAAGGCCATTAATCAAAACAATTGGAATATTTAAGCTGCATTTATAAAATACAAGGTAACGTTAGAACTTCCCTTCCTGGATTAAGAAGTGAATTTGCACCAACGTAAATATTATTAGCCCCCATTGGACTTAAAGGTCCCCTGACATGCAAAACTTTCTGGTTATTTATATATTAACTTGACCTTCCTCGTGAAGAAATCACCCGTTTTTTTTTTAATCAAAAATGGGATAATTAGAGCAATATTTCGATCATTTATTGTGCTTTTCACAACTTGCTATGCTCTGCCCCTAAAAAAAGTTGACTTCAGCGAATCGCAGCGTTGATGGCACATACAGAAACTCACACAGAGTGGATTGACTAGAGATCTCTAGAGTCTCAACCAGCGTTTCTCAACCTTTTTACCCTTGTGGAACCCAAGAAATAGTTTTCATGTCTCAGGGAACCCCTGCATAAAAATTATTATATACCATTATTAATATCTAGCTCTTATATATTTTTATCGTAGTTCATGTGGTAAATATAATTTTTCTTTCCGGATACCTGGTTTAAGGAAAAAATGACCCCCTTTTTGTCAAATTTATTGGCAATGAAAAAAAAAAACATACTGCTCGTTTGTGAGACCTCACACCGAGGTTTTAATTCACACAAAAAAAAAATCTTTTTTAAATCAAAAAAACAAACAAACACCTCATGTAACTTGATAAACAAAATTTAAACAAATAAAGCTGAAGCAATAAAGGTAAACAGAAGAACTAACCTTGAGAGAGAGAGACTTCGCGCTAGGAAGCACAGAGAAGATAGATGGACACTGTGCATGCGTCCAGTACTTGAGTCAGTCACTCAATGATACACGAATCCGCCGCGTACAGGACGTCCACTAACCAGTGAGGGCGGTTTCACACTGGCGCCATATAGACATCATTAAATACATTCCCTATGGTTCTTATAATTGTAAATAATATAAGAGGTTGAAGCCTCTATTATAATAACCAGGGAGTTTCCAACAATATGCCGTACGTGTATAGTAAAATTACGAATATTAAATCAAACAAAAACTACTCAAAATACATTAGCCTATTTATTACTGTTTCTCGCGGAACCCCTAGCGACCTCTTGCGAAACCCTATGGTTCTGGGGAACCCCGGTTAAGAAACACTGGTCAAGACTAGTCCGGTAAATCCGTCGTCCGTCCGACTAGGCCGATAAATCTGACGTGCTGTAGCTTTTATTTATTATTCTCTTTTTTTCATTGTTTTCTACTGGTGCTACATGACGACAGTAGGAATAAAATAAATAAAAATGCAACAGACTAACGTCAGATTTATCAGACTACTCGAGACAATTGTGCCACAATGTGTGTTCTGCACACAAGTTTTCATCGTATCCGGACAGCGAGATTGCTTCGTTTTATGCGCGGAGAGATACGGCCGATGACATGCACTGGCCTTGTTTGTGATTAATTCGCCGTGGAGCAACATGTCCGCTGCGCTGTGCTGTTCACATCACCTCACTATAATATTTCTGATATCGAGCAGGATGCAAGTCGAATTTACATTATTGAATTACGAATAGGATATAGTCTAACCAATTGTTATTTCCGAGTCTTCCTTTGATGTCCTCCCGATCATCATGAACTCCGGGAATTTCATCGCCATTTTCCTCTGCTTGTCCTGCTTCGGGCTCGAACTGGTAAGGCCGTATTTTATTTCCAGCTGCCTGAACTTCACCTCCTGCGACTATGTTATCCGACAATTCTCCATGTGATTCAGACCAAAATCCTTCATTTCTCTCACACTCACTGTCTTTACCAGACAAATGAAAGTCCATGTCATCCATTATTCAAAAACATGTTACTCATAGGTTAGAAATAAGTTTCGGGTACGCTAAACATTACCTCGACGTGTTTCGACTTATGAGTAACTTACAAGTAACGTGTGTCGACGTGTGTCAACGATCGCATAACGTGCCTACAACTTATGGCCAGCATATGCGGAACGTGTGAGTCATACACTGGCATACGTCGACAAATTTTGAGCATGCTTAAAATTTGTCGACGAGCTCGGCGTACTACGACATATGCCAGCGTGCTTCAGCGTGCTCTTAACATTTACAAAACTTACCCATAACGTATTCGACGTGTGCCAGCGTTTTAGACAATTTTCATACGTCGGCATATGCTGGTTAAATCGTCAAGGTGTGACAGGACCTTGAGTCTCGTTAAAGATGACAGGCATTTTGGACACAGATGTCAGTATTTTCACACGATAAATTTGGCTCTGTGTGGACCTGTTCCTAAACTCAAGCCTCGTGCCACTGGAAAAATCATGGAGCTTCACTATTAGGATTTTAAATTTCCAATATATTTGAGAACACTCCAGGAACTTCTTGTATAAAGCATTTTATCATGCATATTATTGAGTTATCTAGTTACGTCAAGTTGTATTTGGCTTCTGTGACATTTATGATCATATTTCTCCAAACATCCCTATCTTGAACTTCTTCCCAAAGCTTTGGCCGAAAGAGCATTGTAGCCTTTGCCCCATCCATACAGCACATACATTGTCTTTCTCTTCTTCTATCAATCAAACGAAGCATGACTAATTTATCCAGACTTTCATTTTCTGCACTCATAATGTGTCCAAAGTATGACAGTTTCTGGTTTGGCATCAGTGTTTCTAATATCCATGGTGGTCTAATTTCTTCAAGCACTGAGTTGTTTGTTTTTCTTGCAGTCAATGGAATTTTAAACATTTGTCTGTTACACCACATTTCAAAACGATCCTTTATTTTCAAAACATTTTCAAAATCTTTATTTATTTTTCAGTGTCCACGACTCATTGTCACATCTTTGTCTTTCCAGATATTTGTCAGTCATGACATTGCTGTTTTTCCCAATGCTAACCATCTATAAAACAAGCCGGGAGGCGACGATGGTTCGTGGGCATTATTGAACAATGCCACGATAGGTACAATTGAGTTGCTGTTGGTTGCACATGTTTCTGGATCGAAGAACTTCACTGTGACACCACACAATTTTGACACACTTTCAATCTCACATGCCACTTTGCGCGACTTCTTCAATAAGGCTGCTTTGGACTCCTGATTTTCTGAACTTATTTGTTTTTTGAACCTGATTCGGGGTTCCTGGAACCGAGAACCTGAAATTCCAGAACAGCCTGAATTGGCGTCACTTTTCTGAAATGATGGAATACTATTACGAGGTGGTGTTTCCGAGAAATGCTGCCAACGTCACGGGTAAGGTACCAAGTATCGTAGCAAACGAATGACGACTAATTATAATCATCCACGTTCTGATCATGGTGAATCGACCCAGTGGCATATCGAGAGAATCAGCCCCAAAAGTGAAAATTAGTTAACGTAAACGATGAAGTTGATTCCGGTGTTTAGTAAAGCCTGAAATCCTGAGATTAGGCCTGAAATTAGAAATTTCCTCCAAAGCGGAAGTTCATTGTTAGATTAAGTTAGATCCATCTTGTGGATGCTTTAAATTGCCACAAATTGGTAATTATAGAAACACCTAAACACTAAAGTTGGATTCCAGTATTGAAAGTAGAAGCACTAATTTCCACCCTCGTGTTGTGTGAATCTCCATTGCCACAAAAGTGGAAGTAGGTAAAAATATTCACATTATTAATAAAAAAAATACACAATTTCTACCGAAGTGGAAGTAAAATGGAAAGTTAGAACAAGTTTGTGGAAGCCACAAAAGTGAAAGTTCGTTAAACACCAAAATGCTGAAGTTGACTCCAGTGTTGATGCCTGAAATCAGAACAAAAATTAGGAATTTCCAGCGAAGTGGAAGTAAAATGGAAAGTTGGATACAGCTTGTGGAAGCCACAAAAGTGAAAGTTAGTTAAAAACCTAAATGCTGAAATTGATTCCAGTGTTTAGTAAAGCCTGAAATCCTGAAATTGGGCCTGAAAAGCCTGAAACTAGGAATTTCCACCAAAGTGGAAGTTAATTGAAAGTTAGATCCAGCTTGTGGAAGCTTTAAATTGCCACAAAATTGGTAGTTCTAGAAATACATAAACACAAAAGTTGGATTCCAGTCTTGAATAAAAAAAATGAAATTTCCATCAAAGTGGAAGCTTTTGAGGAAGCCCTACCGTAAAAACCGATCTCTTCCATCAAAATTGACCAAATCAAATGGGATTTTTTTATATGTTGTACTTATGGACATTACGCACAGCTTCTAGGAAATTAAATTGCAAGAAAAAAAATCGAGAAAAATAAAAATAAATAAATAAACAAATAAAAAGTTCAAGTTGGTGTGGCTCTGCCCACAAGGGTTGTGGGATGCCCCTCATACAAAAAGACACAAATCGACCATGATATCTAGCTTGTGTCCAAGTTTCATCAAGATCGCATCAAACGTCATTGAGCTATGCTCTGGAGGGAGTCACAAACAGACAGACAGACAGACAGACAGACAGACAGACACAACGAAAATAGTGGTCACTGCTGACGCCCGTGAACCAAAAAATAGTGGTCACTGCTGGCGCCCGCGAACCAATTATCCTCCACATTGCCCACTCATTTCAATCCTAGAATCCAGGAAGATTAAACTTTCCAATATTTCCACATGATCGTCTCCCAATCTGAACAGGTCGATCTTCTTATTTGACAAGATTATAGTATTTTAAAGTTTAAATAAAGAGCAGCCTTTCACGGTTTCACACATATTAGCTGTCTATTAAGCAGTTGTATGCCATCGTGTATTGTGCTTGTGCCAAGTTTGAACAAAACCGGACTATGTATGTATGAGAAAGGGTTGGGGACACATTTAAGTAACAAAATTGCTGCCAGTCAGCCATATTGGATCTGATCTCAAAAAAAATGACAATCATTCTTTATCTGCGTGCCGAGTTTGACCAACATTGGTGAATGCTTGTCAGAGAAATGGTTGAGAACGTGTTCAACATCGGGGGTTTTTTTTTTACAACTAAAATGGCCGTCAGTCTACCAGTCGGCCATCTTTGATCAGATCGCAAAATATAGTAAGGTATGCCATGGTGTGCTGTGCTTGTGCCGAGTTTGAACAAAATCGGACCATGCGTGTCAGATTAATGGTTGGGGACATTTTAAGTAAAAAAGCGGCCATCAGTCCAGCCATCTTTGATCTAATCTCTAAAAACAAATGACTTGCATAAGTAAGTCATGATTCTTTATCTGTGTGCCAAGTTTGAACAACACTGGTAAATGCATGACTGAGAAATGGTTGAGGACATGTTAAACTTTGGATTTTTTACAACTAAAATGGCAGCCAGTCAGCCATATTGGATATGATCTTGAAAAAAAATGGCCTGTTTATGAAAGCCATCATTCATTATCTGTGTGCTCCTTTTTAACAAGATTGGTAAATGCATGTCTCAGAAATGGTTGAGAACATGTTCAACACCGGGGTTTTTTTTTTTTTTTACAACAAAAGTGGCCGCCAGTCGGCCATCTTGGATCTGATGTTGAAAGAAAATGACGTTCCTATGTATACCATCATGTATTGTCTTTGTGCCAAGTACCAATAAAATTGGTCCATAGATGTCCGAGATATGGTTGCAGACGCACACATATACGCACACACGCGAAAATCAATACCAAATCAATAAGCCCCTGTTTCAGACTAAGTCCAACAGCAGTTAATAATTCCAACATTTATCATGTGACCATGACAATTGTGGAAAATAGAGAGGTGGGTTATAGTGAAGATAAGATCTCAACACCGGGACTGAGGATTTTTATAACTGCAAACTAATTAATTAATTACGGAAAGAATGGCACTTACCTATTTTGAATTCCAGTGGAGTCATCAGAGATGTCAAAGAAAATCACTCCAATGATTAGGCCCAGAATCACAGTCACCACCAGCTGTGAGCAGGCAATAGTTATTTCAGAGTGATGTCGACTATATGGTTTTTCGTTTTATAATGGAGGGCTAAAATAAAGTTATACAACGCAGTCTGATGCAAGAGGAGACCATCCAGCCCATCATGTCAATGCATTTCCAGAAATATCCATGTACATCTATATCCTTAATGTTTCCATGTACCTATCCAACTCCAGTTTAAACCCTTCCACCATTTCAGCTACCACCCCTGATCCAGGGAGACATTTCCATGCATTATCTACCCTCTGAGAGAAAGACCCCCGCCTTAATGTCGAACAAACTCGCCTCTTCTTCACTCTTAAGCTGTAGCCCCTGCTCCTATCACTGTACATTCTGCTGAAAAAACTCTTCCACATATATTCCATCTATACCCTTCATTATCTTAAGCATCTCTCCATCAGATTCCCTTGTAATCACCTACTTTGTCATTAATAAAAGTTCAGTCTCATCCAGCCATTTCTCACAGCTATGGTCAGTTAGCTAACCCAAAAATCATGTAGTCACTATGTGCTGCACCCTCTCCCAGGCAGCTATGTCCTTTTTCAAATGTGGAAACCAAAACTGAACACACTATACCAAGTGAAGTCTGGCTAAAACTAAATTCCTGAACATTGTTAACACGAATAGAAGCTTGTATTAAAAAAAAAATTCATACTAGTTACTACTTTTAGATAAAGAGGCCATGAATTCATTATATATATAGAAGAAGGGGTAGGAGAAACTGAAGCACACAGGGCTTGGGTGTGCAGTACATGTATGAAATACAATGTTGTGCTGTATTCATATTTTTTCATTCTTTTTTTAAGAATTACTTTGCATATATATTTTTCAATAATCGTCAAATTGTGTAATTAGGAAGCAATGTCAACATGTTTTTGAAATGGATAAATTTGTATGAGACATTTTAGTGTTTTGATGGTGTTCATTATGGAATGAGACAATGGCAATCTGCTTTTGCTGAGACAGGATTGCCATTTAATATGAAAAAAAATTGCTTTGATTAAAGTTGTTCTCGATTGCAAAGTCCATGTGAATGAAACTGTGGTCACAAACCCCAAAACCAAAAATTGCAAAACAGAAATAATAGCCTCCTTATATTTTTTTGAATACAATGTCGAGGCTCGGATGAGAGCAAACATACAACGCACAGCAAGGGGGGGGGGCATGAGACAAGAGGGGTGGGAGAGGGGAGGATAAAACAGTGGGGAACAGAGACATGAGGAGATCTGAAGAAGGGAGAGGGATGAGGCAGGGAACATAGGGTATACAAGATGGACATTACAGGGACTTTCAGGAAGGAAAGCAGGGAATTTGAAGGAGGTGGGTTTGGAGTGGATTAACGGGGGTAGAAAAGATCGAGGTTTTGGATGGAGGAAGATAAGAGTGGGTGGTGAACAAATGCTTTGAAGGGCTGGAGGGAAGAATGGGATTGCACAGAGAGAGGGAGTTTATTCCAAAGGAGGGAAAAATGAGGGAATGAAAGAGTGAAGGTGAGCAGTGATTCGTGATTTTAGTAGTTTTACCAGAAGGGGGTTGTTGGTGGACCTTGAGTGCCCTACAGAAATATGGTGGGGACATATTGCAGACAGAGCAGTGGGGGCGGCGAGACGGGAGAGGAGACTGTAGAAGACAGAAAGACACCAATATGCCTGCAGTGAGAGAGTGAGAGGCCCAAAGACTCAGCCTCATTGTGGGAGATACCAATGATCCGAAATGCCTTGGTTTCCAGAGCGTGAAGCCAAGAAAGGTGAGAGGCAGGAGCACCAGCCCAATGGGGAGAGCAGTACTCCATCAGGCTGTGGACGAAAGCTTTGTAAGTGGTCAGGAGCTCAAGAGGACCGAGGAAGGACTTTGCACGATGGAGGATTCCCAGTCGGCGACTGGCTTTTGAGTCGAGGTTGGAAATGTGACTTTCCCAGGAAAGGTCATGGCAGATAGTGAGACCCAGAAGCTTGAAAGAAAAGACTTCTTCCAGAGGATTGTTGAGAAAGTGGATGGGTGGGGGGGGGGGTTCTAAACGGTCCTTTCAAAGAGACATAGTGAGAGTGTGAGATTTGTCTGGATTGAAAGACATGTTCCACATGTTGGACCAGCTTGTGATTCTATCCAGATCGGCAGAGAGTGAAGAGGCTGCTGCCTGCAGATCTGTGGGTCGACAGATGGTATGGCAAGGAGGGAGTCACCAGCAAAGAGATAAAGAGGATTTTCCAGAGAGTCCAGCAAGATCATTTATGAAAACCAGATGAAGAATAGGGCCCAGAACACTGCCCTGAGGACCTCCAGCCTGGACAGAAAGTGAGGATGAGAGAACTCCATTAAGGGCCACATGTTGGCTGTGACAGGAGAGCAAGTGTGCGAGCCATGAGTGGAAATGTTCCTGGATACCATCGGAAGAGAGTTTGGTGAGCAGGGCAGGGTGCCAGACCGTATCGAAGGCACGTGATATGTCTTGGGAGATGGCTCTGATTTCATGTCTGGCATTGAGGATCTCCATCCATTGTTGGGAGAGCAGAAGCAGCATATCCAGGGTAGAGTGTCCTGGTCTGAATCCAAACTGATGATCGGAAATCAAGCCAATGGAGAAGAGGAAGGATTTAATGTCTGAAGCGATGATGGATTCCATAACCTTGCTGATGATTGGGAGAAGGCAAATTGGTCTGGAGTTGCAGGGATCTGTTTTTGCACCTTTTTTGTGTAGGGCGGTAATGTTTACTGATTTCCAAGCAGATGGTGGATGACCTTGAGCAAATGAGAGGGTGAATCGAACAGACAGAGGGTGAGCAAGAGCATCAGAGCAAGTTTTTAGGACACCTGGGCTGATGTGGTCTCGACCGGTTGCAGAATCTGAGTCGAGTTTTTGACCTTTTGATCTCAAAAATAGTTGGTTTGGATGCAATTCGATGAAAATTGACAATGTTTCAGAGAAAAATTGATGATTTTAGAAGTTTGACCTTGAGTTGACCTTTGACTTTTTGTCTTCAAATAGTTGTTTTCCCAATTCGGTGATGTAATATGCAAATCCTGTTCAACTTTCAAGTCAATCAGATGAAAAATGACAATTTTAGAAATTTGACCTTTGACCTCACAAACAATCGACTTCTTCCTTATCACAAACTCTACCATGTGGTGAATTTTCATGAAGATCGTTTTAAAATTGTGACCTGTAGGTGACAAACAGACAGACAAACAGAGTGAACAACAAAATCGACTGACCAATATATTTGAAAAATCTTCGACTTTGCAAGTAACAAATACAAATTCAATACCCTATCCCACAGTGAGGGTAAAAATATTACTGAAACACTGCCTAAATTTCAACAAGCAAATCTCCAATACATTACAAATGTAACAACATAAAAAGATCTTTTATATTCACAAAAAAAATCTCTTCCATATATGGACCAGTGAAGTTATTATGATTCTTCAGTGAATGATCCTGAAAAATCTACTGAATGATCCTTTTGCAGTGAGCTGTGCTTGAGCTTGGATTTTAGAAAGAATGAGTAAACTTGTTCGCTTGGAGGATGGCTTAGAGGTCTGCACACTCGCCTCTGAGCTTTCTATCTGAGTTTGAATCTCGGCCCAGCTATAAACTGTCATCCCAGTGTTTTGCAATCAGGACGTGTGAGCTGTCCTTCAGATTGACGTTAAACTGGGCATCCTGTCTGTTATAATAGTTAGTTTATGTTAACTATCTCAAAATGTCCTTCACGAAGAGTGAGCTTGCACCAATGTCAAATTCCAAATTCATTCTCTAATCTGTGGGAGAAGGCGGGAAGCGGAAGAATTGCATCAGCAGCACAGATGCGCCCCCACAGTCAACGATGCTACTCACAGCCATCTACTGCAAATGAAAAAAAGATGAGAAGAGTAAAGCATGCTAGTTCCATATTACCATCAGTTATTATATGAGAAAAAAAAATTCCTTCCTTTTCTGCACTTGACTTCCCACCCAGCATGCTGTTCGTTTCCTGTTGTTATCAAAAGAACCACTGATAAGTCATTTATATGGTTTGATTGTCCTTATTTAAAAACAATTCAAATCTGGTTAGTTTTCAGCCTACAATTGAAATGGTGTTAACTGCGGCTCGGAACACAATAGAGAAGAAGCACGTCTTACTTTAAAATAGTAAATTAAAAAATAATTGCAAAACATCTTTCACCAAAGATGCTGGAAATGCAGACAAGTGTAAAGATAAAAAATGAAAAGGTTATCTCACACACCTGTACTACCGATGCCTGTGGACTGCGCACCAAATTAAGAAATGTGCGTTTGAGGAGACAAGACATTTGAGTAAAGAATGAAGAAGCCGTCGAGGAATTGATCTTCAGACTTGGCAAACGCTTCCTGCACCCTTTTTTAACCTGCATCTGCTCGATTCTCTCCAACTCCTCAGAAGTTTCTTTTGCAAGCCTTGAAAAGGAATATTGCTTTGCAAGCTGTCTAACAATTCTCAGTCTAGTGCGAGATTCCACAACTGCAACAAATATGTTCAGGGCACAAGTTACATGCAAATACTTCCTTTTTGCCATAACACAGAACAAAAGCACTCAAGCAAAAAAAACTGATACAGTGTCTTAAAAGGACTATATTTAATGAAAATTTACAACGGACAATAATTCAGAAGATAATTATAACAATAAAAAAAATAGTAAATCCTACAGTCGAGGCGCCTCCTCACACAGACTCAATTACTGTACAGACAAAGGTGACGCAAAATGAAAAGAAAAACCTTCCCTTAAACTATTCCTTTGATAAGCTTGGCCCAGAGCTGATCCTTGTGGAAATGTAATTGAGGCACTTCTCTCGGAGCAGGATGAGCGCACGCCAGGCAATCCGTGAGCAGCACTCCACATAAAGGTTCAAAGCCCCAGTGTAATGGCTTTGGGTGCTCCAATAGTCCTCATCGACCCGACCAGAAGCAAAAGGCCAGTGTCTCCCTTCACCACGTGAGCCAAACCACCTCAATACAAATTCAATGGCTGTGTCATCCTCTTCGGTGTGCGCTCAACCTCCGCTCTCGCCTCTCCAAACAATGCACCTCATGCCTCCACTCTGATCACGGCTCTCCCAAAATGCCAAGCCAACTCCTTCTTCCTCCTAAAACGTGCAACCTCTCCTGTGTGCTCCCTTTGACCTCAATCACGCTGATATATCGTCCTATACATTATTCGGAAGCCTCCCTTAATGAGCCTGCCAACTTTAATCTCCACTCTCCTCTTAAGATGCGCAATCTCTTCTGCGTGCTCCCTTCTCCTCACCTATCTTCTCTGTCCTATATATCCTCCTCATCCAGGCGTGGCTTAATCGCACCAAACCCAGGAAGATGGGGCTTCTCCTGCTCAGCTGGCTTCTGATGTCACGTCCACCAATCGTCCCTCGGGGGCGTGACTTTACTTGTTTTCAACCTTTGAAGGCAGGGCTTTCTGCCGGTTTGTTGTGGTTTCAGGACCGTGTTCCCCACCTTTTTTGCCGATCTTAAAAAAACCCCAAAACATCGGGAAAAATCAAAGAGGGCAATCCCATCCTGGGTTAATTTTTAATAAACTGGTAAATAATCCCACAGAGGGCAATCCCAGGCTAATTAACACGGCACCTCCCCTCGTGTGGTGACACGTAACACAAGCTCACAGATTCCCTACTTAATCACATTGAGATGCCTTCTACTCGCCTATGGACCAAGCAACTCCACACAATGCTATATTCCCTATTAGATTCTTCCATCTCCCCCCACAATTTTTTTTTCTTTTGTATACCTTGTCGAGGCTCGTATGAGAGCTAACATACAACTCACAGCAAGGGGGCATGAGACAAGAGGGGCGGGAGTGGAAGGGACAAAACAGTGGGGAACAGACACATTAGGTGAACTGTGGAAGGGAGAGGGATGGGGATGGGACGGGGAACATGGCGAAGAGAAGATGGACATTACAGGGACTTTCAGGAAGGAAAGCAGTGGAATTGAAGGAAGTGGGCTTGGATGGATTATCGGGGGTAGAAAAGATCGAGGATTTGGATGGGGGAAGATAAGAGGTGGTGGTGAACAGCTGTTTTGAAAGCCTGGAGGGAAGAATAGGAAAGAATAGAGTGAGGAAGTTTATTCCAAAGGAAGAAAAAAGAGGAATGAAAGAGTGAAGATGAGCAGTGATTCGTGATTTTGGTAGTTTTACCAGAAGGGGGTTGTTGGCGGACCTTGAGCGCCCTGTGGAAATGTGATGGGGACAAATCGCAGAGAGAGAGAGAGAGCAGGGGGGGGGCAAGACTGGAGAGGAGTCGGTAGAAGACAGAAAGACCACCGACCAACCTGCTGTGATTGAGTGAGAGGCCCAAAGACTCAGCTTCATTGCGGGAGATGCCGATGATCTTAAATGCCCTGGTTTCGACAGCGTGAAGCCGAGAAAGGTGGGAGGCAGGAGCACCAGCCCAGAGGGGAGAGCAGTATTCCATCAGGCTATGGACAAAAGCTTTGTAAGTGGTCAGGAGCTCAAGAGGGCCGAGGAAGGACTTTGCACGATGGAGGATTCCTAGTCGGCAAATGGCTTTTCAGGCGACGTTGGAAATGTGACTTTCCCAGGAAAGGTCATGGCAGATAGTGAGACACAGAAGCTTGAAAGAAAAGACTTCTTCCAGAGGATTGTTGAGAAAGTGGATGGGGGGGATTTTCTAAACGGTCCTTTCGAAGAGACATAGTGGGAGTGTGAGATTTGTCTGGATTGAAAGACATGTTCCACGTGTTGGACCAGTTTGTGATTTTATCCAGATCTGCAGTGAGCGAAGAAGCTGCTGCTTGCCGGTCTGAGGGATGACAGATGGTACGGCAGAGGGTGGAGTCGTCGGCAAAGAGAAATAGAGGATTTTCCAGAGAGTCGGAGAGATCATTGATGAAAACCAGAAAAAGAACAGGGCCCAGAACGCTACCTTGAGGAACTCCAACCTGCACAGGAAGAGGGGATGAAAGAACTCCATGTAGGGCCACACGTTGACTGCGACAGGAGAGGAAGTCTGCGAGCCATGAGTGGAGATGGCCTTGAATACCATGGGAAGAGAGTTTGGTGAGTAGTGCAGGATGCCAGACTGTGTCAAAAGCACGTGATATGTCCAGGGATACGGCTCGGATTTCCTGTCTGGCATGGAGGACCTCCATCCATTGATGGGAGAGCAGAAGCAGCATATCCAGGGGAGAGTGACCTGGTCTGAAACCAAATTGATGATTGGAAATCAAGCCATTGGAGAAGAGGAAGGATTTCATGTCTGAAGCGATGATGGATTCCATAACCTTGCTGATGATTGGGAGAAGGCTGATTGGTCTGTAGTTACAGGGATCTGTTTTTGCACCTTTTTTATGCAGGGCAGTGATGTTAGCAGATTTCCAAGCAGATGGCAGATGACCTTGGGCAAACGAGAGGGTGAATAGAACAGAGAGAGAGAGTGAGCAAGAGCAGAAGAGCAGGCTTTGAGGACACGTGGGCTGATGCCGTCTGGACCGGTTGCAGAATCTGACTCGAGGTTTGAAAGCAAGCTCTCCACCTTGTCAGGAGAAAAGGATACAGAGCCCAGGGACAGTTGGGTGCGACTGGGTAAAGTGGGTCGAGAAAGTGATGGGTTTAGGACACAAGATTTAGCTGCAAACACCGAGTTTAGACATTCAGCTTTATCACGTGTGGAATCAGCAGTGTGGCCATTTGAGGTTAAGGGAGGGGATGGAGGGGGAACATACACCAGAAACAGATTTGATTAAACGCCACCAGGATTTTGAGAAGGGAGAGAGGTTTGAGAGTTCAGACTTGAGATGAGAAAGATGTTGTTTTCTGGCTCTCCTGAGGGTAGATACACACTTGTTCCGAGCTTTGTGGAAGGAACTGAGATTGCCCTCAGTTGGGTTTGCTTTCCATTAAGCAAAGGCAAGTTCTTTCAGGACAACTGCCTCGCCACAAGCTTCAGTAAATCAAGGGCAGGAGGAAGGGTAGGACAACTGAACACGAGAGGGGATAAATCTGTGCATGAGGGAGAGCAAGTTTCTTTGAAAGAATTCCCAGGATGAGTTGATGTTTGAGAAAGTAGTGATAGGAGACCAGTCTGTAAGTTTGATGGCTGCTCGGAGACCTTGCCAGTCGGCTTGAGTGAAATGCCAGACTCGACGGCGGTGAGGTGGTTCTCTGATAACAGCCAGAGAGATGTCCACTTTGACAAGGACGTGGTCAGAAGAACCGATTGGAGCGAAGGAAGAGCAGCAGATATTGTCAGGGAAATTTGTCAAAATCAGATCCAGAAGAGATGGAGTTCCATTGGTTGAGATCCGGGTCGGGAAGTTGACCGATTGAGTCAGTCCTAATGAGTCGCAGAAAGCTTTTGCTGAGGTGCCATGGCAGGTGAGAGAGGTACCCACACCTAGCCAACTGGCGTGATGACAATTGAAGTCACCACATAAGAGGAAGAGAGAGTTTGGATGAGAAGATAGAAGATGGTCCATGTTTTCGGATAGTGAGGTGTAGATGGAGTCATCACTGTTCGGTGGACGGTACAGTACACATATAAACATGAGGTGGGAGTGGAGGGAAGCCAAAGCCAGAGGTATTCCTGGGGGTGTGGGGGAGTGAGAGCGGTGTGATACGGACTCAGTCGAAAGCAATCCTGAAGACGAAACTGTCATAACAGTTTCACAATCACAACAATTTATATATATATATATATATATATATATATATATATATATATATATATATATATATATATATATATATATATATATATATATATATATATATATATATATATATATATATATATATATACATACATATATATATATATATATATATATATATATATATATATATATATATATATATACATATACATATATATATATATATATATATATATATATATATATATATATATATATATATATATATATATATATATATATATATATATATATATATATATATATATATATATATATATATATATATATATATATATATATATATATATACATATACATGTATTTAGTTTTATATAAAATTAGGCAACTCTCGGTCGCTATATGTATGTGTTAATCCAAAAATCACAGAAACCCAGCACCACAGGGTGAATCTCCACCAAATTTTGCATTCCTGATCGTCAGGATCGGTACAAAAAAAAATTCCCCCCACAAAATATATTTACCTCACCTCCCCGAACAGCCACCACCTCCTCCTCCTCCTTCCAAGGCTGCGTGTGCTTGGAGAGAAGCCTGTCTTTCTAGTATATCAGGAATTATGTCTGTGCATGTGTTGTGCATTTTCACACCCAATAATAAAGACATTTCAAGCTTAGCTTTGTTTGGGATCAAACCATATCTGGTACCGGTAGTTTAGAACTCAGTGACTTTACCACTTAGCCACGACAGCTTTTTACACACTAAACATTGTGCATTTATTACTATTATAAAAGCATGTCGAAAGGAAAAGGAAGCACGAAGAGGAATCAGAAGTTGAAGCGCCACTGTAAAATATATAAAGCTACAAACACACAAACAAACAGACCATCCTGAATTTTAGGTGTCAAATTTACCTCAATGGTTATCCTGACACAGACAACATTATTTTCAACCATCCAAACACACTACATCCTCTTTTGAAGGTAGTCTTAAAAAAATAAATGTAGTTTACACATCACTATATTTTGACACGTGTATACTGTCACACGGCCACGTTGAGACATTATTTTATGTTGTCAAAGTTCATCTCGCATCGACTTCCTTGTTGAACGAAAATTCACAACATAAACAATTGAACACATTGTAAAAAAGTGTGTCAACTAACTGCACGTACAGGCCTTGACAGCAACATGTGGCAATGCAGGAACACCAATGCAAGTCGGGGGCCAAATCATCCAAACTTTTCCTTGTACTCCAGCGGAATTGTAAAAAAGCATGTTGTGGCGCCATTATGAAGTTTTTTGGTTGATTCATCATCTCTGAGCTATCCTGAATCAGAATCAGCCGGGTGCCAGACTCGCACCCTTGAGGAATTTTTTTTGGAGGCGAAAAATAAAATGGCCGCCACCGACTTTCGATAAATTCTGTTTTGGGCTATATCTTCACTTCTAATGCACTTACAAACACAATTTTGGTGTCTACGACTATGTTTTCATGGTCAAGGAATCCGATAATGATAAAATTGAAGGTGTATATATTTAAGACCTGTCTCATATTTTCAAGATGGCCACCATTTTAATATGAAAAATGGCTATTTTGCAGTTCCACTGATCACTTCGAGTAAGAAATTGAATTTGATAAACCCTCAAATATTAATACTACATACAATAATAGTCAATGACAGCTGAAGTAACTAACTTGCAATGATCAATGAATTGATGATTATATTGATATACGATTTTTACACAAATATATCCGGATACATGTGGATAGTTGACTATGACTTTGGGTTATGTCTTAAAATAAGTATGTACATGTATATGATTTTGAAATTACCTTTTATTTTTAGGCAAACAAATATTTCCATTTTTAGGGATGCAATGTTCTTCATTATGTTCAATCTTCATCATCGTCGTCGTGATTAGCAGCTACTGCCCTTGTCTGTTCGTTACAACAGTCTGATCCAGCATTAAAACTGCAAAACATCGAACATGACATCGGTGCTGCCACACAACCACACCTCCCGGTGGAACATGGCCGGCTGGTGGAGCATTCACACTTGATCAGCTGCAGAATGGTGACTGGTGTAGCACACACATCAGGTGGAAGTGTGGTTGGACACAATGTCACACTGTACTCACCTTCTTGCCATCCATACTTGATGGGATCCAAGTTCAGAGGGTCTGACTGAGTGGCTGATTTCCGTATAATGACTTGATGATGAGTGCGATGTACATGTTGAACAAATGCATCATGCGATGGGGGCAACAACTTCAATTTCAGAGCAGAGGTAATCTTGGAGTTGGCCAGCTTAGACTTCCACAACTGATACCAGTGTGTGGACATATCACCTTCGACTTTGGAACCATAACAGGCAGCAATGAAGGTAGTTGCCTCAGATATCATCTTTTCCTTGTCTGCTTCCAGCAGACCAAGTAAGGTGGAATGATGTCCGCCCATGAGTACCTTCAGCGCTGTGGCCTTTCCAATGCCAAACAAATACAACACAGTATCGCATCTGGTCAGAGCATGTACAGCAAGCAGATATTTGGTGATGCTTTTGTATTTCAGTGCTGTTTGGCTAATGTCTATGTTCGCCCTCCCAGCAAACGGACTCTCCATGCTGACATCCACAGTCATCTTTTCCTCGAGGTAGAAATAAATCAACAGGACAAAGACATCTGTATCGTCGCAGACCACTTTGATGTGTGAGTCACCACTGACACCTGACACAATTCTAACTAAGTGATGGATGATGATGACATCTGCTTCTTCATGATGTGTTTTCAGATCCTGTCTCTGGAGAGTGGAATTGTTCCATACTTGTACTGTTGTAAGATCTTTCCGGTGATCACCGGTTTGGCCTGGTTGTCCACAATGTGGGTCATCAGATACTGACAGATCAAATCGATCAGTTGTACTTTGTTGTAGGCTACATTTCGGACCACTTTTTGCACTGGAAGTGTTGTGTGTAAGTTGAGTTGACGTTTTCGACTTGAATCATGACCTGCGCGACTGCATCTCGTCATTTGTTTCGTGCTGATTTTGATGTACCTGTCGAAAATCAGGTGTATGTCACAACACTCCAGGTGGTATTTGATGGTTCCCATGAAGTTGATCACATAATCCTCAACTGTTCCATTTGTGGGCCAATGTACAGTCCATAACATGGTGCATCTATCGATGATGACAGCATCGGGAACACCTTGGATTCGACTTGATTGCTCAACTTGGAGTTTCGTCTTCAGGATTGCTTTCGACTGAGCTAGTATCACACCGCTCTCATCAAACAAGGAGGCTGGGACAGGAGACAGTTCGTAAGAGATGACATCGTTGATATCAATATCCCTGTATTGTTGGAGACATATGACTTGGGTGTAGATCAATTCGGTATCATATACTGGCCTTCAATCCAGCTTGATGCTCATTTTGGTCGAAGTCATCAGGGTCACTTTCTTGGTTAGTGTCTTGGTGAAGCTTCTTGGCCATCCAGATTCAAATTCCGCCATCTGTTGTCATGCAATCTTGAGAGAATCATCTACGTTTACCTTGTCCGTCGCATGAAACATAGTAGTAGACACCAAAATTGTGTGTGTAAGTGCATTAGAAGTGAAGATATAGCCCAAAACAGAATTTATTGAAAGTCGGTGGTGGCCATTTTGTTTTTCGCCTATCAAAAAATTCCTCAAGGGTGCCAGTCTGGTTCCCGGCTGATTCTGATTCAGGATAGCTCAGAGATGATAAATCAACCAAAAAACTTCATAATGACGCTAAAGCACACTTTGCCCTGAAATGGCTGTTTGGCATCTAGACTATTGCCGCCTGGATTCGTCAGGGCACCGTGGTCAAGGCCAGAGCACCCATTGGTCCCCATGGACCGACCTACTCCTTGTGTGTGCCTGTGTCTGTGTCGTCTGTGTTTCTCTCTCTCCCTCTCTCTGCCCTGACTTCACAAAGGTGGGGGTACATAATTTTTGATATGGGGGATCTCTGCATCACTCCTGGGAGATTGGTCAACTTTCCCCATCCATCTGACCAATTTTCATCCGAATCCGTCCATAACTTTTCATGCGGTACATTTAGTTTTTAGTTTTTAGCCCCATCTCTCGATGGTGAAGAATCACTTAAAACATTCTAGTATTCAGATGTGGATCATCACCAAAATCTAATCAATTAGTCCTTGTTACACACTCAAACTGTACAGCAAATTTCGTTTGAATCTATCCATAACTTTTTTGATATCTTGCTAACAGACAAACGGACAGGTGTGAAAACATAACTTCTGTCCACCTTCTGCGATGGAGGTAATTACCTTTCTTTACTTTATTGTTGAGTGCAGTTGTTTCACCATTCAATACATCCAAAAAGAAGTCTGCAGGATTATTGTGTTCTTCACATTCATAACCTGGATCAATTTGCACACACAACAAGAAAAACACAATTAATATTTTTGTCACAAAATATGAAGGTCGCCCCTTCTGAAGGTCCTTTTTACATTTTGTCCCACTCATTCTGAAGTTCCTTGTCAGATGGCTCATTAACATAAACATGGAAGTTTCCACTATCGCTCCTATTTACAAAAAACGTACCAAGACAGATCACTATAACTACAGACTGGTCAGTGTTGTTCCAATCAAAAGTGGCCAGCCACCATATTCTCTGCTTTGAGAGGCTTTCATTGCATACAGTTCTTTTGTAAAACAAGGTGGTTCTAGAACAAAGTTGAGCTTGAACACCAAACAAAATAGACTCGAGAGTTTGTAGAACACCTTACCCCATGCTGTCTTGAAAAACAAGGACATGGTCAAAAACAAAAACATGACATGGTCAAGGAGTGAAAAATTTGATTCGTTGTGATGATCTAAAAAGCCATAATATTGTTGTGGTTGAGGAAATTCGCAAACCACCATTCAGGTCCCGTAGGTGAGGTATCTCTGTAAGTATATGTGTAGTTAGCCCAAACCCGTTGTTTAGAGGGAATAAATGTCATTCATTCGGGCTGCGACCCTTCAAGATAGCCGTTTTTCTGTTCTATCTTTATTTTGAACCAACCACGTCTCAACCGCCATCACACAACAACCACCAACCGCAACGCCGCTTCACACCAACAACAACAACGCCAACAGCCACGACCTTTACCGTCACAACTCGCTCTCGCAACCATCGCATCACTGCCATTCCAAGCGTAACCGTGGCCAGGGACCGCCACTTTAGACCCTCCACCACCTTCACCTCTCCTTCTGCCGCCATTCCCGCACCGCTTGTGGGCACTGATCTTGGACTCGTACGGGGCGCGCGCCGAGCAGCGGGTGCAAAGGGCGGCCTTTCCAGGGAGGTCGGATCAGGAATGATTCACGCCCACTTCTCTTCCGTCCTATCAGCGAGCGCGGGGCGATTTGGCCCCGCCTCCAGGCGCATCGGAGTATAATCGATATATGCAGATTCGAGGATCAGGAATGATTCACGCCCACTTTTCCTCCGTCCAATGGGGGAGCGTGGCTCCGCCCCCGAGCCGATCCTGATCCAAAAATCTGCATATGGTTTCTCCTGCTGACTATAAAGCGCCTTGCTTGGGGCGAATCGAGGAGTTGAGAGTTTCTGTTTCGGGCTCGGGCGAGTTGGAGAGGTGTGGCAGCGGCAGCCGCAGCGGAAGCGGCAGCGGCAGCGGCAGAGAGAAGAGTTTCTGTTTCGGGCTCGGGCGCGTTGTGGCGGCGGCGAAGCGTGGCAGCAGCAGCAGTCAAGACGGGGTTTGGAGTCTGTCGGGGAGCTGCGGAGAGGGGAGGCCGGGAACGCGGTCGAGGTCACAGAGGAGTCGCTCGTCGCGGGACCCAAGCAAGCCAGATATCCTCTTTCCCCAGAGCATCAACAACCCCCCCTGTTTCCCCCCGCGCTGAGATAGTGCGAGAAGGGGGCCCCGTTCCCACCCCATTCCAGGCAGTGCCAGCGAGGCCCGCGGAGGAGCGCGGAGTCGGGGCGCCGCCGCCATTTTGCGGCTCATCACCAGACGGGTAGGCTCGACGCGGTCTCGGCCCCAGGCCCGTCTGCCCCCTTGTAGTTGAGGGTGGCCCCTTTTTCTTTTGCTTTGAGTATATGTGTTGTCGGCGCCGTCTGTAAAGTAAAACTGTGTAAGTGTTGCCGTGTGCTCGCGTAGTCGGTAGTAGATCTGCATTGTTTCTTTTGTTACATTTGCTTTTGGTGCATAATTGTTGTGTTCTTTTTGTTACATTTGCTTTTGGTGCATAATTGTTGTGTTCTTTTTGTTACATTTGCTTTTGGTGCATAATTGTTGTAATTGTATATGTGTGCTTTCCATTTGCCGTGGAATAAATGTGCCTTATGTTGAACTGTTTTTTCCCGTTTCGCTTCGTCTTTTCTTTAATTGAATCTCAATCTTACTTCACGTAAAGGGTTGATCGTGGGCTAAATACGCCCAATAATTAATTGGAACCGTCGAGGTTGACGATAACACCGCTCGGTTATCCCGATAGTACGGAACGGGTCGCTTAAAGTGGCCCGTGTCCGAAGTCGACCTGCGGCGAGGTGCAATCGCCCGGTCTACCCTCCGTGTGGGTACTTAGGTAGGTCGAATTTGGCGAACAACCCTATCCCACACGGGGGGCCGATTGGCACGATCGTGGTGAGGCCGAAAGGCCCACCCGTGACTAGTTCCCGGCGTTAGTCCGAGAGGGTCACGACGGAATTGTCCGTCCGGTGGGCGACGTGCCGCGATTCGAGTTACGTGGCCGCTCGCACGCCGGCGGGCGCGAATTTGCAACAATATTTTGTCCAAATACTGTTCAACGGAAGGGTTTTTGAAAGTGACAAAAAGGCAATTTGTGTTCTCCAGTGTTGAAGTATATAATTTAATTGAAGTAAAATAAGGATTTTAAAGGTTACAGAAAAAATTTTTTCGAAAGTTTACCGCCATTGATACAGCTTCTTTTTTTTACACCACTTTATTTAACATTGAAGAAGAACTATTTTGTCAAGTTGAATATTTTATTGACAATGACAATGGCATTTTATCTGCAACCAAAAAGGAAAATATTAGTCTGATTACTTTCACACAATATGGTACACAGGAAAATGCTATGAACTAACAATGAAGATCTCATATCGGCATTTCCATATAGAACATTACGAACTGGCGATATACAATTGCACTAATGATAATAATAATAATAATCATAATACGAACCAACGATAATGTCCAACTATAATGAATGAAATAATAAAGGACAAATGCACAAGACACTAGGAATTGGGCAATGACAATCACTCTTCAAACATGTTACATGAGTTATTCGTGCCTGTTGTTCGTGTCCTTTATGATGTCCGTAAAAACAGAAAGGTTCTTGTTTGGGATGATTTTCAATTTTGTTTGACTACCAGACAGATAGTAGAAAAATTATCTCATTCCTCTCTGCACATGCGTGCTCGGGACAAATCTAGAGCGAAATAATTTCTAAACTACAGGTTCATTTTCCGATTTGTGTTCAAATATATAACATTCAATTGAAATGAAGTTGTTCCTCGATGATAAACTGACATTTGTAGACAGACAGAGACAGCCAGAAGTGAACCAATTGCTTAACACTGCTTTTCACTCTTTGTGTGGGATAAAAATTGAGAAACACACCAACAGTGGAGCAGAGGGAGATAACAGAGAGACACTTGGAGGTGGAATGGGGAAGTCGAACAATGAGAGCAAGAGTATGGGGAGAATAATACAGGTCATGGACGTGATTTTACTCTTAAAGCATTTTTTGGACCTCTCAGTAAAGCATAAATTGTTGTAACAGGTCTGATAAAGAAAAGGAATTCTGCCCACATATCACAATATTGATTAAACCCATGTAATATGCCATAATTGAGAGGATCCCGGTGGGGATATTCATTTTCTTTGTTAGACTTGTGTTCTATAAAGTATGCATCTGCTTTTCGTGATGATGATTTAATATACATTAATCAAATTGACTAAAACTATGACCTGGAAACGTAACATGAGTTCCAGATATATGTATTTCTACATGATTAAACAAACCTTTATATTCTGGTTTTAACTCGTGCATAAAAACAAATATATGTTGTGGCTTCGAGGCAGCTGCTTTGTTTCATGTTGTTATCTCAAAAGCTAAGAATGCTATCTGCCCTGATAAAGTGTTGGAGTGGCCGTTCCCCTGAGGCTGTAATCTGACTTGAGGCCTTGAGCAAGCTACTGACCACAGCTGTTTCTTTTGTTCAATCATCTCACCCTCTGTCCCCCACTTGTTGCTTGAGTACATAAGAGCTTGAGTTGAGGCTCTTAGGGAGAGGGATTCATCCACTGCATTCTGTACTGAAATTTTTTTACGACTCCCATGCGCATAAATAAATGATTCAAACTGTGAACCTGAAGAAATGAATTATTGTA
>NC_140970.1:8776740-8901740 GCF_056783735.1 Eptatretus burgeri | reverse complement strand
ACATATAGTGGTTGCAAGGGAGTTATTACATTAATATACGTGTAGATAGTCCCTTCCCTTTTGTCTCGTGGGGCAACGGGGGCGTGCGTTGCGAGGATCTCATAGCTAGGTTTGCTTACATCATTTCTTCTTCATTTCATTTCTAACTTCATTCCTACTCTTCTTTTCTGATTATTCTTGAGGTAAATCTGAGCTACGTGCACACTTCGCTGTGAGATGGGTCCTCAGCAAAGGCAAGGCAGGCATTACGCTGGACACCCCTCCGTAAAAATCACAGCCCGCCAAACGCACGCACAGCGGTAGTTTCCACCCAATGGACAGAAAGCACACTCAACACGACGCCCACGCTGCATGGAACACATACCGAGGAGACGGAAGAAACAGCATCGTAAATGCTGGCAACTTTCAGGACACACGCGCCTGCGAAGATACAGTGATACTTCAATCTAACTTCTGCGGTGGAGGGGCATAGAAAAGGCGCTCAAACACCACATGAACATCAACAGCACAAAGCTTCCATCCTCAAGCGATCCCTCAATCGAGGCCGATAATAGAAAAACAACAACTACGCCACGTTGTACAGAACACAAGTGTGCAAGACACTAGCGGCTCGTTCTGTTCAACCCATTTCTGGATTCCATTATATAGGCATCTTCTTTTTCCATTATATCGGCATCTACTTATATCTATATTTTTTTCATTCCAAACCTCAATCTGGTTATTATATATCCGATCATTCCCCTCAAACCCTGACACTGATTGGTGTTGGCACCGCACACATGGTGGCAAAATCCTAACGAACACGAGCGCTGAAAACGTGGGGAATGGCGGATCTGCGCGTACTGTATGAAATGTGTTTAATGGCGGGCAAAGCACATGCAGCCCATGATACTTTATCATCGTGCAGAACGTGGCCCAAATAACACTCATGTTTGGTCGGGTCGGTGCATAGGGTTACAATGACATCTTACCATCGGTCTTCATTCACCACGACGGCAAAAAATGTCGCCCGCGGATGGCAGACATCCTCTCGCACCTCCGCCTCAATGCAGCTGCTTCCGGGCAGAGGCGTGCTGCGCAGTCCGGATCGCTCGGCCACGTGACACATCATGGAGCAGCCATTGATCAGCGCTAGTCTGAGGTGCCCGGGCAGGCATACGGGACTGACGCCACACTCGGCCGGTCGTCAGGGCATGGCCCGGGGGTTCTTGCAAGGCAATTCATGACACGGAGTTCAGTGTGGGCGATTCGTATCATGGGGTCGGATTCGTCATGGGGTCGGAGCGAGACATTTTTACGGCTCGGGGTCACATTGCCGGAAGTGGAATGTTGCTGGTTCCGGCCATCGAGGCCGGGCCATGCGGGGGGGGGGGCAGGAGCCAATCAGAGCACCCAATTCGGGTGACGACGCGTCGCTTCGAGGTTCCCCCCACCCCCCTCCGCCCCATGCCGCAGGGCCTATAAAGGTGGGAGCGGGGCCGTTCGTGCTCTCTCTGCCCTGCCTCTCCCGCTTAAGCTGGAATTCGACTCCGCCTTCTGTCATCATCACTTCGACTCCGCCTTCTGTCATCATCACTTCGACTCCGCCTTCTTTCATCATCACTTCGACTCCGCCTTCTGTCGTCATCGCTGGACTCCTCCTCTTTTCCGCCCACACGATGCTGACTTCACCCACCCACCTGGTCCCGTCGACCACACCAAACACTCGCTCTGGGCTCCACCCTCCCAACACAAGCCGCTCCTTCACGCCCTAGGTCTCGACACGAGCTGCCCGAAGCAAGAGACGATGCGTCAGCTGTCAGGGGGGGTACCGCGCCACAGAGCATTCCCCCCAAATGTATTGGTGGCGCATTCGGGTACCGCGTATCAATTATACAAAGGTACCGAGAGACCGTATCTTCAACTCCTCTCCTGTCTTGCTTCAATTCCTCTTCATCAGGTTTTCTCTCTGTGTGTGTGTGTGTGTGTGTGTGTGTGTGTGTGTGTGTGTGTGTGTGTGTGTGTGTGTGTGTGTGTGTGTGTGTGTGTGTGTGTGTCCTGGCGCCTGTCTATATAAGTAAGCCTGCAGAAGATTGTTATATTATTTTCAGGCTAGGTCTGTTCTGCGACCGCTTTCATAAGTTGCTTGTTTATTGCCGCACCACACCTTTCTGCCCTATCTCTGCACAACACACCCCACTAAATCTATTGACTGTACCACATACCTTTCCTCACCCCATTGTAAATATATCATGATTAGAAATGTTCCCTGCTCGTTTTTATCTTTTCCTTCATTGGTCCAGCATGGTCTGAATCTTAGCTTTGCCGGGACTTTATTCCCAACAATCCATCCCTTTTAGCCTGTATGTCCATGGCAGTGTCGCTCGGCTGCATCCGATCCGGTAAAGTGATCCGGTCCGGTAGAGTGATTCGGTTCGGACAAAGCGTACCGAGGGCGTGTTCCCCGGTAATTAAATCATGTGGATATTTTAGGTAACCGGATTAACGAGACGGAGGACCCTAAGTCAGGTGGATGAGTTATTGGCATCCACGGTCGGTTAAGCGACCCGCCACATCACGGAATTATCAGTTTGCGACGACCTACAATTCCTGGGAGTCTTGTGGGAGCCGAGATAGCTTCCCCCCTAGTGGTCTTATCACCCGATCCCCGGCCCACAACAGTTTAGTGTCAGGAGTGGTACGGACCCCAAAAATTTTACAGGATTCGAACCCGCAACAATTTGGTATCTGGAACGGGATTTGAGCCATGGTTGTGCTAAACAACCCCCCCTCCCCCAGAAATGAAGAGCAGGATTCAATTATTAGTGAATTATCGGTGCAGACCATGGTGGACCAAGACTAGCTGGTTCAGGTGGGTTTTGAGATAACAGTGTTGGAGGAGTCCGTGGCTCAGGACAACAGTTTTGAGGGAGATCATTCCCTCCAGCCATACCCAGAGGTAATGGGGGCAACCGCGTCTATAACCGCGTCTTTTGTCAGGTCAGGTTCGATCTGTGACCTGCTACAGGTACCATGTAAACCTGTACTAACCTGTTCCATGGTCGGGTTGTCGGCGACTAAACCGTCTCCCCCACCAGGTTTTCTGGTGAGGGGGGTGTTTGGATATGGACACCCAGCAGGATTAAAAACAAAACCTGTCAAAGGGCGGAAGAGCTCCTTGTGAGCCAACGGCCATCCATATCTAGTGCCCAACTGTGTCTGCAGACGTCCTCCTGCAGTTGGGTTACTTCTTATTAGGAGGTTGGTGGCAGGATTTGCACTCCAGCCATCGTAAAACCCTTCATTCCGCAAAACGCAAAAACGCAAAAAAATCTGAAAACCCACTCCGTGGGAGTACCTCCTGTGCAGCTTCCCTTCGCAGGGCAGCTCACCGGATGACGGGATTGGGGCAAAGCCTTCGGGACCCCCAATCTTTGATAGGAGGGAAACCACGGGGTAACATCCCTGGGTCAGATTGCGGGAGAGTGTGTCGGAGTGGTGCTGAGGTGTCGTCCACCAGACGGCGGTCTCCTTGGGTTAACCTGAGGCGGTCCTTTCGGGTGGGTGCCTGGAATGTCCTATCCCTAAGAGAGGATGATCACCTGTCTCTGTTATCATCTGAGCTCAAGCATTTGGACATCGGGATTGCAGCTCTCTCTGAGGTTCGGAGACCGGATTGCGGCGAGATAATGGTGGGTGGTTACACCTACTATTGGTCTGGTCGCTTTGATGGTTACCATACCCAAGGAGTTGCTGTAGCTGTGTCCAATAAGCTGACCCCAATGATAATTGAGGTAACACCGGTCAACGAGCGTATTATGAGATTAAGGATTCGTCACTCCTTAGGTGTCATTTCCCTGGTCTCTGTTTATGCTCCGACTGAGGTGAGTGATCTCACCGTGAAGGATGCATTCTACGCTACACTCGAGTCTGTGGTTGATCAGTGCCCCAGACGAGATACACTTCTAGTCTTGGGGGATTTCAATGCATCGACTGGAACTGATAGGGATGGTTATGAGGTGTGTGTTGGTCCCCATGGGTCAGGAACTATGAACCAGAATAGCACTAAGTTCCTTGACTTTGCAAGAAGTCATGGACTTAGGGTGGCTGGTTCATGGTTTCAGCGCCCACAAGCTCATCGCTGGACTTGGTATTCCAACGCTGGCGGTGTGGCAAAGGAGATTGACCATGTCCTCATTGACGGTCGTTGGAGGATGATCCAGAACTGCAGGGTCTACCGGAGTGCTCAGTTCCTCAATACTGACCACAGGCTTGTTGTAGCAACTCTAAAGCTGCACCTTAAATCCTGGAGAATGGTACCATCCCAGCCTAGGCTGGATGTTGCCAAGCTCAGGGATGAGAGAGTAGCTGAGGAGTTTGCGAACAGGCTGAGTGGACACTTGGGGGGTCTGGGTGCTTTGGGGGGTCCTGAAGAGTTGTGGAGTGCCTTCAAGACCACCATCCTTGATGTTGCCGGTGGATGTCTTGGAACTCACCGCAGGGCAAAGAAGAATTTTGTCTCTCAAGGGACACTGGATACCATTGACCAGAGTCGCAGGGCCAGGCTGAATGGCAGAGCTGAGCTGTTCAGAGAGCTGAGGCGTAAAACTGTACGTGCACTGAGGGTGGACAAGGAGGCCTACGTGCGAGGAATCTGTGAGGGGGTAGAGCATCACCTGTGGACAGGTGATTCTCGTCCCGCTTACAGGGGAATTCGCGCATTACGTTTATCCAAGCCCATCCCTCGGAGCACTGCAGTTCGAGCAGAGAGTGGTAGGCTCTTGACAGAGGTGTCTGAAGTGAAGGCCCGCTGGGCCGGTTACTTTGAGCGGTTGTACCAGGCTGATCCGCCATCTGTCGAGTTGGACGTCAAGGGTGTTACAATCCCTGTTGCTGACCCACGAATCAACTGTGGTCCACCTTCGCTTGTGGAAACACGGGCTGCGGTGAACCAGTTGAAACGGGGCAAAGCTCCAGGGATCTGTGGCATCCATGCTGAACTTCTCAAGGCTGGTGGAAATGCTGCACTCGTGTCGTTGCATGCAGTTTTGTGCTCTGCCTGGAACACAGGCATCATCCCAACTGACTGGAAGAGGGGCCTTGTTGTCCCTCTCTGGAAAGGGAAGGGTGATCGCCAAGACTGAACAACTACCGAGGGGTGACGCTGCTCTCAGTGCCGGGCAAGGTCTTTGCTCGGATAATTCTTGATAGGGTTCGCCACCATCTGCTTGAGCACCAGCGTCCAGAGCAGTCAGGCTTTACACCAAAGATGTCAACGATTGACCGTATCCTTGCCCTTCGTGTCCTCACCGAACGCAGACGAGAGTTTCGGCAGGGGCTGCTTGCAGCCTATGTTGATCTCTGTAAAGCGTTCGATTCAGTGAATCGGGATGTCCTCTGGAGGATTCTTGGTCTTCGTGGGGTGCCACCAAAACTGATCGATCTGATGTCTGAACTCTACTCTGGTTCTGAGAGTGCTGTGAAGTGTGGTGGTACCACCTCTGACTTATTTCCAGTTGTTACTGGAGTTCGTCAGGGATGTGTACTTGCCCCCACACTTTTCAGCACTTGTATGGACTGGATTTTAGGGAGGATGTCGGAGAGATCAAGTTGCGGTGCATCGTTTGGGAATGTCAAGATCTCGGACCTTGAGTTTGCAGACGATGCAGTCATCTTTGCGGAGACTTTAGACATCCTTTTGGGGCCCTCGAAGTGCTGAATGAGGAGTCGGAGCCGCTGGGATTACGGGTTTCTTGGGTCAAAACTAAGATCCAGGCTTTCGGTGACATCTTGGATGCTGCTGTCCTGTCTGTGTCTGTTTGTGGTGAGGATGTTGAGGTCGTGGAGAGATTCACTTACCTTGGCAGTGATATTCATGTATCTGCTGGCTGCGAGTCAGAGGTCAATAGACGTCTGGGTCGGGCCTGGGGAGTCATGGATTCACTGGATCATGGGGTGTGGCGCTGCCGGTACCTGTGCGGGAGGACGAAAGTCCGAGTCTTCAGGTCCTTGGTACTTCCAGTCTTGCTCTATGGGTGCGAGACTTGGACTCTGACCAAGGATCTGAGACGGAGACTTAATTCCTTTCGTACCAGGTGTCTTCGGAGAATCCTTGGCTATCGCTGGTCGGATTTTGTGTCCAACGAGCGGTTGCTGAGAGAGACTCTGATGAGATTTTTACCTGCATAGTCCGTGAGCGTCAGTTGCGGCTGTATGGAAATGTGGCTCGTTTTCCTGATGCTGATCCTGCTCACCAGATTCTCTCAGCGAGGGAGTCTCATGAGTGGAGGAGGCCAGTGGGCCAACCACGTGCCTCATGGTTGCAGCAGGTTGACCATCATCTCAAGGAGATGGGGATGGACCTGGCATCTGCCTGGGGGATGGCCAGACGGAGGCCCCTGGAGTACCGGCGGAAAGTGGACGCAGCGACGCGCTGTTCTGGCACATGCTCCCATACCTGACCTGACCTGGCGTCTATAACAATGCTTGAGGACCCCTGCATCAAATTTCCCTCATGGAGGACCTACCGATCCCTATCGGATCCACACCCGATCATAGCAGATCGGCTCTGCCAAAGCCATTGGATACAGACCAGTTTATGGAGATAATGAAACAAATGATTGAACAGATGGAACTGGGATGAAACCAACAGAGGAGTGATATGCAAACACTGAGAGGTGATATGCAAAAAATGGATGGAAATATACATACATTGAAGGTAGGTCAGGAGGAAATGAAGGTGGAGCTGGAAAAGGTAAAGGCGGGCAGCAAAGCTTGAACGTCGGGCTGGCAGAGGTAAAGGGCGAAATGAAAAACATGGACCGGAAAATGGTGGATGAGATCAATACAGTACGTGAGGAGATGAACGGGGTGAAAGAGAGTGTGGAAGGTGTTTGGACCGCGATGAAGACGGGTAAGGAAGAAGTGACGGATAAAATAATGGCGGTTGGATGAGAAGTGGATAAACTCGGACAGGGGATGACGGAAATAATAAAAGGACAAGGGCAATTAAAAGTGGAGATTGGGAAAAACACGAACCGATACAAAACTTAAAACAAGACCAGCAGGAAACAAAGGGGGAATTGGGGGCCATAAAGGACGAGTGTAAAATGAGACACGAAGAGATGACGAAAATGGTTAAAGAGATGGGACGGAAGGTAGAGACGAAGAACCAGGAAATGGGGAAGCGATTAAAGAAACACGAGGACGAGACCAATGAGTGTTTTAGCATAGCAAAGGGGGAATTATCAGAGACACAAAGGGAGATAGAATGGGTAAAGGATGAATTACATAAAGTGAAAGAGGAGCAAACACAAATGTAGGGGAAGGTAAGGGCCATTAAGGTGGAACTTGACTAGGTGAGTCCAGTGAAGATAAGGCTGGGTGAGGTGAAGCAGGTGCATGGTGCGAAAGGGTACATGCCAAGTTTAGTGGGGGCAGAGGCTCCGGGGTCCCTTGGGCTAACACAAGCCCCCAATGTGATTGTGCCGGAGTATGTGCAGAGTGCGAGTAATATGGCATGGTCGAGTGCACAAGATGGTGCTGGGCGGACATCGACCCAGACAGGGTTGACGAATTGTCCAGGCGAGTGGCTTGGGCTCCGCGGGGGTAGAGCACCGCCGGAATCCGGAGGGTCCGCCGCTGCATTTGTCCCTCAAGGACTGGTGAGTGGGGCTAGGAACCCAGGAGGCCGGCCGGTGCCGCTAGCTCCATATGCCGGAAAGACCGACTTGAGGGCGTATTTGGCCCAATTTGACCACGTGGCCAGGGGTCATGGCTGGAGCGCGGATGAGAGTGGGATCCATCTTGTGGCGGCACTGCGCGGCGGCTGAGGTCCTGACCACTATGCCCCCGGGTGCAATGACGTTCGCAGGCCTCCATTCGACCCTAAGTAATTGATTCGGAATAGAACAGCAGAGCAAGCTTGTTAAAGCTCAGCTCAGTGGAAGAAAACGGCAACCGTGCAGTGGGGATCGCGCATGCGAACATGGCAGCACCCTACCAGGAAGACCTTGCCCTGGATTATTTTATCCAAGCTCTTGCGGCAACCGACACTGGGGCCCTGCTGATGATATTTTGGCCGGAAAACCTCCAGAAGGTGGCTGACACTCGCCCAATGGGAGGCAGCGAAGCCGCCAGCCAGAGGGTACGAGCGCCATGCGATAACTGTCCGGCAGGTGGGCCCCGTGGACAGCCACGAGCCTGGGGCCGGGACTGGTCTTGGCACCCGAGCGGAGCTGGAGGGAATGGTCTGGGACGTGGTCGACCGCTGGTTGGCAGGGTCTGGACCATGGCAAATGGCTCGCAGGAGGACACCTGGTGGGCCATTGGTAAATACCCCAATTCGGAACAAAGGGGGGGGGGTGCAATTTGGAACATCAGAGGCATGCACCATACCCGGTGCTTTAACTGTGGATGAATGTGCCACCTGTCGCGGGAGTGTAGGGCCCCACGTCGGGAGAAACCCCGACCCACCAGACCACCAACTCCGCCCCAAGCAGACAGGATGAGCCGGCCCCTGACACTACCCCCCCCCCGCCAGTCCCAGGGAAACTCATGCGTGCTGAGCATATAGGGCCGTGTTCAGCAAGACCATATGGAAAAGAGCCCTCACCGGTGTGACAGGTCATTTATTGCGGCCAAATTGCCACTGTCAATTTGAGGATTAGGTGCAAAATTGCCGGCGTAGGGGTAGACATCGTTGTGGACACAGGAGCAAGCGCCACAATCATCAGCCCTGTGGTCCTTAATTTGAGTGTAGATGGTTGGGATGATATCCACCGTCGGCAGAATCATAGTTTGCAGCTAGCTACTGGGGCAACGGTTACTGAGGCCCATCATAGGGCGTGGTTTCATGATCCTTAAATTGGACTCACTTTTCTAAAAAAATCGAGGTTTGGGTGGCGGAGGTATGAGACTCATGTCTAATAGGGTTAGATGTGCTAACTGCCGGTGGTTGCAAAATCGACTTGGGTCGAGGAATCATGCAGATGGGTATTGAAGAGTTGCCGTTAGGGGGCATGAGCACGGATGAATAGGTGGAGCTGGAGGCTCCCAACTCCGTGATCATTCCCCCGGGTGCCGAGGTAACAGTTCCGGTATGGTGGCGGGCTCACCCAACCTGGCAGGGTCCTTGTGGCCTGGTCGAACTACTGGTGGGGAAATCGACCCCTGATTTAGTCGTGGGCCGCACCCAAGTGAACACTGAGGGGCCTATTGTGCCCGTCAGGGTAATTAATGTGAGCACGGAACCACACACTATTGGACGGGGCACAAAGGCGGCAGACTGCACCCCAGTGGTATAAGTCGCAGAGCTGAGGGACTATAACATCGAGTCAGACCGACCCCAGAGGGGATATTCAGAACATAGTAGGAATTGGCCTGATCCCATTTACGAGATCCCAAATCAGAGTAGTGCAGATTTAGAGGAGGCCCAGTGGAAGGCCTTACACAAACTGGTTGACCAACACATAGAAATCTTCTCCTTGTCACCTGAGGATATTGGACATATGTGCCTGGTGAAACATCAGGTCCACACCGGTGGGGCCTGGCCTGTCAGTCAGCCTGCTTGACAGCTCCCTTGGAGCAAGAGAGAGGAGGCTGATGAACAGAAAGAATAGATGCTCAATGCAGGTGTCATTGAGCCCTCAGGAAGTCCTTGGATGTCACCAAGATGTAGAAATGAAGTCTTTCAGGATTGATGCTATTTCCCACGATAAAGCCGAGTCTTTGGGTCTCACTCTCTCACTGCTGGCTGGTTGGTGGTCTTTGGTCTCACTGCTGGTGGTGCTGGCTGGTTGGCTGGTTCTGTCTTCTCCTAACTCCTCTTTGACCTTGCCCTCCCCACATTTCTCTGTCTGTGTCCCCCCCCCTCCCCCAATATTTCCACAGTGCACTCAAGGTTTGCGAGCAACCTACTTTCAGTAAAACTACAAATATCAAGAATTACTGCTCACCTTCACTCTTTCATTCCTCTATTTTCTTGCCTCTGTAACAAACTCCCACATTCCTTTTAATCGCACTCTTCCCTCCAGGTTTTTAAAACAGCTGTTCACCCCCATGTCATATCTTCCCCCATCCAAAACCTTGATCTTTTCTACCCCTGTTAATCAACCCCAAACCAACCTTCTTCAAATTCCCTGTTTTCCCTCCTGAAAGCTCCTGTAGTGTTCATCTTGTTCACCATATGGACTGTACCCCATTCCTCTCCCTTCCACAGATCTCCCAATGTCGTTGTTCCCTACTGTTGTGCATCCCTCGACCGCCCCTCTTGTCTCCTTCTCCCTTTGTTGAGACTCATATAAGAGCTAATACGCAGAACATATAACACAGTAGAAAAAAACATGTGACCTATCAATTATTCACGAACACCCTGGTAACATGCGTGTGAAGTTTCCCCTCGATCCGAGAAGATGATTTTTAAAGGTTTCTTCTTTTAAAAAATCAGAGCTGCCAAACCATGTGACCTATGACATCATAGCTGGAGAACTTTTTGTTCCTCATGGATAGGCGATCATACCTGCAAAGTTTCTCCTCGATCTGTTCAGCCGTTTCGGAGAAGAAGATTTTTATGTTAAAAAGAATGGCTGCCGAACCACATGACTGAGGAGGTCATCAATCTCACGCCCCAACCACCAACAATATAGCCCTAGATGATCCTCAAAAAAATATCATACTGATCGGATAAAGCGTTCGACGTATGCAATTATGACGTCATAAAGATGCCACTGATGACTTCATTAAAAAAAAAAATCACACTTGTTTCCCATGGGGAATACTTGACATTTTTCCTTGTGCTAAGTTTCAAATTTTTCCATGGAGTGGTTTCGGAGATTCAAACGCCCAAATTTTTTCCTTTTTTTCAATATACAGTAGCTGCTACACCACATGACCTATGATGTCATAACTGTTGAAACTTTCTACACGAGTCGTCGCACCTGTGGTGAAAATTTTATCTCAATCGGATAAGCAGTTGCAGGGAAAACAGAGAAAATTAGGATGGATGGAGGGACAACACAAAAATATAATGCCTCCGGCAATTCGTCAGCAGAGGCATAAAAAAATCAAAATTGTGTGTTAAAGCATTGACTATCTTATGAGAACATATTACCCTAATGGAAATATTTGAAGCAATCCTACGAACTCTCCACAGACCATTATGATGGATCAAAATACCAAACTGGCAAAGTGCAATGAAATTTAGGGGTTTCATTAACGCGTCTGAAAAGAGGAAAAGTGAGGCTCACCAATTATGCTAAAGTAGGATAAAGCTTTCTGCGCAGGTCCATGGAATATTATATGACCATCAGCGAGCAGTGTGAGTGAGTCAAAGAGTTTGAAGATGGAGTACCGAGGTTGGTGAATTGAAAAGATTATTGTTTTTCCGTTTCGTGACAACCTGCACACATCGGTCGTTGAGACATTTTCACATGCTGCTTCTGACAACATAGAGTTAAAAACGGTTTGATTTTTGAAGCAGAATAAAAACGAATACAGTCAATGTGCGAGATAGCCTTTAAAAGGATAAATTATAGCAAAATGCATGGGAATAAAGATGTCACTTTAACCTGCGTAACAGACGCATGACTGCATTGGCTGTGCTTGCATCAAGTCCTGTAGTTGGTTCATCCAAGAATAAGACCCCTGGATCTGTTATAAGCTCCATTCCAATGTTGGTTCTTTTTCGCTCGCCACCTGACACACCACGTATCAACTCTGTGCCGACCTGCTCTCAAACATGAGGATGGGTGGTGAGACCATTTTCAAATAACAGTCATTATTAGTCTAAAAAATAAACAGGATGGATGGATAGCATTGTCAAAATGATGTATTTTTGCTTGAAATTTTTGCTTTTGTTTTCATGTTATTTGTATTCTCATTTTGTCTGGAGAGCGAAAACTTTATACTTATGATATAATTTGTAAGTTTAATGCCCACTTTACTTATAAGGCAGGGAAAAGTCAAAATAGGTATGTGGACACCATGGAATGGATGGACAGGCCACACTTGCACACATGACAGATAAAGGGTTTGGAAGCCAACAAATTTAGTTGGAAAAAAGAAATAATAAATTATACAAGGAGCCATCTATTTTTATTGAATAATCAAAAATTGCAAAATATTTTCCTCCCCCCCACAATCAACTGACAACGATATGTTGCATTCCTACACCAGTCCGAACAATGCCCCCATCTCCCTGTAGGAAGTATGCATTTGAACTTCATCTTCACAAGTTGCTCGTGCATCCTTTGCTATTATCAAGATGGTAAAACAACCCAAAAGCCCTGATAGATCAGTGGTTCGATTCTGACCCTGACCGAATCATACCAAGATGAGAAATGGTATGTTTGGCTTTCTCGTTTGAGGCTCAGCATTTATAGAGTAGAGTATGAATTAACCCATCCCCACAACCCCCACCAATGTGGGGATAGTGGAGTTTCTCCAAAACACGATTATCCATGGTAGGTCTGATATTTGCACATAATTGGGTGAGCACAGTGTATATTGGTAAGGCTTTGTAATTCAGCGGCATTTCATTTATGGGTTCCTTGGTTGCCCTGCAGTTGAGCCCCATTGGAGAAAAGTGACAGTACAAACGAACCAAGACATCACGCAATCAATCACCAATCACAAGCAACCCTGTGTTTAGGTGAAAGTTATAATACACAAAGATATTCATGATAACATCATGGTAGGGTTGATTCGCCTGAGCTTTCTTAAGTCTAAGCAATGATTCTCGCTGCCAAAGTTTTCTATTTCATTCGCAGAAAGTGCCTGACATTCTGCATCTCAAATCTCCCCTGGCATCAAGTTTGAGAAGCGTAGTTTGCCATTTCAGGTCATACTCTGTCACAGAATGCAACTCGCTCCTGCCATCTTGCCATGAAAGTTGTTTACGCATCATTTTAGTCTTCCTACTCTCAGTGTTGAAACACACCCTTAAGGTCTCTTAAGTTAAAGCACAGCTCAATGTGACAACAGGACAGGGCTCGTGTTCCATACCATATTGAAAAGGCACTTTGACGTGCTGGTTTCATTGGTTTTGGGGCTTTGAAGAAGCCACAACTTGTGACTGCAAAATATGGCTAAAGACCTCATACGTAGAATTACTTGAGTGTTGAAGCTTTGCAGACTTCGAAAAAAAAGCATTGTAAAACAAATAATTTTAACCTAATCGGTTTGGTTCACTTAATGAAAGCGTTTGTTTGCAGCTACTTATAGAAGCTTGACAGATGAGTGTGTTAAACACCTACAGTTAAACACGTGATTGGGTGAGTTAAGGTTTGGGGTTGTTTTGGAGCAAATCAAGTTGGTGATTTGTACAAAACTGGTGTAGCCATGGGGAGAGAAAATGATCATAGAATTTTACAAATCCATACATGTTCATCTGATTTGCAAAAGGTTCATCTTTGAAGAGAATGACCGAGAACGGCCACTCGGTGGAATGCAAACCTGTGCCAGGCTGATTAGTTACCTTCGCAAACTTCGTTTGACGAAGGTATTGTATTGACCCCTGTGTATTTATTTATTGGTAAATATGTGTGCGGACAACATTGCGCAAAAACTGCTGGACGGATTTGCATGAAATTTTCAGAGATGATGTGCAGTTACTCAAGGACGCCAGGTGAAGCTTTTGGGAGCAATCAGATTAAAGGTCAAGGTCACGGTCACGAAAAGGTCAGAATCGTTTTTTTCGTCATAACGCGGTCAATTTTTATCCGAACGAGATAAAACCAACACCAAAATGTTCATTACTCAATTCTACATTCTAGGCTATGCCACATGAAAGTGTGGCGTAATTACCCGAGGTAGCGGTTGGGGGTTCAATGTCAAGGGGGTCACCACAAAGCATTTTTCATTGGGCAGCGTCGTGGACAACATTACGCAAAAACCACTTAGCAGATTGTCATGAAATTTTGTGGACTTGTTTGACATCATGAGAGGACAAATCGATTAGATTTTGGGAGCGATCGGATCAAAGGTCAAGGTCAAGGTCACAAAAAGGTCAAAATCGTTTTTTTGCGATTAAAGTGTCAATTTTGTTCCGATTTACATCAAATTAAGTACAAAATGTTCAGCATTCAAATCTCGATCCACTGATATAGCGTATGGTATAGTGTTTGCAACCCTAGTTAGTCTGTGGAAGTCAAAGGTCAAGGGGGTCACCAAAATGGAGTTTTTGATTGGGAAGCGTTGTGGACAACATTACACAAAAACCACTTCACAGATTGTCATGAAATTTTGTGAATGTGTTTGGCATCACGAGAGGACAAATCGATTAGATTTTGGGAGCGATCGGATCAAAGGTTAAGGTCAAGGTCACAAAAAGGTCAAAATCGTTTTTTCGCGATTAAATTGTCAATTTTGTTTTGATTTACAGCAAATTAACTCCTAAATGTTCAAAATTAAATTCCCCATCCTCTAATATGACACATGGTATAGTACTTTTGTCACCCAAAGCAGCGGTTGGGGGTCAAAGGCCAAGGGGGTCACACAAATTCACATTTATATCGGAAAGCGTTGTGGACAACTTAAGGCAAAAAAACAAAACGCAGAGAGGGTTTAATTGTTTTGGATTTGTTTGGCATCATGAAAGGACAAATCCATTAGATTTTGGGAGCGATCGGATCATTTGGGTGTAAACTAGAATATATCTCTGTCTCTAAACTGTGTGTCTGCTGATGCAACAAGGGCCATAAGGGCCCTACCAAACTTAGTTACGAAGTAAAATACAACAAACTTTCATTAAGGAGACTTGGTATAGTTTGATATGCACATCGCTTCGCTCATGGTTTAGTAAAAGGAGTTTTACTTTCTTGTTTAATTAGACGCCAATTAAAGTGACGTTTTTGTCCTTGCTCGGATTTGAAAACATGATCTACTTGATCCAGGTCGTGTCTGCGTGGTCAGTGACATTCGACCGAATCCGACCCTACATGCTAAAGAGTTCGGCACTCGGGACAACGAATCACCTAAAATTGTCATAATCGTAATAGTTCTAATAACAAAATCCTTTCACAAAATCTGGATCATGGACTTTAAATTTTCGAAATTCCCGAGCAGATTTAGTGGAATTTTAGTTCCTCATTTCACTCTCATGCCATGTTCAAACTAGTGGCTGCGGTGAAGGTATGCGCTCTACGAGTGCCCGTTCTAGTTTACGTTTTGTTTCCCACTGATAGGCCGGATCTGGATTAAACTAAAATTTAATCAGCCTCTTCTGATCACCTAACCAACTCATCCACCATGTTTTGTCCGAATCCGTCCATACCTTTTTTGAGAAATCCTGCTATATGTCGTTTTAGCCCTTGCTCAATGGTGAAGAATCACTTTAAAATTCTCGGATCCAGATTCTGATCTTCAACAAAATTGAATCACTTCTTCCTTGTTCCACATCAAACCTGCCCACCAAGTTTCATTTGAATCCGTCCCCATTTTTTTTCCAGAAATCCTGCTTATATGTCGTTTTCGCCCTATCATTCAATGATGAAGAATCACTTTAAAATTCTCAGATCTGCAACCGGATTCGGATCTTCACTAACATCGAATCAATTCTACCTTGTTACATACCCAACCTGCCCACCAAGTTTCGTCTGAATCCGTCTACAACTTATTCAGAAATCGTATTATGTCGCTTTTGGCCCCATCACCAATGGTGAAAAAATAAAATTAAAATAAATATACAAATCACTGAAAAATTCTCGGATCTTGATCCGGATTTGGATCTTCATGAAAATCTAATCATTTTGTTTGTCACATACCAAAGCTTTCCACCAAATTTCGGCCAAATCTGTCCTCAACCTTTTGAGATATTTTGTTCACAAACAAACAGAGACAGACAGACAAACATACGGAGACACAATCTCCATCCACCTTTTGTGGCAGAGGTATTTATTGGTACAATTGCTGGGAAATCATGGTCATACGATTTATCCATGCTTCATAAAACAAACCAGCCAACAAAAACGACACAAAAACCACCTGATCATGGGCCTGATTAAGTCCATGATTGACACCCACCTTGCTGTCAGCAACGACTGTAATGCCGAGCTCTGAAAGGAGTCTCTCCACACATTCTTTTCGTTCAGCCGATGAGGGGGAATTGGAAAGACGAAGAGCAGCTGAGAATGCCAGGTTTTCTCTCACTGTCAACGTGCCCATAACAACGTCATCCTGGGAAAGGAGATGGGTGGCAATTTCAAAGCTCACCATTGAGAAATAATATTTGACATTTGTCATCGTTATGATGATATCATAATGCTTAGGACATTGGAAAGGTATCCCGAAAGGATTGTGAATTCAAAAGTAACTGAAGACAGCAATATTAAGGATTTATATTCCAGAAAGGGCTGCCAGGATAGCTCAGAGGAATTTGCACACTCACTTTTGAGTTGACAAGCCTGGGTTAGAATCTCGGCACAGCTATATACTCTCACCATGGTGTTTCACAGACTGTGATGTATCGTTGTGTGTGTCATACCTCGTATAGACGTTACGCTGGGTGTCGCATCTGCTAGCATTAATTGGTGAAAGTTAAGGATCCCAAGGTGTTCCTTCGCAGAGAGTAGACGAGTCATCGCAGGCACCCGAGGCAGCAGTATTTCGGATATATATTCCAAGGTTCTGGTTATGACGCACCTTTCCACATAAATGCATGGCTATGACACATGAACTACTACTACTCGGTTTAACATCCATTGTTCTACTTGTGTGCCGATGTAGAGCGACTTCCAGGAATGTCAGGCATTATCAACTGGCTTTTCAAAGATTTAGGACAAAAATGTTCCCATACGATCCCACAGAATGATGGTAATAATTGGGACCGTCAAGGAAGTATAGTAATAGAGTCTAATAGTCGAGAAACTGGTGTAGTCGCTGGATAATGACCCGGTCACGATCAAACTGTTGGTAAAATAAACCCAGATGGCTCATTTATTACTTTCAGGGTCGGAGTGATCTGCCTGTCCGGTGTGGGCTCCTCCACAAATAAAACACAGGGGCAATACCGCTGGGTGCTCACCTGGTAGCAACTGGAGAAGATAACCAGGGAACCACTGGAAGGTGTGGATGACCCACAAAATATGTAATGGAGTAGAAAGTAAATACCTATGGATTTGTTTTTATATGCCGTGTACAATCTTTGGTACATCACGGGTGATGAAGGTTGTGGTCAAGTTTTATCAGAATTATGTGCGTACTTGAGAAGGAAGCAAATACCTCTTTTGGATGGCATTTATCACCTCCCCCCCCCTCCGCACCTTGTTGACTCCCTTGGAACCCGATGTTTTTAATGGTGTGATGAGAGAAATACTACAGAGTTGAATGAGAAGTCCTCTTTTTCTTTTGTGAGGAGCACAAAGCTGCACAATTGCATCGTTGGCTGAGGGCACGGCTGTCCCGCTGATGCAGTGCCCTCTGTATGTGGCGGTAGGAATTTGGAATTGTTCATGGTGCCGGCGATAGCTCGCCGACTAATCGCAAAGGACACCGTGGGATTTTTAATGGTCGAACGACTCATGCTGGCCAACAGACGGGATGCCTAGTTTCACGTCCATTTGAAGGACGGCAGTCACGACACACACATTGATGAATTCCCCCTGCTTTAAACCCAAAATCCAATTAGTTACCTTACCTGCCACTCCACAAACTCTCACTTTGGCTAACAATCTCGGATGTGGTACCTTATAAAATGCCGTCTTAAAGTTTAAATATACTATGTCCACTGCCTTTTCATCATCTACCCAATCAGACACTGCTTCATCGAACTCTCAAAGATATGTAAGACAGGAACTACCTTTGGTAAGGCCAAAGTCACATTTGCCACGGCGGTCGTGGGGTCTACAAAATCTACGGCCACTAGCAATTATAGGGTGGCCGCAGTATTTCCACGGTCACACAATGTAGCAGTCACATGTTATTTTTTTTTTTCGGGGAGCCGCACGGCGTATTTAGAAATTGTGGAGACCGAAAACGTGGGGGTGCCGTACGGTCTTTGATTTGATGTCGCACAGTGACCTTAGGGCGTTCCTGCGGTGGCCATAGAGTTTTCAAGGTAGACGCAAGGTGCCCGCAAGGCGACAAGGCGACCACAGGGGGGCCCTAAGGCGAACATGTGGCCAGACGGACGGTAACGGGTGGGTTCTTTTTTTTTTACCAGTTATTTTGTTTCGGCTTGTCGAATTGCTACGGCGAACGTAGAAATGAAAAAAGTTATAACTCCGCGCTATAATTCCACGGCGACCCTACGGCCTGTAAAATATAGCCAAACGGCGTAGGGCCACCCTGAGGCCACCACAGAAACTCTGCGGCCGCCACACGTATCTGTCAATTCAGAGAGCGTACGGCCGCCGTATCCTCGCCGTAGAGCAAATGTGACTTAGGCCTAAACCCATGCTGACTCCCTTTAATTAGTTTGTATTTATTAAAATGGTTTCTCATCTGGTCCTTAATTAATATCTCCAACACCTTCCCTACAACTGAAGCCAAACTAACAGGTCTTTAGTTTCCCAATTCTTCTCTGGATCCTTTCTTAAATAATGGTGTTACATTTGCTACTCTCCAATCCTCCGGTACTTGTCATGTGCTCGTTTTGGCTGAAGTACAATTTTACTGGGGAGTGTGGTGCTGAAGCTCTGCTATTTTCTGCATCTTGGACTGAGTACATACGTATATATGTATAGTGTAGCAGAATGAGAGTGGAAAATAAGATCCAGTCATCATTTGCTTTGCTTTTCTTTGCTCTGCTGTTTGAGTGCAGTGCAGTGCAATGCCATTGAATTTGTGTATCTCTTGTGTTATTTTTTTAATACAGCAAATGAAACTTTGGACTACATGTGACAGCTGATTGGATATCGATTGATCCAAGAACCTTGAGTTTTGTGATACCTTTATTCTTGGGGCTTAAAAATCAACTGACATAATAAAGGACTTCGTGCAATCCACATATTTTTTAATGTCAAAAAGAGATAAGTATATGGTGATGATGTGCCTAACAGCCACAATTATTCCCACCTTGGAATTGGCAAGGAAAGTTTTTGGCCAAAGTCTACCGTAAACCGTCTGGCCTGACATGACGTTCATCTAAGTCGGTTAGAGCAGGAAAATTAATTTGGCCAAGGTGCTGCCATTAACTCAGCTACTATTCAGGAAGGACGTCATCAGATCTTTAACACCCACCAACTAATGTAGGCAGACCAGATGCCTAGTATGATGTCCATCTGATGGACGGCACACACAATGCCTCGCCCTGCCTGCGAAACACCAGGCTGACATTATATAGGTGGGTCGAGATTATAATCCAAGTTGGACATCCAGTTCAGAGGCAAATAAGATTAGAATTATATTCAGGTTGAAAAAAACAAACAAACTCAAAAGCACTTACTGTATCTCTAGGTTCTGTTCTAGCATGTGGCAGCTTGGCTGCCAGGGTAGCTATCATTTATTGGAAGCACAGCTGTGCCCCTCTACCAGAACACTGGTACTCATTTAACCAACCTTGGAAGGATGACAGGCTGAGGCAACCCCACCTGGTGTATATTCAGCAGCCAATGGGGCTTGAACTCAGGTCCCTAAGATCCTAAGCCAGCCCCTTATCCATCAGGTTTTATCGCTAGGTGAAAACACAACTCAAAATGCATTTCACAAGAAGATGCCGGCAGATGTTATTTTCAAACTCCCTCACTACGACGGATGTAATGAAGTGTAAAACATTCACTTTTATGTTCTTAACTGAAATTAAGGGTGGAAAAGAGAAATTGTATGCTTTTGCAGCATGTGACTATAAGCCAAAATTGTCCTGAAATTCACACAAGCAAATATTTTTAGATGTTCAAAGTCAATTCTTCAAACAAACCATGACATATTGTTGTGGTTCTACAATACCGCATGCCTCTAAGATAATGGCCAGCCAACACACAGTGATCCTCAAGCAGTTATTTCATTTGTATTCGTGTAGTTAGTCCTTCCTTAAAATTGTGTTGCGTGAGACTTGCAGTCAGGTAAAATATATGTCTTCAATCCTCATTCTGACCTCCACTTTAACCCTTTCTTTTAGCCATTATATACAACATGCATGCAAGCATGCACGCCGCTCAATGAACAATTTAGCAGGCACGCTGCGAGTGCCTCCCGTGTGCCCGGTTACCAGCATCTCTGGCGAGTGCATGCTGCGAGCGCCTCCCGTGGCTCTGATCACCTGACTCGTTGCTGACAAGACATCCTTCCTTGGGAGTTTGCGCGCCATTTTTCCGTACCTATTTGCGTGCCAATTCACAACAGGCACCTCACTTCAATCCTCACCATCTTTACCGCAGACACCTCCCACACATGGGAAAATACTCTCGCAACCCTTCACACTTATACCTTGCCATTCTATTTTGAGCGGTACAAGGTATCAGCCACTACTCTTGGTGCCACGCAGCACTCAACCATGCTCGAGATACCCACAATTACCACCGCATTTCGCCAGGAAAATCCCGGGTGAGCATCCTGGTTGATCATTATTACAACTGCCCCCATCCTGTCATAAAACCATGGCAAGACCGCAAGGGATGAGGTGGGGACATGGGAAGGGAAGGGTGGGGACATCGCGGAGCGTCGAGGTTGAGCGTCGAGCAGAGGGCGTTGAGCAGAGAGCATTGAGCAGCGAGCATTGGGAATATGTGGCTGCCCTTCTTTGTTCCCTTAGTTCGTCTTAGTCACAGCCTGTACGAGAGCGTGTGAGTAGATCTCACTGCCTTGCCATCATCGTGCCGCAATGATACTGTGTAGCCAGATGAGGTTGCCAACCGGCCGCATATGGCAGATCATTGCAGAGCGCATGGTGCCACAAGTCCCGGTGATCAAACGAGGAGGAGATAACACGCTATATCACGAGGTGGGAATGTTCAATCTGAGCATCCCACGGGGGTACGCGTTTTACACATACGGATATTTACACAGTTAGGTTAGGGACCTTCCTTCTCATGTATCTATTCTACCATCTCTCAATACCCCCCTCTATCCCGTCTACTGTGGTCACAATAGCCCAGCTGTTCGTTGCGGGCTGGGACAAAAAGGAACAAAATTCTGAAAAAAGCACCCCCTCGTGTTGCATACATCGCACCTCCCATTCCCACATTTTAGACACCAGTATCCTTCCCACCTACCTCTCCTGAAGCATCCTGGGCCACGTTTGTCAGCCAACCATGCCATGTATTTCGAGGGCGTTTATCCTCACCTTTTTCTCTCTTTCTTGACTATCTAATTTTGTGTGTGTGTGCGTGTGTGTGTGTGTGTGTGTGTGTGTGTGTGTGTGTGTGTGTGTGTGTGTGTGTGTGTGTGTGTGTGTGTGTGTGTGTGAGAGATGGCACCCATCTCAGAATAAGTAAGACTTTAGAAGGTAGTTGGAATAACCCTGCTCTGTGTCCACATTTGCAAGTTTGTTGTCTTTTACCGCACCCCACAAATTCCTTGCTATCCCCTGCTGTACATACAATAAAACGAGATTCACTGTACCACATATCCTCCCTCGATTTTGTATTAAATAAATGTATTGTATAGAAATGTTCCCAGCTCGTTTTAGTGTTTTCTTCCATTTGTCCAGCATGGCCCATACCCTAGTTTGGCCAGGACATTATTCCCCAATGATTTATTTCCGAGCTGGTACGTGCTCGGCAGTTCTGCTCAGCTGCATATGATTTTGTAGGTGATCTGGTTTAAGCAAATATGCACCGAGGGTGTTCTCCGGTAATGATCACGTGACCTTTGGTTAAACGGTCTTAGACGGAGGACCCGAAGTCACACGGTCGATTTATTGGCATTTGCAGTCGATTAGCGACCTTCCGTGACACAGCGTTATTCATGTGTGACTGCCTGCGATTCCGGTGAGTCCAGTGAGAACCCAAGGAAGTCCACCCCTCGTGGTCTTCTCCCCCAACCTCGGGTCCGCAACAATATGAAGACACAGCTTACCATTCAAATAATATGCATGATATTTTAACCACAGATATTTTATGAACATGGTTTGCTGTGACTTGTATGAAAGAACCTGGATCATGTTGAGTGTTACGCGACTACATTTACCCTTCATTTAATTCATGCTAAAATCTTTATTTGCTTTCCAGGTGATGTGCATCTTCCACAATATAAAAGTGTTTGCCTCTTACATCTGAAAACAGGATAGCCGATCATTTTGGCTCAATAGGTGAAAAATTGTACCAACCTTCATAATATTCCAGCATCATATTGATATACCTAGAAATACAATATAAACCACATTGTGGTTTGGCCATTTTTTAATATCCAAATCAGCTCACACTTGCCAATCAACGAAGAAGAATCACTCAACAGTAGACAGTCATGATAAGGTCAGGGATAACCTTCAGACCATTTAGTAAAATATTCCAAGGCCACAAAGATGTGACTGTTATTTTGTGGAGATTTAGGGAAGAGACAAATGACATCAACTGTGCTTCTTTCGATGGTTTGTCACAAAGTATACAAATGCTTTGGTGCCCCTTCATTTCCAATGGGCAATGGAGCTTTTCTTGTAACTCAATCATTGCAGTGATGGCCCCATCATTCCACATCCTTCTCACAGTCAATCCATTAAAGTATGTTTTCTTCAACTTTTATAGGTTTTTATCCAAATTCCCAAACTGCCTCGCTGTCTTCATAATGGAGCAGAAGAAGTTCCTTTTTACTCTTTCAGAACGCCAATAATAACGTACGTATTTGTCTTCACTGACTATCAGGAACCAAGACAAACAACTTTAATTTCCAAACATTCCATTGGGTAGAACATGCTTTTGATTTTGGGATAAACACCTTTCCCAACTCGGTCTCTCACCAAATTATTTCCAGCCAATTATCATTCCCAAATCTGAATCATCCCACTGGGTTCTCCTGAACTCCTTAACTGCCTCCCATGAGTCTGCTCCACCTGAATTTACTAATTTGATTTCCTCCTCTGGCCCATTATGGACATATTCCAATCTAACACAAACATGACCAGGGTCATGATGCTCCCCCCTTTCCTCACTTGAACTGTTCTTCATGGCAGGGTCTATATGATAGCACAGGACGATTGCAAATGCTTAGGTAGATGCATCACCTTTGAATGGTATTTATTTAACCTCTTTAAAAAAACAATACGTGGTCAAGCTAATTACCTCAACTTCTCCTCTGTGTGTAATAACAATAACAATAATAATAATAATAACAATAATAATATGGTTGTAACCGGTAAAGGGCTGTTGTCACTGCCAACAATTCTGTTATGTTGCACAGTAATTCTGCTAATGGTGAGATATTGTTAAAATAGATCATTTGTTCTGGTCCTGCTGCTGTTTTACAAGGACACTAATCAATCTGAGCTCACTGCCATCAACATCAGCAATTAATTCACCATGCTTGGTCAGAAGGCCAACATTGGTGCATCTGTTAATGCATTTTCAGTTTATAAAATGCCACTGCACACTCTCTTTTCCAATCAAATTTGGAATTTGTTTGCAATCAATTTGTGGAGTAGCCAAGCGATGCTGATAAAGCATTGAATGACTTATCAGTAAGAAGAGCACAATCCTCAGGAACATTGTTCCAGACTGACAGGCCTCAAGAAACTTCACCACGGCTTAAAATGTGGCTCAAAATCTGGATTTGATTGTTGTTCTAACCATAAACCATCAAAATGTTACTCCGCAGGCAGGCATTACATAGAAAAGTACACCATATATCAGATGGGACATTAACCAGGGGAGCTGCTTTGATTGCTGTTGGATTCTTCTTCTTCATTTTCATGCAGCACAAGGCTGCAGGTTAGCATCATTGGCTGAGGGTGTGGGTGTTCTGCTGGTACAATGCTCTCTGCTGGTGAGGGCAGGAATTTGGAATTTGGCCATGGTACCGGAAATAGCTTGCCTACTCTTCACAAAGGACATTATGGGATATTTAACGTCCAGCAAGTGCTGGCAAAGAGGACGCTCGTTTAATGTCCATCCAAGGGACCACACACACATTGACTCACCCTGCCTGTGATGACAGTATAAAGCTGGGCCAGGATTCCTACTCAATTTCAAGTTACTGCCCTGACCTCTACAAGGGGCACTGCAACAGCAGCACAGCCTGGGGCTAGGTGGACAAGAAAAGGAATAACAAACCATCGGTGATGCAGAAGCAGTGGTAAAGTGAGGGGATGAGGATCGGGGTGGGAGGAATTGGCCGTCCCTTTGTTGATAGTGTACAGGGAAGGTGATTTTGGGATGGGGTGGGGGCACAGAATGAAAGCTGAATGTCCACAATTTTTTGCTGACTTAATTGTCAAACATCCCTGATACAAAGACAAAATTGTACATTTTTGAAACGCACCTGCACGACATAGCCGGATCTGCATATGAAGTCTGCAGGTAATGTGGTGCCATCAACGAGAACCTCTCCGGACAGCCCTGAAGGGTGTTTGCGGCCAGCTAGGATGTCCAGGAGGCTAGAAAGCATTGTGCAGTGGAGTTAGGAGTGACACAGTATGTTTAGCACAGACACTAACTTGTAAGGAACCACACAGATGTTGTATTTTGTTGTAAAGAAGAAAAAAAAAGTTTTTGGTGGCTCTTTGGCTATCCTATTGTGTTAACTCAAATATCTCATTCAGGTAGTTGATGTGCATTTTCAGAGGCGAGTTGTCTTCTTGAACTGCAGCTCAAAGAAATGAAATTTGATATGGCAAATCCTTACTATAATCCACAGACTGGCGTTTGTTTGTTGCGCAACTCCTCCTACAGTTCTGGGCCGATTACATCCAGACTTGCTACATAGGATCAGCATGCCCCCAATTAGTGCATTGGGTTGTTTTTATCTTTGCCTGGCAGTCTTGGTTGGGGAAAGAGGAGTATGCAAATTTTCTATGTGAATGTGCAATGTGTAGCGTTGCCTTCAGGTGTGGGAGGGTATTCCTGTCCTCGCATTTTCCAGTGCAGTGAGGTGTTTTTAATAATAAGCAGTAGGAATGTTTTTGCTTCTTGCACGTAACTCAGGGGGGTTTATTTCCTCCGGCATTGGCTCTTAACCTGGGGGGGGGGGGTGTGAGTAATTTCCAGAGGGGGTGCGAGCCCTGAGAAAAAAGTATGAATTTCTCCAATTATTTTTGGAATTCTCTTAACAAGTGTTTGCATAATATCGTGATGAACATAAAAAAACAAAAGTATCGCCTTTAATAACTTTCGTTTTCTATTGGCTACGAGGCCTACCATTTTATATATTAAAATTAAATTTAAAATTTAACATTTATTTAAATTTAATATTAGAATTTATATTTTATTGTAATTTTAATATTAAAAATTTTTTCCCACAGATTTGCAGTACCCATTTCAAACTAAATCATTCACAATGAGTGCAAAAAAGCGGAAGTATCTTGACGAATATATTCGATTTGGATTTGTGTCCCTCCAAAAGGGTGACACAGAGGTATCCCAGTGCGTAATATGCTACAAGACTGAGAAATGATGGCATGCGGCCGACATACTTGGAACACCACTTGAAGACAATGCATCCTGTTCCAGCTGCCAAACACAAGGCATTCTTTGAAACAAAAAGGCAGTCCTTGAAGCAAGCAAAGATAGACAGCAGTGGAGCATTTCGGCAACAGACTTCAAAGGTTGTTGAGGTTTCAGATGAGATCGCTATGTTGATTGCATAGAGCAAAAAGAGCCAAAACATCGGAGAGACTCTCTTAAAACCAAGTGTACTGCGTGCAGCAGAGCTCGTTCTGGGGAAGGATAGTGCAAACAAGCTTTCCCAAATCTCTCCATCAAACGATACCGTCAAGGGAAGGATCGATGAAATGTCTCAAGACATCAAAGATCAAGTTCTCGACCAAGTAAGAGCCTCTCCTGTATTTGCCATCCAGTTGGACGAAACGACTGATGTTGCTCAGTGTTCTCAGCCACTGATGTATGCTCGTTTCATGCCAGGCAATAGTGTAAAAGAGGAAATGCTCTTCTGCCATCCCATGGAAAGTTATACAACAGCAACAGATATTTTTAAAGTGGTATCAAACTTCTTCCAGGAAAACCAACTTTCGTGGTACTCGCTGGTAGGGGTATGTACTGATGGAGCTCCGGCCATGCTTGGTTTGCAATGTGGTTTCATAACAAGAGTGAAAGAAAAAAGTCCATCTGCTATAGGTACACACTGCATCCTTCATCGTGAAGCCTTAGCATCCAGAACTCTACCTGCTGAAACGAGGGAGGTCATGAACCTGTCCATCAAGGTAGTCAACTTCATCAAAGCTGGAGCCTAAAACAGTCGTCTCTTCAAACAGCCATGTATGGATATGGATTCTGAACATCAAGTCGTGCTTTTCCACACAAACGTACAATGGCTTTTGAAGGGAAACATACTTGGATGGCTTTATGAACTACAACAAGAAGTGGCAACATTTCTAGATGCACAGCAGAAAGCAGATCTCCATGACAAGTTCCAGTCTGAAGGATTTTTGCTATCTCTAGCTTACCTGGTGGACATCTTTGAAGCGCTGAATGCCATCAACCTCAAACTCCAAGGGAAAAATATCAACATAATCATGGACCATGACGTCTTTCGAGCCTTCATGGCCAAACTCGACCTCTGGAAATGTCAAATTGAGGATGGAAATACAGCCAGTTTTGCTAACTTGGATTCCACTCTCATTCATAGTTACCTTGATTCGGAGTTAAAGAAACAAATAATTAATCATCTGACTGAATTGAAAGCAGAATTCATCAGATACTTTCCGGATATCGATGAGAAGTACGAAGCCTGGAAATTCATTAGGAACCCATTTCAGTGTGAAGTGGCTGATATTTCAGACGAAGTGCAAGAGGAGTTTGTTGAGTTAAAGTTCAACTCCTCGGCTGAAGAAGACTTCAAAAAACCGGATCGAGAGACGTTCTGGGTCACGTACCTTCCTGTTTACCCTTTGATCTCACATCAAGCTATTTGGTATCTGACAGTTTGGATCAACATATCTTTGTGAAGCTGCATTTTCTACGCTCGTTGCAGTCAAGACCAAGTAGAGAAACAAGCTAAACGTTGAAGGGGATTTGCGTTGTGCTCTCTCTGGCATTCGACCACGCATTCAAGATCTGGTAGCTAAGAAGCAATGTCAAGTATCTCATTAAATCTTTTTCTTCTTTCGGCTGCTCCCATTAGGGGTCGCCACAGCGGATCATCCATATGATCCGCATCATGATTTGGCACATATTTTACACCGGATGCCCTTCCTGACGCAACCCTGGTCGCCTCTTACGACACAGGGATCTGGTACACCTATTTTAACCAGGGTATGAACCGGCCCAGTACACTGGTACTCATTTCGCCGACCTCGGAAGGATGACAGGCTGAGTCGACCCCCTGGTGTTATACGACTTGGTATATACATGCATACACATACATACATATATGCAGTGTATATATATCTTCTTCTTCTTCTTTCAGCTGCTCCCGTTAGGGGTCGCCACAGCGAATCATCCGCATGATCCGCATAGTGATTTGGCACATGTTTTATGCCGGATGCCCTTCCTGACGCAACCCTGGTCGCCTCTTACGACACAGGGATATGGTACACCTATTTTAACCGGGGTATACACCGGCCCAGTACACTGGTACTCATTTCGCCGACCTCGGAAGGATGACAGGCTGAGTCAACCCCCTGGTGTATTAAATATATATATATATATATATATATATATATATATATATATATATATATATATATATATATATATATATATATATATATATATATATTCAGTGGCCCAACGGGGCTTGAACTCAGGACTTTTTTTGGCTCCCAAGCCGCTGCCCGAACCACTGCGCCAACACCAGGCTTGTTGGTCATCTCATTAAATATGCTGTGTATATGAGTGTTGCTTATAGAGAATGCTTTGTTCAATAAAAAGACTAAAAACACACATTTTTTCAGTTTTTCCTTTTAATTCAGGAGGGATTTTTAATCATTTTGTTGAAGATGTGAGGGGGGGGGGGGTAGCATGGAGGCAAGGACCAACTACAAGAGGGGGCATGGTGGTAAAAAGGTTAAAACCACTGGCCACCGGTAAACAGAGTTGCCAGTTGCCTTTACACTGCCCAAGTAAAGGTGAGCATCAGACTAACAGTTGTATGCTTGGAACAAGATTGCCCATAGGGCGGGTACTTTACCAGTTCAGGTTAATTTACCGGTGGGAAACTGTTTATTGATTTTTTACCTGCAACCTGCAACAAAAGCTCCGCATTGCTGCTGCTGCTGTTGTTGATGTTGTTGTTGTTGTTGTTGTTGTTGTTGTTGTTGTTGTTGTTGTTGTTGTTGTTGTTGTTGGGGTTCTTGTTGGGGTCGATTTTTGAAATGTGCACCCATTGGTCGGACAGCTGCCAGACCACACCCACATTGGTTGCTCGACTCCACCCACCATATCACCCAGACAAAATTATATGGCCACCATCTTGGTTTTATGGTAAGCCCAACACAGGAGGCCTGTAGGCCTCTACTGGTTCTACACTGCTTGAGTTTGTTGCGTTAGATTTCCATTGGCTTTGTTTGGGTCGAGTGTTAATCATGATGAGGGACCCCAAAAAATCTAATCATGCCAAATAAAAATTATTAGTAAGGTTTGGGCAAGCCCTTACATGCCTCCCTATAAAAAAAAAAGTGTTACATAATTTTTGAATGGCTCCAGCTTGTGGTTAAACAATCCGTGAACGTGTGACAAATCAGCTCATTCCAATATAACCGTATCAGAGGTGATGTGGATGAGAGGCATCCAGTTAATCTTTTGATACCGCATTAAATGTGTGTTTCCCAAGTGTGGTGTTCATCTTTCAAGAGTGCTTTAAATGCGCCTTTCCCAATCGGCCCATTACCGGATTTTTAAAGCCAATTCTCTTGCGCTTAATTGTGAAGTCCCTTACCCAGAATGACCACACAAAGATTTTCATGAACAAAAGGTCTTTTAAACAATAAGCATGTCATGTGTCTAAGATAGGGTCTCTATCTTTATGAGACAACTCAAAGCAAAAGCAGGCACAAATGATTTATAGAAACTCAAGAAAGTCCGACAAATAAAGGCAACACCAGAAACTGGAGGAAGTTCTCAAAAAATGTCCTAGAATTTGAATTTGCTAAACCCCAGTGTAACGAGGTGGTAAAATGTTAACTCGCACCGAAATGTAACAGAGCACCAGGGAGTTAGAGAGTTGGCAACGCCCAGTCGTGAGCAGAACTGACAATCTTTGGGGGCATGGCATCTGAGACTGAGAGGGACTGAGACGGCCATGAGTTGAGAATGGAAAGCCTGTACGAAGCTGTGAGGTGGGCCATCTGAAGGTAAATATGCTTGTAATATTCTTTAAAAACATCATATAATTTAAAGTGAACGTGTTGTCATGTCTTAAGGTAATAGTTGATATGTTTGCATTTAATGGACGGATGGCTTTGGATTCAGATGTTGAGTGCATGTTATCGAATGTTCCGGGGAAACATCCCGTAAAGGATCTTTGTGTTGGTTTTGGGGGGAAATACAACACGAGTTTGTAAGTAAATCAAAGTTGCCCAATTATGATTAGTGCTACAAACGCACTGTTGGAAGTTGATGGTGAGTAATATGGTAGAGGGTTGGGCCTAGTTCAAACGAACTATTCGCTCATAATAGTGGTAACTTTGGTAGGTACATACTGGATGTAATACCTGAGATGTGGGGATAGTTTAATGGGAGAGAAAATAAATTACATGATCGCAATTGAACTGAAATAAGGCCAAAGATGGTTTCATAAAGAAATATGTTTTCTTTCTTCAAATGGTGCCAGCTGTAATGGAGGGTGGTCTTGACCTTCAGAATGTGTTCCCTTCCCTTGTTCTAGGGCCACTACCGCTTTTGCCCTACTTTTTCCACAAGTTTTGTCTTGACTTACTCTGCTTTGTGAAGTTCTGATTAAAGTTCCAAAGTTTTCTTTTGCGACTAAGATCAGGTCAGGTGTGGGAGCATGCGCCAGAGCAGCACTTCGCTGCGTCCACCATCTGGCCATCCCCCCAGGCAGATGCCTGGCCGATCCCCATTTCCTTGAGATGCTGATCAACCTGCTGCAACCACGAGGCACGTGGTCAGCCCATTGGCCTCCTCCACTCATGAGGCTCCTTCGTTGAGAGAATCTCGTGAGTATCATCAGCATCAGGAAAACGAGCCACATGTCCATCCAGCCACAGCTGATGCCCACGGACTATGCAGGTAACAAAATATCATCTGCGTCTCCCTCAGCAACCACTCGTTGGACACCAGCAATAGCCAAGGTTTCTCCGAAGAGAACTGGTACCAAAGGATTCAAGTCGCCATCTCAAATCCCTGGTCAGAGTCCAAGTCTCACATCCATAGAGCAAGACTGGATGCATCAAGGACCTGAAGACTCAGACTTTCATCCTCCTGCACAGATACCGGCAGCCCCACGCCCCATGATCCAGTGAATCCATGACTCCCCAGACCCGACCCAGACGTCCAAAAAATCCGGACTACTCAGACGTCTAAAAAATCCGGACAACCCAAACGACCCAGACGATGGACAAAAAATGGGACTCCACAGTAAAATTATTCCAGATTACTCCAAACAAATTGGTGTCTCCGAGTCTACTGGACAACACCAGGGTTAAAAGTAATTCAAAATTATAAATTAGTTATATATACATATACACTATAATTTATAACGAACCATGTTGCCATCTTCAGTGGCAAATTGTGGGGTAAACCATGAAAGATGGGCAACAAACATGAAATCACCCTTGTTTTGGCTTGTATTTTAGGTAGTGTTAAATTACTGGTCTCAAGCCACATATCTACCATATTTGAGGTCAAGGATTTCAATTTTTTAATGTATGAAGCCAAGTCAATAAGTAACCTTAAAATGGTGATATAAATTTGAGAATGGAATGTGTGTAGTTGTGGATGGCATGTTATATCTATGGGCAAGAGTCATGTTTTGCCTGTTTTAGATCTGGCAACATTGAATGTATGATGTCAATAGGGCAATTCCAAGATGGCAGCTCCCTTCGAAGCATGCACAAGGGAGGAGCAATGTTGTTACCTTCGCAAACTTTGTTGCGAAGGTTATGTTTTGATCGCTGTGTATTTATTTATTTGTGAATATGTGTGTTTGTTTGTTATTCGCATAACTCCAAAAGTATTGAACTGAATCGCAGCAAATTTGGTGGGGTGATTGGTTATTATCCGAGGACCATTTGATTAGATTTTGGGAGCGATCGGGTAAAATGTCAAGGTCAAGGTCATGAGAAGGTCAAGATCATCTTTTTACCATAGTGCGGTCAATTTGTATCCAATTTGCATGCAACTAATGCCAAAATGTTCAGAATTCAATGCCCTCAGAATTCAATTCAACCTTGTGATATGTGCCATGACACAATGACATAATAACCCTTATTAGCGGTTTGGAGTCAAAGGTCGGGGGGGGGGGGTCATGACATTGCAAAATGTGCGGTTTTAGTCATAACACGGTCAATTCTTATCCGACTTGCATGAAACCAACACCAAAATGTTGACTGTTCTGTTCCCCACACTCTAATACCAATTACAAAATTAAGAGTACAAAGGTCAAGGTCGAGGTCATGAAAAGGTCAAAATCGTCATTTTTGTACAATGAATGTTTGTTTGTTCACAATAAATAACTTATTTAGAAAAACAGAAACTCGTGTGTGCTAAATGCCCCTAAAATGCCAGAAAATAATTTCTTATAATGTGACCAGTTGTCATCAGATTGACTTGACACCAACACCCAAAAAGGTCAGGAAGTTCATACAGAAATTGTACAATGTACGTGAATCAGTGTCAAACAGCAGGAAATTTAATATTTTTAAGCCATCATAACACATATGAGATGGCAGATGTGGTATGGCATGAAATACCCTCATAATCAACGGTTTCTGGTGGGGGTGGGGGGGGGAAAAATGTAGCGTTGGCGAAGGTATGCGCTCTACTGAGTGCCCGTTCTAGTTTCATTTGTTTTTTGGGAAGTGAGGGTGTGAATCCCAGTGAAATCCATTGCAGAATGAAGATGCAATATGGTGACGCGAGTTTATCGCTGCAGCAGGTGTACGACTGTTATAGGAAGTTTAAAAGTGGAGTGTCCAGTGTGGCAGACACTGCTCGCTCAGGCTGGCCTCTCACAGCCGACACACCAGAAATGGTTGCAGGAGTTGAGCACGTGCTTTGGGAAAACCCTTGCTTTCCATTGGATGAAGTGGTGTCTGAATTGAACAAATAGCCATGGTTCAGCACCCTATATCATTCACAACGTGCTGGGGTTCCACAAAGTGTCTGCAAGGTGGGTACCCAGACAACTCACACCTGAACTGAAAGAACGGCTAATGGACACATGTGAAGAACTTCTGCGATATGATGAAACAGTAGGCGACGCTTTCTTACAGTGTGTAGTAACTGGGGATGAAATATGGGTCCACTACTTTCAGCCAGAAACGAAGAGGGCAAGCAAAGAGTGGTGCAATTCAATTTCACTGAAGGCCAAAAAATTCCACACACAGCCGTTTGCTGGAAAAGTGATGCTGATGCTCCTCTGGGATAGCCGAGGCCCACTTGTGGAGCATTTCATGCCTAGAGGGACCACATTCACCAGTGCATCATCCTGCGACCTCCAAAAAAATAATCTGCAACCAACAATCGGATCAAAACGTCATGGACTACTCACTACGGGTGTTGCGTTTAACATGACAATGCTTGGACCCATACTGCCCATGCTACATCTGCAACAATCGAGGACATGCATTTTGAGTGTCTTCCTCATCCAACCGACTCACCAGATGTCGCCCCTTTGAATTACCACATCTTTGGGCCACTTAAAGAGGTGCTTAGTGGAACCACTTTCCGATCCGCTAAAGAGGTCCAAGAGGTGGTGCACGAATACCGAAACAAGCAGCCAAAATATATTTTTTCCAGGAGGAATTCAGGCCTCAATAAAGCACTGGAAAAAAGTATTGAACACAATGGAGATTATGTTGAAAAATAATACAGTTGTTACATACAGATAGGGACACGGGATAGGGTAAGTGTGTCTGCGTAAACCCCTTTTGGTATTCTCTGAAGACTGGCCGTGACGTCACAAGACAGTGCAGCGGATGGCTCCGCCCCGTGATCACGATTGGCGGAAGGCGATGGCGGTGGGCCAATAAACGGCTCGATTGGGAGTGACGAGGACGAAGGATAAAAAGGTTCTGTTCGGGGTCGAAAAGGAAGAGGAAGAAGATTACAACCAAAAAGATCGTGGTTTTTTTGGTGTGGAAGCTGTGGCGGCAGAGAGCGTCCTGGTTGTTGGGCTGAATCGATCGTGTTCTTGATCGTGTCTGGGAGCCTTGCCGAGCCTCGTGCCTCGCTTTGGTTGGCTCTGGGGTTCTGCTGACTCGGAGTGCGGGGTCAGGCGGCGGGCGGACCTGCCTCCCTCTCCTGCTCGCGGATTGGCGCCGGAGCTGGTTCCCTGGCGACTCTGGGCGGACTTGGGCCAGGACCAGGAGGTCGACAGCACCGCGGTTTCTCCTGCCCCCCTGACGAGAGCAAGGCCGGCTCGTCCGACGCCGATCCAGGGACAGTTGCGTCCACACCACGGTCCAGCCTGACCACCAGAAATAGCTACGTTTTGTGTGTGTGTGTGTGTGTGTGTGTGTGTGTGTGTGTGTGTGTGTGTGTGTGTGTGTGTGTGTGTGTGCTTGGCGCCTTAGAGTGATTGAGAACTGTATATTCATTGGAATTGTCTGTGTTTTTCCCCACGCCCGATCCCACACCATCCCGTCGAATCGCCCCGGATCCCTCTTCTTGCCGAGTCTTGTTATTTCTGGTGAAAATAAAAACAAATAAACATCATCAACTCAGTGAAAAGTGACTCGTGCCACCTTCCTCGTCCCGTTTGCGGTAGAGCGATTAGAACCGCCATGTTTGGGTTATAAACAAATAAATCGCCTCCATCGTTTCGGCTCATTCTACGTTGGTGGGACTGTTCAAGTCCCGTGGACGTCACATTGATGTCAGGGTGTTGGATGTTCGAACCCCTCTAAATTATATACCAGGATTAAAATCTCGCCACGAATTGGAATATAAAATTACTACAGAAAAGCGCGCGAGCGCGGGAAAATTTTGGCGGGATTTTTCAAATTTAAATTAATTGGCGGCAAACGGGACTTCTGCACCATGGCGGATGTGCAGATGTTTGAGGAGGAAGGCCACGTGTCTGGCAGCGAGTCGGGGGAAGAGGTGAGAGACAGGGGTAGGGTTGGAACCTCCCCCATTCCGAGCGTGGACCATGCTTCATCGTCCGTAACGGAGCCGGCAGCGCCGGAAACCGGTGCGATGACGATCTGGACAATGTTGGAACGTTTAATGAGTGCAATTACAGCACAGGGGGCAAAAATGACGGCACAGGGGGCACAAATGGCAGAAATGACGGCACAAATGGAAAATCAATTCGTGACACAGAGGGCAGACATGACGGCACAGAGGGCAGAGATGGCGGATCGATTGGGGGTAATGGGGGAACAGTTGGGTGCACGGATTGATTTAATGAGGGATGAATTGGGGGAAAAGATGAAGAAAATGAAAACTGAGATGCAGGAGTGTGTGGATGTTAAATTGGGAGAAATACAAAGTAAATTTGAGGATAGATTGGAGGAAACAAAGGTAGAAATTACATTGGAGGGGGAAAATATACGAAAAAAAATTGTAGATAAAATTGATGCAACGAACATTCGGGTTGATAAAGTGGATGAAAGCCTGGAACGTCATCGTACCTGTGTGGATGCTCGTATGCAGCTGCAAGTTGAAAAGTGGGGAGAGCTGAGGAAGCAAGGGATGAATTTGGCGGAGGAGGTAAAAGGATTGGAGGCTCGTTTGGACGAACAAGGTAAAATTATGAGCCAAGATGAAGTCTTGGATAAAGGCCTTGTAGAGCCGTCTTTTGTAAGTAGAGTGTCCGGGTTGGTTGAGGAGCAGCTACAAACTCGTGACGGAGCCTTGGAGGAGGTTGTGCGGGCCCAGAAGATCCTGCAGGAAGAGGTGAATCGGTCCATTCAACGTTTGGAACAGGAGGCAAAATTGACCCATGAGACCCTCACCACAAAACATCTTTGGCCACAGTGGGCTCCGAAATTGGATACGCAGCCACAAGGGTGTTTGATCCCTGGGCTGGATTCGGACAAGGGAGAAACTGAGAAGCGGGCCACCGAAAAAGTGATCCCCCTGGTAAATTTCGACGGGTCAGGGAGCATTGAAGCTTTTCTGACGCAATTTGAGTGTATTTCCCGACTAAGCGGGTGGAATGAGCGGGAACGTACAGGGAATTTGGTGGCAACGTTGCGGGGACCAGCCACAGATGTGTTAAACGTGATCGCGGAGGGGATGTTGACCAGCTCCCACATTTGTGAGGCGTTGAGCCTTCGGTTTGGGTTCGCGGCAAACTGTGATCTGGTGCGGGCCCAGCTCCAGCACCACAGATTAAAGCCGGGTGAGACAGTGCAGGAGCTGGCACAGGACATTTACCAATCAGTCAGGATTGCGTATCGGGACCTTACAGTGGAGGCATGGGACAGACTGGCACGAGAGAAATTTTTAGCTGCTCTTCCTGACCCTGAGGTCCGAGCGCTAGTGGAGCTACAGGATCCACCCACCGTGCACCGAGCGGCCCAGTGCGCGGCCAGGCTGGCCTCGTGGAGTCGGCCGGGTCGGGTTCCAGAGAGGCCATCGGTGACGATCCGACAGGCGGAGATCCAGGATCAGGGAGGGGGGCTGGGAGAAATTGGCATTACCCAAATGTTTCAGGAAATTTGCCAGAAACTTCGAGTTTGATAAAGGGTAATCCAGTAGTTAGTGCGCCAAAAAGGCGGGGTCCAGCCCAGCCAATAGAGCAATTCAATTATGGCCGAGGGGGTCCGGAACCGGAAGAGACATTTCACCGATACTCACGGGGGCCTTTTATGGGGAGTTGTTTCCGGTGCGGGCGAAGAGGACACATGCAACGATATTGCCGGTACCCGGCGATGGAGAGACCCTCCAATAGACTTTCAAGCCCGGAGAGGATGAATCCTCCTGCTGAACCATCAGGTCTATCCGAGATGCCCTTTCATAGGTCGGGTCCGGAGATCACTGTCGGGGGTCCGGGAGACTAGATCGGGCTGAGCATATAGGGCCATGCACGGCTGCTGAGATTGTGGCGAAGTGCCCTCCTTTGGTGGAAAAAAATGAATTGTGGGAAAATTGGCATGGGTTTGTAAGTTCTGCTGGGTTTTAGAGTGACAATCGGGACAGTGGGTAATTGGAAACAAAGCGGGCACGAGTGGCTGTCCAATGGCTGGTGCGTGGATCGGGTGAGAAGTGCTGTGTGAGTTGTTTTAAGTGAAGAAGTGAAATGTATGGTGCACACATTGTGTTTTTTATTGGGCATTGTGTGGTAACAGGGAAGGTCATGGTCGGTGAAGTGTTAGAAATGCAGGTGTCACATGTAAGGCCGATTGGGTGGGGGAGTCATGTGGGTTTTGTGGGTGGGGATGATGTGCTTGTCCACAGGGATTGCTGAAGCTCACGGTGAGCGTGAATTGCGACCCCCTTCAAGGAGATTCACCACCTGGTGGCTAATGGTGACAGTGTCTGGAGGCAACTGGGAGAGGGTCTGGTTGGGCGACCAAGGCGGGTCGGACCTTGGCGACCCAGGAAGGCCAGAGGAGCCAGTGAGACCCCTTCCAGAGTGTTGTACGGGATTAGAGCTCATTGCTACCAGGGGGGAGGGAATCAAAGGGAGCGGGGCGGAGAAGCGTCCGGGTTGGACTAAAGCTTACCTGTGGGCATGGTTGCACCTAAGATGCCCCCATCATCTTGTGGTAACCCACCCCACGGCCATGACGGGATTCAGCCTGCATGATTAAAATGAGGACCATGACCTAGAAATGTGATGATGACCATGGTGTGAGTGTTGTGAAGATGTGTGAGTCCCACCCGATCCCACACAACTTGACAGGTGCAGCAAGGGCATGATGTCCGCATAATTTTGGGGAAAGCAAATTTGAAAATTGGCTCCCCAGGTAACGCTGGGTCTATTAGCATCCACTGGGGGAGGCGGTCAAGTGTAAATATCCTGTGAATAGTGTCGTTAAGGCTTAGAGTAGGAATGTAAAGTATAAGTGTTGTGTTTTTGTGGAACCTTTTGTTTCCCCTCCCCAGATCACTGGAAGAGTGCTGGGCAAGAGCGATGATCCGGAGGATGGAGTGCAACTTCGCTCAGTGCTCTCATGTGATAAAATAAAAACAAAAACAAAAAACGAATGATTGTTTGGGCGAGGATAAGGCCATAAGGGGGTAGTACATTAAGCAGGATAGGTAAGTTAGCTGCGACTCGCTGCCCATTGCCCCTCCTACTTTATTTCGTTAGGTTAATTAGGTGTGAGTCAGTAAGTGTTAAGGCTGGTACGGTAGCGCCTGTGATATACCTTGCAGGAGCTGCGGTACCAGAGGAGGGTGCAGTGTTACGTTTGAGGGGGGGGGTATGCATTCAAAGGGTAATTAGGATGTTTAATTAGGTATGCCATGCTGTTCGAGTTTACCAGGATCTCGATGTAATAAGTAGTAATTCAGTGGTGATAAGTTGTCTAGTAAATGTTCATTTCTTCAAGGTAATAATTATCTTCAACGTAATTAGATAGGGACACGGATAGGGTAAGTGTGTCTGCGTAAACCCCTTTTGGTATTCTCTGAAGACTGGCCGTGACGTCACAGGACAGTGCAGCGGATGGCTCCGCCCCGTGATCACGATTGGTGGAAGGTGATGGCAGTGGGCCAATAAACGGCTCGATTGGGAGTGATGAGGACGAAGGATAAAAAGGTTCTGTTCGGGGTCGAAAAGGAAGAGGAAGAAGATTACAACCAAAAAGATCGTGGTTTTTTTGGTGTGGAAGCTGTGGCGGCAGAGAGCGTCCTGGTTGTTGGGCTGAATCGATTGTGTTCTTGATCGTGTCTGGGAGCCTTGCCGAGCCTCGTGCCTCGCTTTGGTTGGCTCTGGGGTTCTGCTGACTCGGAGTGCGGGGTCGGGCGGCGGGCGGACCTGCCTTCCTCTCCTGCTCGCGGCTTGGCACCGGAGCTGGTTCCCTGGCGGCTGTGGGCGGACTTGGGCCAGGACCAGGAGGTCGACAGCACTGTGGTTTCTCCTGCCCCCCCCTGACGAGAGCAAGGCCGGCTCGTCCGACGCCGATCCAGGGACAGTTGCGTCCACACCACGGTCCAGCCTGACCACCAGAAATAGCTACGTTTTGTGTGTGTGTGTGTGTGTGTGTGTGTGTGTGTGTGTGTGTGTGTGTGTGTGTGTGCTTGGCGCCTTAGAGTGATTGAGAACTGTATATTCATTGGAATTGTCTGTGTTTTTCCCCACGCCCGATCCCACACCATCCCGTCGAATCGCCCAGTATCCCTCTTCTTGCCGAGTCTTGTTATTTCTGGTGAAAATAAAAACAAATAAACATCATCAACTCAGTGAAAAGTGACTCGTGCCACCTTGTTCGTCCCGTTTGCGGTAGAGCGATTAGAACCACCATGTTTGGGTTATAAACAAATAAATCGCCTCCATCGTTTCGGCTCATTCTACGTTGGCGGGACTGTTCAAGTCCCGTGGACGTCACAATATGTACATGAAATAAACAATTTGTGAAAAATATTTTAAGGTTACTCATTGACTGGCCCATGTGAAATATATATATATATATATATATATGTATATATATATATATATATATATATATGTATATATATATATATATATATATATATATGTATATATATATATATATATATATATATATGTATATATATGTGTATATATATATATATATATATATATATATATATATATATATATATATATATATACATATACACACACATACATATATGAGTGAAGTGTTCAGTAAAAATTTAAATAGCATGTCATCGTGTGCAGCCTGTGGCTGTTGGTTGCATCAGTTTCTGGGAGCACGGATGTGCGGCTGATGATTACACTCAATTACCAGTATGCTGTACTCATTTTGCCATCCTCGAAAGGATGACAGGGTGAGTCAACTCTACCTGATGTTATTTCAACAGCCGACAGGGACTCACTCAAGACACTAGTATGTTAAGCCAACCACCTTAACCGATAAGTCAACACCAGGCTAATTAGCATACTATATTAATCAAATATGGCTGCAAAACATAATTATCACCCATATATCTGCTGGCATTTTTGGTCAAATATTTAGTGAAGGCGTCTGCTCAGTCCCGGTGGTCTGTGGTTCAAATCCCAGCCGAGTCATACCAAAGATATATAAAATGGTACATGCTGCTTCCTTGCATGATGCACAGCATTTGAACGGACAGAGCATTGACAGAAAATGCCTGGAAGGCAATGGCAAACCACACAGAATAACCGATGCCAAGAAACTGCTTTGGCAGCCCCAACATTCTGTAAAGAATATGGCACATCAACTCAAATCAAAAATTGAGTTCAGAGTCTAAACCAATATAACTGAGGACAAGGGTTTCATTTATTGATAACACAATTGCTAAAGCTATTGCGTTAAGCAACAATTAAACATGAACGGATGGAAGAATGGATGCGATGCAGTCAATAAGCAACCTTATGGGATCTCTTACATGCAAATGCTATACCCATCCCTCCTTTCTCCCTCCCTCCCCCTCCACCCCTCTCCTGCACAAAAAGTAGTCGGTAATTGTAAACTATGGGGTTAGACTGCTGAGTGTCACCATAAAAAAAAATCAATCTGGATACCTATCTGCTGCTAAGTGGCATGACTATAGAATAAACCTGGAAAATCTAAACAAAGTTGCAGTGTTGTTGAACATGATCAAGAACACAGCTTTTTACAGTTCACATAATGGAGCCAGAAGCAGTGCTGCGAACAGGAAGGCGAGACAGAGATACAACTGTTGACTGGAACCTGTGTTTAATCTGTCAGGAGATTCAAACTCTTGGAGAAGGGAAGGGTTAACCATCTCACAGTGCAACTGTAAACTGACTATATAATGTAAGTATAAAAGACTGGGTCAAGGACAGATTCGAGTGTCATGATATGGAGCATGTAGAAACATTGGATCCTTTCTAGTCATTCAACATCAGTGAAGAAAGCAGTAGAATGAAGTGTGAATGGGGATTTTTGCAGTGAAATAAGCTGATGTACAGTTCAATCAAGTTCCAGATGACCAAGGGTTGGGGCATGTAAACAGAAGGGGAAAGGAAGCCAGATGTCTTATTTGTATCCCACACACAAAACTCCAAATGGGGTACATGGGGCCTGACTTACTGTGAAAGGTAACAGTTTCCCGAAGATACAAAGGTCATGTTTACTGGTGCATAATGTTGATGACGATGATGGGAGTGATAAACACCACAAAGACAGTGACATGTCCGAGATCTTGGAAGTGAGACGCTGATGACGTGTAAAAGCTTGTTGAAGAATCGACATCGTTTCAAGGACTTCATCATGCTCAAATAGACCGGGTATGCATATCAACAAGACATAGTTCCAGATGACATCAAATATGTCCTTGAAATTGCTGCTGAAAGAGGAAAACAGAGCCTACATGTGTTTGACAACAGGTTTATTGAGAAAACCAGCGAATTTCACAGCAGTCTTCCCAAAAATAATTCCAAACTATGACAAACATTCACACTGTCACAGACAGAACAGGCCAAAGAAACCAAAACTGCCACTGTGAAGGCAGAACATGATCTTTTCTGAACAAACATAAATGTAAACGAGGCGAGAAGTGATCGTGACATCGACTCCATATTGGTACAGTAACTATATCCAGGACCCCTTTCACTTGCAAATACTGCTAGAAAATTGAGACCAACAAATAAAGTACATGATTGTGATTCTTTAGGAAGGTGGTGTTTCACAAAAGGTCTTGTCCGTTTCTGACATGCAAACAAGCACCATCATTGATAGAATGGCTCTAGTTGGGGGTTTAGGAAAACTGGTTGCTGCTCAAACATTTGGGGATCTGGCTGATACCTTAACGAAGAGTATGACCTCCAATTTCAAGAATAGTTTCAAGATATCTCAAAAAGTTGTGGAAGTATTCAGACGAAATTTGGTGGACTGGGTGTGTGTGTGACAGAGCCGAATTGATTAGATTTTGGTGAAGACCAGACGCAGATACGAGAATATTTAAAGTGATTCTTCACCATTGAGAGATGCAGCCAAAAACGATTTATATCACAATATTGTTGTGGTTCTGTGAAGCGAGCACTCCCCATAGGCTATGGCATACTGCGTATAGTGGACCTGAGACAGTTACTTTATTCGTATTCATATTAGATAGCCCTTCTTCATATTCAGTGCGATCATGGGACAAAATGTGTTGAGGGCTTTTTGTAGGTCTGTATTCCATCCTTTATCTATTTTATTTACTTTCCTGCACACACAACTCTTCTCGTCATGCCAGCATGCATGCCACAGCCGCATAGTAACAGGAGACAGCTGATTAGCATATGCCGCCAAAACCTCATTCAAACTTCGCGCCATTCCCGGACTGACCATCATCTCAGATCTTTTCCATAATCGAACCACAATGCTACAACATTACTATAACCATCACAACGTCCTTAGAAAAATTCCTACATCCATTCAAGCTTGCTCACCTCACCATAACCGCTATGAATGCCATAACTACAGTCACCACTCTGGAAGCCCATCCCTCTGTAGATATCGGGGAACCATGGAAGCTCCCTACCATAACAGAAGCTCTTGTTTGGAACGTTTTGACATCTAGCTCAAAGCACAAGTATGTGCTACCATTCATTCAACATCACCTGCATAGCTCTGGTGGCACTCCTCCCAATCACAACCCCATTTTGGTGTCCAGAACACAATTGTGGCAGGAAAGCACCCCCAGAAGTCTGTGCACCATGTTCATCTCGGAGCTCCATCGCATGACCAAGTTCGGGGGTGTATGAGGCCATTTTCTGCATCAGGTACTCGTAGGGGTGGGTATAATTCTTGGTAAAGTGTCCGTGTACCAATGGAGGCACTGGAGAACGCCTAACAACCATCCTGATCCGACTTTCGGATCCTCCCTCGCCAGACGTCTATAAAATACCCTGCAAAGGGAGTTCAGTTGAGGAGAGTTCTTAGCTTTGGAGAGTTCTGGGAGGGAGACACTTCTGGCTTGATAGGGGGACACAGTTGTCAAACCATGAGTAGTTACATTTACAGACTTTCTCACATTTCATTATCAAGATATTTTTCTCACACGTTCTGTCTCCTATCTTCTGTCTCTGCTGTGGATGCAAAAGAGCAACCCTACAGATAAGCACCTCTTCCCTTTTTTTTTTTATCAGCGTCTCGCATAGCGAACGCTGCTCTCAGAACGATCGGCGTTGTTTTGTCTTCACAAGAAGAACAAGAAGAACCTTTATATTTGGACTCGGCTCTTTAATAACACGATCCGGATCTCCTTAAATACTAAGCACCTGTACACATCGTCGCATTGAGGATGCCTTTTGAGAGCGTCTATCATGAACTTTTAAATATATTTGGACATTTGCTTTAAAGTTTCGAAAAGTTCACGTTACTATTTAAAGATTATTCCATTTAATGTAATGTAAATTCGTAAATACATTATTTATTTCATAAATACACTATATTTCGTAAATACACTATGACGGGTCTCGCTATTGGCTTAATCAAGGCACGTGACGAAATATCGGAAGTTGTTGTTGTTTTTTTATTTTTATTTTTTAGCCGACAAAACCTTTAGGACGCTGCTCTTGGACACATTTGTCCTTGTTCCTTCTCTGCACCTCATCTGATTTGAGGAGGTGCGACGAGGTGTAAATAAATACACATGCCTTACACACACTGCAGTTTTCTTCCCTCCTCTCCCTCCTAAGCAACTGGGAAGCAAGGGCCCATCGGCCGCGCCAGGTACCATAGAGGTTGTCAACACCTCATACCTTCTCTCTCTCTCTCTCTCTTGCTCTCTAACTTCCTCGGGGTATGTTTCTGATGGCACCAGTCTTGTGCAGTGTAAAATGAAGATTGTAGAAGTGCTATGTATCGGTATAAGCCTTCACTGTGTCCTTTATTGTTCTATGTGAAATATTTGCATGTCCTTTTGTTTCATTTATTATAAACTAGCATGGATCGGCTCGCTACGCTCACCTCTCCACAAGTCGTTGGAGGTATTGACGTCACAGATTTGCTGTGTTGGCATGATTTACACCAATCATAATACAAACTTATTTGTAATATTGGTGATATTATCTTTATTTGAAATTTAATTTGTGATAAAAGAAGGTCCAAGTGGTCTTTGTGGTCAAGGGTCTCAGCTGTCTAACCAGTCTGAAGGGTATAAGGGGTCTAAATGGTGTTTAGATCTAAGGGGTCTAAAGGGTCTTCTGGGTCCTTGGGGGTCTTCTGGGTCTTCAGGATCTTTAGTCATATAGTCACAGCTCCACTGTGAAAGGAACATTCCAATAGTATGTAAATTATAGACGTTTGTGTGGTGTGCAACCAACGTTCAAACAGTACGTGATTAACAGGCATAAATAACAGGGCTTCCTGGATGGATTTACAGACTGACTCAATGCCTCACGGACCGTGCTTTTCATTGTTGTATATATTGTTGTGGGGTGGCGGCCAAGATTAATCCCCCGACCCAATTTGTGGTGACGGGCAGTTAACACCGCCAGCCGCCGGACAACCGAACTTCTCCCTTAGAGGCCGACAGCCGAAACTCAGAGACTAATGCGCATGCATGAAAAATGGCGCAATGGCGGAGGGATGGAGGAGCACAGTACAGAAATGGATGCACAGGTGGGTTTATACTCATACCCCACGACAAATACACGGATACAGTTGCTTAAAATGAACACATTTAATGAAAATAGACATATATTTACAAAGGACAATAATCAAAACGTAATGACAATATGGAATAGGCAAAGCCTAGAAGTGAACGCAGAATTCTTCTTACATTAGCTTCTTAAATATATCAAATTAAAGTCTTTTTGCTATGAAAAAAATAAATATTACCTTAACATTACCTTCACAACAACAACTACACCACCTAGAACAGGATCTCATCTGAAAAAAAAAAATCCTCAACATTACCTTCACAACGACAACGACACTGCCTAGAACAGGATCTCACCTGGAAAAAAAACAAGGACAAATGTGTCCAAGAGCTGCGTCCTAAAGGTTTTGTCTTCACCAGAAGAAGAACAAGAAGAGGAAGAAGAATTAAAAAAAAAAAAAAAACAACAACAACTTCCGATATTTCGTCACGTGCCATCACGTCACGTCCGTCATGGACGATCTTCGTTCATGATGAGAAAATAGTGTATTTACGAAATTACAACACATTAAATGGAATAATCTTTAAAGAGTAACATGAACTTTTCGAAACTTAAAAGCAAATGTCCGAATAGATTTAAAAGTTCATGATAGACGTTCTCAAAAGGCACCCTCAATGCGAGGATGTGTACAGGTGTTTAGTATTTAAGGAGATCCGGATCCTCTATATAAAAGAGCCGAGTCCAAAAGGTTTTGTAAGAAGAAGAAGAAGAAGAAGAAGAAGAAGAAGAAGAAGAAGAAGAAGAAGAAGAAGAAGAAGAAGAAGAAGAAGAAGAAGAAGAAGAAGAAGAAGAAGAAGAAGAAGAGCAGCGTTCGCGACTAGTGTGAGAGCGAAGTGACTTTTAATTAAAGTATTGAGCACGAAAGATTTCAAGGTGTCATTTGATGGCCCATGGCATGAAAAACTAAATAAACCATATCTTGAGTTTGGCCACCGTGGCCTTCAAAGGTTTTAGGTCCCTGAAAAAGGCCCCTTTTGTACTTTTAATCAAACTATCGAGCACGAGAAAAACGAAAATTGAAATCATCGATTTATTGAACTGAAATCATGAAATGACAACTCAAGAATGAAAATACGCAGGCTTGGCTGAACAAGAAGGCCCCAAAAAGGGCCCCCAGTTTGTTTCAATAAAACTTTTAAGCACGAACTCCAAAGTGGTCTTAGAATACTCCTATAATGTCCAAATCATCAAAAACATTGCTCAAGAAAAAAATTCCCTTGGCTCGTCGAGACAGAAGGGCCCAAATTAGAGGAGGTGCTGAAAAAGGGCCCAAATCCGACACTTGAAAAGAACGCGCACGGGCTCAATGACTGAATTCGGTATGTACTGCAATCTTGAAATGACAACTCAAATAAAGTACACAGGCTTGGTTCAACAAGAAGGGCCCAAGAAGGGTCCAAAAAGGGCACACAATTGGAATCAAGGACAAATGTGTCTAAGAGCAGCGTCCTAAAGGTTTTGTCGGCTAAAATAAATAAATAAATAAAAAACAACAACTTTTTTTTTGTCACGTGCCTTGATTTTTTGTCACGTGCTTGATTAAGCCAATAGCGAGACCCGTCATAGTGTATTTACGTATTTACGAAATATAGTGTATTTACGAAATAAATAATGTATTTACGAATTTACAATACATTAAATGGAATAATCTTTAAATTTTAACGTGAACTTTTCGAAACTTTAAAGCAAATGTCCGAATATATTTAAAAGTTCATGATAAATGCTCTCAAAAGGCACCTTCAATGTGAGGATGTATACAGATGCTTAGTATTTAAGGAGATCCGGATTGTGTATATAAAAGAGCCGAGTCCGAATAGAAAGGTTTTGTCTTCACAAGAAGAAGAAGAACGCCGAGTGTTCTTAGAGCAGCGTTTGCTATGCGACACACTGCTAAAAAGAAAACAAAACTAACCTAAACGTTTTCATAACAGCAGTTTGGTATTTTTTGTGGTATTTCCAAAGTTCTCATTCCTGAGAATACACTTCGTTTCTCTTTTAGCTCCAACTGTTTATCACAGCACTGAGAATATATTCGTGGTGCTGTGCAGCGCTGTGCAAGTCTCGTGAAGGGGAGGAATCAGATTCGATTTTCGTACTAGTAGTGCTGTGTTTGGACACTCGAACATGGATTCAGAACATCAAATGGATCCCAGTTACTTGGAGTTCAATAATGATGACCACAATGATCAGCCAGAATCTTCATCACAGAGTGACGACAGGAATGCACAACATCTTCCAGATAGTGACCTGCCGTTCACAGACCCGGTGCCAGAAATTATCTCAGTGGAAACAGAAGGGGAAAAAGACAACGAAGGATCCATTGTAGTTACTCCACAATCAGGTAAGCCGGTATACCACACCATTCCGAAGAGCAGATAAATTTAATTCCAGTCTGATCGTTTTGTTTTTAAGTTCATGTTCATATTTAAGACAAGCCCAATGGATATGCACCTTTGTAGTGATCGTTTCACGACTTCCTGCCCAAGGATTTACAGTGTCCCACATATGTCTTCCAGGAGGAGCATCTGAGGCAACCCCGCCGACACACTGCATTATTCCTATGTGTCCTGCAGGATCCTGCGGTAATACCCTAGAATTGACGCCCGACAAATTGAAGGTGATAAGAAGTTCAGCCAATTCCAGACGCTTGCTGTAAAACTTCAGTTTATCCAAATATCGTAGTGTGGTCGAACGTTTACCAGAATTCCCCTTAGATACCGACGAGTATCACAACAAGTGTTACAAAAACTTCACCACTGTATCATCAAAATTGCCAGTTAACATTACCAACCAAAACGTCAGTGACGAACGCATACAGTTACGTCGCATCACTTTTCCAACATCATTAACGTCCACTGCTGGTATTGGTGACGAATGTCTGTTTTGTAATAAGAACATCAAATGCCGACCAAATGGTCGTAAAGAGAAACCGGGGAGGATTGAGACAAAACAGGCCGAGAAGAAGATACGAGATATATCAACAATTCTCAAGCTGCAAAATGTCTTGGTGAAGATATCAGGGGTGGATCTGATTGCGAAAGAAGCCAAAGTACATCATTCATGCCGATCCGAGAAAATTAAAGCCGCTGACAAAGTGAGCGCAATGAAAGAGGATCTACCTACTGAAAAGCAAGTCTCGAAGGATGTCTTGTAATTAATATATGCATATGTCAAAGAACACGAAATCAAAAGGAAACGACCTGAACATCTGAAATCTATTTTCGATCGATATCTGGATCTGTGTGAAGAATTCGAGTTGCAAAATCACATCACCATGAATCAGTACTTTGGCGAAATACTGAAGAAGAGATTTGCAGGCAAACTGATAATGAATTCATCAGCCAGCAAAAGATATGGTGTGATAGTCCATAGCGCGGTCATTGATTATTCATCAGTGGAAACAGTTTACGATTTCAAGTCATGACCCGAAGGGCAGGTAACGAAAGCCGCTTTAGTGATGCGGAAGGCGCTGAAGTCAGTGAAGAAAGAGCCTCTCACCGATCCGCTCACAATTGACTCATTGAAAAAGGGTGAAGGTAATCCACCTGAATTGGTCGAGACATTTTACAGGGTCCTATTTGGTGGTCCCACTGTCAAAAAGCATTCAGAAGCTGTTAAACGCCGAGCTAATGCCGCCAGTCAAGATGTGCTCTTCATTGTATCAGGGGCCACCATGAAACCTGTCAAGCATATTCTGATCGCCATGGCGCTGAAGTCGCACACCGGAAGTCGCCGTGTATTGACCATCTTTAATCGGCTCGGATACTGTATCAACTACACGGCAACCGAGGAGCTGGAGACCGAATTAGCGTATTCCATCTCGACAAGAAGCTCAATTGCCCGGATGGAGCTGAGGTGGATGAACTGGCAGGTCTGGCATTTGACAATTACGACGAGGTCGTACATACCCTTTCTGGAGCAAACACATTGCATGATACCATGGGTATCTTTTATCAAACCATTCCCGCCTGGATAGGAGTACCCCTTGAAGAAGTGTTTCCGGAGGAGTCGATGCCCACTGGGTCATCCCATAAACGGTGGCCAAGACGAAAAGTAAATGTCCAAAGTGCGGCACTGGAGCCATACCGGAAGAAACCCCACATGGACCGCTTCACGTATGAAAACATGGGTGTATTTAGTCTAGCTGATGTCTTAAAATGCCAGAAAATTGGACTTTATCTGGATGGCTGCACATGCTCTCGAGATGGAAAATATTCCAATGTGGGCCGGCTTCATGGGTCGTTTCCATGTTGACCACCTCCCAAAACAACGTGTCCTCTACATGAAAAACATTCCGGAGCCGCCGACGAGCAATGATGTCGTTGTCCAGACCCTCAAAGTGAGACAGGCATGCGCTGCCGAGCTCGGGCAGAGGTACGGAGTCCCGACTTATTACTTGGATGTGGCAAAGAATGCTTTGAAAATCCAATCCACTGAAAGTCCAACATTTGATGATGTATTCATCCTGTTCGGTGTTTTCCATATCTCAATATGTCTATTCAGAGCAATAGGAAAGCTAATCAGTGAATCCAGAGGTCCACAGCTCCTGGTTGATGCAGACGTCCTTGCATCTGGCTCAGTACGTGGCTTCATCGAATGCACCAACTACAACCGCCGCAAACGTCTGCACCCAATGTTTGCCTTAGCCTTGCGCATTCTTCACTTCAGAGAATTTCTGACCACATACGAGAACTTCGACGAATTGGTTACTCTGATTCATTCCGTGGATATGACCAATGCCCAGTCAATGGATACCATGGCTGAATCTCGGGTCATTAATGCAGTACGAGTGAGGACGGGAAGTTGGTGCAGAACACACCACATGGCGAGTTCGGCAAAACCACGCAGTTTTGGTTGCAGTACGTTGGCGACATGGGTTTGTTTCTAATCATGGACAGAGCTGTCTGCACGAATGACGTTGACCTGTTCATCTGGGTGATTACACAGGTGACTGATGTCTTCTTTGCCACAAATCGCCAATATTACTCAAGATGGATGACGAAATATCAGCTTGATTGAATGAATATCGAGTTTACACACCCTGGACTGATGGAGATGCTACGGCAAGGGCTGTTTTCGTGCCGCAGAACAGATAACCAGTTCAGCCAACTGACAATAGACCTGACCCTCGAGCAGACGGTCAATTGTGATGCTTCTTCAAGGCAGACAGGATTTACGGCATCAACCAACAGTTACAGCGGGCGCCTCCAGTAAAGCGTCACAAAAGGGACTTGAGCCGCGCTCATCGGCGTTTTATTCGATATGGTGGGGATGCTACGAACAAACGATGCACAGGCGGAACTGTCTGCAAGCCGCATACGGCAAGATAATACCGATCTACAGAAATTGATGAAGAGTAGCCAGACATCGGCATACCCATTCAAACTCGATACTCTTGATCTGATCAATGTCAGTACGGGAAAAAGCACGACCTCTGAAGTCGCCGAGTCACTTCTAAATATCGCTAATGAAGGTTGCAAGCGACACATTTCATTCATCTAAGAATGCGCTGAAGACGCTGACAGATTTGAGAAGCCAATAAAGAGAAACCAACTCAAGACATTTTCAAATCAGGGAGCGAAGAACCCAAGGGTGCAAAATCCCATTGTCAGACAGCTTCGGTGTACCAGAGACATGTTCGGCAGAATAGCCATTGTCGCGTCACAAAAGAAAGTCGATCTAGACTCTCAAGTACCTGCTTTCTCACCCTCTGATGCCAGTACCTCTCACAATGTGCAAAACAGACAGAACAATAACGCACACAGAAAAGAGCACCCTTTTCTCTGTACTTGAACAAAAAGTATCACAGCATGGAAGTCCACCAGCTCTTGATGTGCACGTTATCGACGGTAACTACCAGCTCCGACTCCTCCCACCGTCGCTCCCACCAACTTATGGAGGGTTATTGCAATCAATTCTTCACGCTGTTAGTGCGTACCCATCCACGAGGGTTGATATAGTCTTCGACACCTAGGAACAACCTTGGATTAAAGACTGTGAACAGAAAAGACATGGCGCTGAAGATGTATGCTGCACGATCACTGGCCCAGATCAAATCCACCCTAAGGATTTGAATAAGGCTCTGAAATCTACGTAATTCAAAAGCCAACTACCAGGATTCCTTCTGAAACATTGGGGAGACCAACGTCATGCCCATGCGCTCCATGACAAGGAAGTTTATATTGGAGTTGACGATGTCTGCGCCGCTTCGCTGTGGAGGGCGGACAGATTCATAAGTCTATAGTTGGAGAACTATGCAGCAATCATCCTGAAGGAGACACGAGAATCTGCCAGCACCTTATGCACATCAACGAGTCGCGACTGTCCGATAACGATAACGTTGTGATCAGGGCATCGGACACTGATATCCTCGTCATACTCCTCCATCACATTAGTCGTTCACGAAACGACCCTCAGTGTATGGATGGAAGTTGGCACGTCAGGTTGAGGTGATGGAAGATATGTGAACGTATCCCGGATCGCAGAGGCATGTGGACCCTTGTTATGCGCTGCGCTCCCTGCGTTCCATTCATTCACGGGGTGCAATTACACTCCAGCCTTCTCATGAAAGGGGAAAAAGCGCCCGCTCGCTATTCTGGAGAAAGATCAAGGGTACCAGAAAGTCTTCGCAGAACTAGGAAGAGAAGCGCCCAACGAGACCATGGTGCAAGCCATTGAAAACTTCACGTGTTTGTTGTACGGTGCCAAAAAGCCCTTGGCGCTGAACAAATACAGACACCGTGTATTTGAAATAGCGTACGCTCCCAAGGACCCTGCCAAACCATTCGCAAAAATGAAAGGTGTTGATGCGAGTCACTTACCACCTTGCAAGGCAGAGGTGAGACAGCAAATTGAAAGAACTGCGTTCGTGGCGAAATACTGGCATGATGCTCACCTCAACAGTGACCAAAATACCGAGTAAGGGTTGGGAGTTGATTGACGGCACTTATCGTTTTGTGTGGTTTGAAGGCGACCAACTTCCAGACGATGTTATTCCTGAAAAGCAGAAGGAAGACGATGAAAATAGTGATGGTGATGATGAAAACGAACAGATAGATGAAAGTGCTTTGTTAGAAGATGAGGACGACTTGGATGACATTGATGATAGCGATGACTGCTTAATGACAGCATACGCTTGTTCTTTTCAAGTGTCCGATTTGGGCCCTTTTTCAGCACCTCCTCTAATTTGGGCCCTTCTTGTCTCGATGGGCCAAGGTAATTTTTTTCTTGAGCAGTGTTTTTGATGATTTGGACATTATAGGAGTATTCTAAGACCACTTCGGAGTTCGTGCTTAAAAGTTTTATTGAAACAAACTGGGGACCCTTTTTGGGGCCTTCTTGTTCAGCCATAGTTTGAGAGCGAGGTGGATCTTAATCAAAAAGTTGAGTACAAAAGGTTTGATTTTTTAATTCTATTGCAATTGGCCTACCAATGAAGGAATCGGGCATCTTAAGTATTGCAGTCCTGGGGTTTGGTCCCTGGGGGTCCCAAAATAAGACCTCAAAATCCATTTTAATAATAAAAAAAATCGAGTACAACATTTGTTTCAAGTCAGTTTCATTTGGATAACCCCTCAAAGTATAAAGATGCAACTTAAGATGCAAAATTGTCTGGGGTTACTCATTAAGATGCATACTAATTAGGGACCAATTAATTATTTATTCACACTTTCGAGTACATTCAAAATTATTTTTACATATGGTCATTTAGTCACTCCTGATATTATATCAACAACTTAAGACGTGATTTATTCCTGGGGTTTACAGATAAGACGGGGCGTTTGGACGCCGAAAATCGAATTTATAAAAAAAAATGGAGTACATCAATTATGATTGGAGCTATGGATAAAACATTTCTCCCAGCGAACCAAAATGTAACTTAAGACACAAAATTGTCTGGGGTTACTATTTAAGGCGAATACTCATTAGGGATCAATTAAGGATTTCTTCACACTTTCGAGTCCATTCAAAATTGTCTTTGCATATGGTCATTTAATTACTCCTGACATTATATTGACAACTTAAGACGTCATTTCTCCTAGGGTTTGCAGAAAGACGGGGGCCTTTTAAAAGAACAGTCCACGATATTTTGAAGTGATGTTCAGATTAAAGACAATTTCGTGCTGATTCCAAATATATTTTCGTTTATTTTGTAACACGAATATTTACGGAGGAAATGCCAATTAAAGTTTTGCAATCTATGGAGGTCAGTTTGAACCATTTTGAATATTACTGGACACGATGACGTCGATGATGACTGGACACGATGTACCCCAGATACAAATATTCATTTGGTTTTAGAAAACAACCTGATAGTAAATGTTGGAAATGGCCCAGGAAAGGCTTTAGAATTGACTCAGACTCAGCGTGACGTCATCATGCCCATGAATAATCTACGTGGCCGAAACTGACCTTACAAAATAAACACAAATATATTTGGAATCAGCATGAAATCCTGCATAATCTGAATGTCACTTCAAAACATCCTGGACCGTTCTTTTAACCGTGAGGGGTATCTACATTGAATGACTCATTGAAACAAAGATCAAGGTATGTCAATGCATACAAAACATTTATTGCAAACAATTCAAGGTAAGTGTTGATACAATCACTTACAGAAATAACAAAAATTAAAACATTACAGAAATTGACCAGTCCAATCAAACCAAATCCAAATGTCCTAATAAGGACTGTGATCATCTCACTCGTAATCATCATCGCTGTCTTCATCGGATGACTCCATTTCCATTGGCAAAGGATCATGATCTTCATCGACATCGTCATCCATATCACCATCGCCCTGAGTATCGTCAGCATTGTAATTTGCCTCTGTCTGAACCTGTATCGCTGGAATGAGTGCAGGGGGCAGCTGTTCTCCATCGAACCAAATAACGCGAAATTCGCCATCGACATTTTCCCATCCGTTTGGAGGTGTTTTGTCCAGGTATTGTTGATGAGCACTGCCCCACAGTCTAGCAACAAATGCACTCCTATCGATGTGCGGAGCTAGTTCCGCTTCACACGCTGGGATGGTACTGCCTGAAATGCTTTTGAGCTTGTCGAATGGATGCCCAGCATTTGACTTTCGATCTTAGGTTTTGTCGACCACGTTGAAGCGGTGTTTGTTGAGTGGAACAATTTTCCGTCCTCCGTACAAGACACAGACAAAATCTTGCAAGACTTTGGTGATTTCCTCTGTTGCGACAATGCGACTCATTGAAGCGAAAGCTTTCTGGAACTTGTCACTTTTTGCTACAATCTCATATGGCTTGCTCTTTTCTTTTCTGGCAAAGGAAGAAGTATAGTCACAGCCAGTGAATGTGTGTAGTGCAGGAAGTGCGGCACACATCTCATGTCCTATAGTAGCAGCAATCTTGGTTACATTTACATAACGAAGATTGCTGTGTCCTCTGGTACCAACCTCCATCCAGACAATGGATGACACACGATGAAGATGGTGCAGGAGCAACACAAGAATGTCGGTGTCTGAAGCTCTTATAACAATGTCTCCAGCTGTGGAGTTGTCGGCCTCAATCATGTGAAGGATTACGCTAGTGTCGGCCTTGGAATGATTACAGCTTAGAGATGGGACTGATTCAGCATGTACTGCTCCATCTTCTACGAGGTATCGAGTGCACTCTCCCATCACTCCCAAATAGACCTCTCTGTCCAGTAGAAGTTCCATGTAGAAGTTGCTCGACCAATTCTTCTCCAGAAAGACGGGTAACTCTCGTTTGAAGGACTCCCTCTCTAGCAGTTTCCTGAAGCTTGTGTCTCTTTTTTGCCGAGGTCCTTCGATAACTAGCTCTCCTCCCACAACAGCTGATCTGCACTCTCGCTCACAATCCTTGATAGAGGGTCTTTCATAAGTATCAAAGTTGATATCGATTCTCCGTGAACAACATGCCAAACTGGTAATCAAAATGTTTTGTGACAGATCCCCATAGGTCACAGGCTAATCCGGCGACATACTTGTAATAAAAAGAAAATTGTCAAACAAAATCAATCCAGGAATTCTAAATTTTTATTGAAAACTTCGAAACTGAAATAAATTTTTTTTATTCATTTTATTACTAAACACCGACAACGTAGGCCTACATCAGGGTTAAAATGCCCCCATCTTATATGCAAACCCCATGAAAAATGACGTCTTAAGTTGTTGATATAGTGTCAGGAGTGAATAAATGACCATATGTAAAAAATTTTTTGAATGTACTCAAAAGTGTGAATAAATCATTAAAATTGATCTGTAATTAGTATTCATCTTAATTAGTAACCCCAGACAATTTTGTGTCTTAAGTTACATTTTGGTTCACTGGGAGAAATGTTTTATCCAGGGCTCCAATCATAATTTATGTACTCCATTTTTTTTATAAATTCGATTTTCAGCATCCAGCCACCCCTATGGGTCCAAACGCCCCCATCTTATCTGTAAACCCCAGGAAAAAATCACATCTTAAGTTGTTGATATAATATCAGGAGTGACTAAATGACCATATGTAAAAAATAATTTTGAATGTACTCGAAAGTGTGAATAAATCATTAATTGGTCCCTAATTAGTATGCGTCTTAATTAGTAACCCCAGACAATTTTGCGTCTTAAGTTGCATCGTTATACTTTGAGGGGTCATCCAAATGAAACTGACTTGAAACAAATGTTGTACTCGATTTTTTAATTAAAATGGATTTTGGGGTCTTATTTTGGGACCCCCGGGGACCAAACCCCAGGACTGCAATACTTAAGATGCCCGATTCCTTCATTGGTAGGCCAATTGCAATAGAATTAAAAAATCAAACCTTTTGTACTCAACTTTATGATTAAGATCCACCTGGCTCTCAAACTACCAAGCCTGTGTATTTTCATTCTTGAATTGTCATTTCATGATTTCAGTTCAATAAATCAATGATTTCAATTTTCGTTTTTCTCGTGCTCGATAGTTTGATTAAAAGTACAAAAGGGGCCTTTTTCAGGGACCTAAAACCTTTGAAGGCCATGGTGGCCAAACTCAAGAAACGGTTTATTTAGTTTTTCATGCCATGGGCCATCAAATGACACCTTGAAACCTTTCGTGTTCAATACTTTATGTCAATGTCACTGCGCTCTCTAACTATACGCGAGACGCTGATAATAAATACTAGAAGCGAACGTAGTAACCTTCTAACATTCGCTTCTGACTTTACCTATAACTTGTTCACAACTGTATACGCAATTTCCGGTTACTTCGGCCTGGATTCGGGATCAGCGATCAAATAACGTAAATCACGATTAAAAATTATTTTTTGATGATGCAGGAGATATCTTTATTAAAATCAGTGGAGGAAATATACACCATGTCTCATATTTGGATCTTTCATGTCTCCGACGATGCCTTTATCTCCCGGCATGTATCATTCCCCATGACAAAAACCGGAAACAAAAAAAAAAACCAGAAGCAAAAAAAAAAAAAAAACGGAAGCAAAAGGGTCATAGCCAACGACACAGATTCACAATTGCCAGGGTATTGTGTTGATGTTGTTGTTGTTTCCTATTCTCTCATGTGCACGCGTTAAGTAATATTCACAAGATAGAAATAAAACCCAATCGTGTTTATACACCACACAGCATTTAAAAAAAACCGGAAGCAAAAGGGTCATAGCCAACGACACGGATTCCAAATTGCCAGGGGTATTGTGTTGTTGTTGTTGCTTGCTATTCTCATGTGCACGCGTTAAGTACGAAGCTCACTGCGTTCGCTAATAACGTGAAGGAAATAAAAGTCTAAGTCGAGGCACCTCGACGCACAGACTTAAATACAGACAAATGGAAACTAAAGAAAAGAAAATCCCTCCTTTTATTTTTGCACTTAGCTTGGCCCAGAGCTGGTCTTTGTAGCACTTGGAATTGAGGTGCTTATACTTGCATGTGCAGATACGCGCAAAATGGCGCTAAATCGCTTCTCTCATCGCAGGACAAACATACCCCAGGCAATCCGTGAGAGGAACTCAACACCAAGGCTCAGAGACCCATGCAGCTGCTTTGTGCATCGATCATCCTCACCGACCTACTATTTACATGCAGGAGGCTAGTTCCTCACGACCAAACCAAGAGACAAAGGCCAGTGTGCCAAAACCATGCGAGCCAAATCGCCTCAACACGAATACAAGAATTGTGCCGTCCTCTTTGTGCATCGAAATAAAGCCAGCTGTAAAACCCTGTTCTTACAGGCCATCTCCTAACTATGCTCTTTCTCGACTGCGTGTGTGCGCTCTCTCGATCTCTCGCCTCTTCACACTGGTATCGTGCGTGAGCTACCAATCTCTCACGATTACTGTGCAACCAACCCTTCTTCTTCGACGTCATGCCGAACCACCGCTTCCTCCTATGGTTCGTGGGTTGCTCACCCGAAACCCAGGAAGGCAGGGCTTCCGCCCGCTTGGCACACCTGGCTAGCCTCTGACATCACGCACATCAATCATCAGCCTCAGGTGCGTGACTTCACCCGCCATCACCCTTGGAGGTGGGGCTTCTGCCTGCTCGGCACGCTTGGCTCGCTTGTAAATGTAAAAACGTAGGAATAGGTTAGAGGGGTAATCATTCTTTAACCTTATTCTTTTCTTTAAAGAAGCTTATTCTTTAACCCTAGCTAATTAACACGGTACCACCCCATGTGTGGTGACACGTAACGCTTAAGCTCAGTTTCCCGACTTGATTTCATCGAGATGTCTCCTACACCTCCACGGACCAAACAACTCAATGCAAAACTAAATTCCATATTAAATTCCTCCATCTACCTCCACAACCGTAACAATATATACAGCCTAGTGTGGATCCGACTCACTCCACTTGACTCTCCACACATCATTGCAGTGGCTGACGTCACAGATTTGCTGTGTTGGCACCATAATACAAACATTTCTTTTCCACAAATTTATTTGTAATATTGCTGATATTATATTTATTTGAAATTTAATTTGTGATATAAAAAGGTCCAAGTGGTCTAAGTGGTCAAGGGTCTAAGCTGTCTCATCTGTCTGAAGGGTGTAAGGGGTCTAAAGGGTGAAAAGGTCGAAGGGATCTTTTGGAATTCTGGTTCTTTAAGGATTTTTTGGTCTTTTGGGGTCATTTGTGTCCTGAGACATATAGTTGCAGCTTCACTGTGAAAGGAATATTCCAATAGTACATAATTTATAGACGTTTGTGTGGTGCCCAACCAACGTTCAAACAGTACTTGATTAATAGGCATAAATAACAGTGCTTCACGGACTGACTCACCACCGCACAGACCATGCATTTCATGTGTATATATATATATATATATATATATATATATATATATATATATATATATATATATATATATATATATATATATATATATTTATATATATACATATATACATATATATATATATATATATATATATATATATATATTTATATATATATATATATACATATATATATATATATATATATATATATATATATATATATATATATATATATATATATATATATATATATATATATATACATGCCTGTGTTATAAAGGTACACAGCTCATCCTGTCTTTTCCTCCATTGGTCCAGCACAATCTGCACGTTAGTGATAGCCAGAAAGTTATACCCCACGTCATTTGCTCTTTTTAGCCAGCACACACTGACTGCATCGCTCAGCAGAAATCCGGCTGTGCGCTGAGAGCACGAGATGCACCTTGGGGCAGCCATCCACAGGTAAGGTATCACACCAAGTAGTGTAACCCTGCCAGGATTGGCAGTACTAATCGGCGTTTATGGTTGCTTCGCAACCCACCGGAGCACAAACTTATTCGTGCCAGGTGGCCTCAGGACCGTGTGTTCAGGAGTAACCTGAGCACTTCCCCTCAAGGGCGAACTCGAACCCCGAATCCGTAACAATATCTCAAAAAGTTCTGGACGTGTTATGACAAAACGAGGTGGATTTGGGTCGGTGAAAATAACAAGCCGATTAGAATTTGGTTAAGGTACGGATGCAGATTCAGCCAATCAGTGGGATACAAAACGCAAACTGTTCAGCCTGGTTGTGTTTGGTTGTTTGCTGTCTGTGAGCAGGATATCTCAAAAAGTTATGGACTAATTTGGACGAACATTGCTGGACAGATTGCGTGTGTGACAGGGATGAATTTATGAGATGTTGGTGAAGATTTGGATCCGGATAAGATAATTACTCTGTGCACGTGAAGTGAAAAGTGGGATTAAGCAATTGGTTCATGTCTGTCCATCCATCCGTCCATCTGGCCGTCTTATGATCGAGGAACAACTTATTTAAATTGAATGTTATATTTTGAAAACGAATCGGAATATGATTAGGAAAACCAACCTCTCGTTTTACCCTACCTTGGCTCAGAATTCGTCCCGACTGCACATGCGCAGAGAGGAGTGAGATAATTTTATTTTTACTCTGTCTGCCTGCCTGGCAGTCAAATAAAATTGAAAAATAATTCCAAACAGGAAACTTACTGTTTTTATGTACGTCATAATGGAAACATGCAACAGACACAAATAAATAATGTAACGTGTTACAAAGGGTCGTGTAATGGACACTGGAGAAAATGGTGGCAGAACCTGTAATTTTTATTTATTTATATGCCTTTCATCCTCTATAAACCTTTATTTAAATTTAATTATATATTTGAACACTGTATAATACAAATCGCCTTCATAATACTTCCAAGAACTATGCAATATATCGATATACAGTGGGGAGAACAAGTATTTGATACACTGCCGAATTTGCAGGTTTTCCCACTTACAAAGCACGTAGAGGTCTGTAATTTTTATCATAGGTACACTTCAACTGTGAAAGATGGAATCGAAAACAAAAATCCTGAAAATCACATTGTATGATTTTTAAATAATTAATTTGCATTTTATTGCATGAAATAAGTATTTGATACATCAGAAAAACAGAACTTAATATTTGGTACAGAAACCTTTGTTTGCAATTACAGAGATCAGGCGTTTCCTGTAGTTCTTAACCAGGTTTGCACAGACTGCAGCAGGGATTTTGGCCCACTCCTCCATACAGATCTTCTCCAGATCCTTCAGGTTTCGGGGCTGTCGCTGGGCAACACAGACTTTCAGCTCCCTCCAAATATTTTCTATTGGGTTCAGGTCTGGAGACTGGCTAGGCCACTCCAGGACCTTGAGATGCTTCTTACTTCTTCTTAGTTGGGCTTAGCTTCTTAGTTGGGCTACTTCTTCTTCTTCTTAGTTACTTCTTCTTAGGAGCCACTTCTTAGTTGCCCTGGCTGTGTGTTTCGGGTCGTTGTCATGCTGGAAGACCCAGCCACGCCCCATCTTCAATGCTCTTTTTGAGAGAAGGAGGTTGTTGGCCAAGATCTCACGATACATGGCCCCATCCATCCTCTCCTCAATACGGTGCAGTCGTCCTGTCCCCTTTGCAGAAAAGCATCCCCAAAGAATGACGTTTCCACCTCCATGCTTCACGGTTGGAATGGTGTTCTTGGGGTTGTACTCATCCTTCTTCTTCCTCCAAACACGGGGAGTGGAGTTTAAACCAAAAAGCTCTATTTTGGTCTCATCAGACCACATGAAATTCTCCCATTCCTCCTCTGGATCATCCAGATGGTCATTGGCAAACTTCAGACAGGCCTGGATATGCGCTGGCGTGAGCAGAGGGACCTTGCATGCACTGCAGGATTTTAATCCATGACGGCGTAGTGTGTTACTTATGGTTTTCTTTGATACTGTGGTCCCAGCTCTTTTCAGGTCATTGACCAGGTCCCGCTGTGTAGTTCTGGGCTGATCCCTCACCTTTCTCATGATCATTGAGGCTCCGCGAGGTGAGATCTTGCATGAAGCCCCAGACCGAGGGAGATTGACTGTTATCTTGAACTTCTTCCATTTTCTAATAATTGCGCCAACAGTTGTTGCCTTCTCACCAAGCTGCTTGCCTATTGTCCTGTAGCCCATCCCAGCTTTGTGCAAGTCTACAATTTTGTCCCTGATGTCCTTAGACAGCTCTCTGGTCTTGCCCATTGTGGAGAGGTTGGAGTCTGATTGATTGATTGTTGACAGCTGTCTTTTATGCAGATAACGAGTTCAAACAGGTGCAGTTAATACAGGTAATGAATGGAGAATGGGAGGGCTTCTTAAAGACAAAACTAACAGGTCTGTGAGAGCCGGAATTCTTACTGGTTTGTAGGTGATCAAATACTTATTTCATGCAATAAAATGAAAATTAATTATTTAAAAATCATACAATGTGATTTTCAGGATTTTTGTTTTAGATTCCGTCTTTCACAGTTGAAGTGTACCTATGATAAAAATTACAGACCTCTACGTGCTTTGTAAGTGGGAAAACCTGCAAAATCGGCAGTGTATCAAATACTTGTTCTCCCCACTGTATATAGCATTAGAGCACGTGGCATGTGAGATGGTGCAGTATAGGAAATGAAGAAAAAGCTGCCATAAGGCTCTGTACATCTATCATGGTGATCAATAATTCCTCCATCTCATAAACTGGCTCAACGTTGTCTTATTACAGTGTATAATGTGATGTATAAAACTGCTTCAGTCAAGTTAAACTTCTGGATTTTTTTTAAACGATCTTAAACACATTGACAGCCAACTCTTAGAGCAAACACCACTCCCATCTGCAAGCCAAGTATGCATGTGCATAATATATCATTTATTTTCAAATTTTACCCTGCTATGAACAAATCTAAGTTCATTTCTTATCCATTGCTGAGGAAACCCTAAATTATGATAAAACTCATCAGAGGCAGTGGGACAAGATTTTATATTCCATGTTAGGCAAGAGCTATCTGGTAGTACTATTTTTAGGAATGGGTCGACATTGGAATTGCCTCATTAATAATGGTAGATCATGTGCCGAGAACCACTTGTTTTACATTTTGATACTTGTCAATACCCTTCAAAATGGCACATATGAATGAAGATGAAGTGGCAAAACTTCTCATGGATACTGATAATGATGATCATGATGATTATACGGATTTATGTTCACCAAATTGACAGCAGATCATTTGTTGCATTCTCTGGCATGGCAACATATTCTGTTTGCAATACAATAGTGTTATCTATTTTTTACGAGAATACTCATCGTGGCAGAATCTGGTTCACCCAGCACAAGGAGTATACTCGCAGTTGGTAGTTAACTTGTTAAAATCATTATTTTATTAAAATTGAAGTGTATATACTGGAACACTATGTGGGGTATCATGTTTAATGAACTCTAGTTTTTGAAGTGATTCTTCACCATTGAGAGATAAGGCCAAAAACAATATATAGCATGGCATTTCAAAATGTTGTGGATGAGTTATAACAAATCTAGGTGGATGAGTTGGGTAAGTAACAAGAACAAGCCGATTAAATTTTGATGAAGGTCTGGATGCAGATCCCGCCTATCATTAGGATACAAAATGTAAACAGTTAAGCCTGGCAGAGGAATGCGCTCCACCCAGTGCCCTTCTCGCTATTTGAGTTAATACTCTACATATCATTCTTATGGTTGTGGAAGTCACGCATCTACCCCAGAATGAGCACATGGCGGTAAAGTGCATGTCAATTGTCAATAGTGTGAGAAAGAAAAAAAAATAGTGCGAATGCATCTTCGTTCGATTAAGCAATATATATGTGTATATATATATATATATATATATATATATATATATATATGTATATGTATATGTATATATATATATATGTATATATATATATATATATATATATATATATATATATATATATATATGTATATATATATATATATATATATATATATATATATATATATATATATATATATATATATATATATATATATATATCACCTACACTTGTCTTGCATGCATGCATGCATGCATGCAAAAAACAAAAAACAAAAACTTCATCTATACATCATACTCTCTAACATGCAGGCAAATTTTTTGATAAAGCAGTCCATTTAATCGGAACGCCATTAAGGATTACAGTCAACATATATTATAATAGATATACTGCCTTCAGTTTTGTACATTATGAGATAGCCATTGTGTTGTGAAGAAATGAAATGCTTGGCCTCGGTTATATTGGTTTGGACTCTTAACTCAACATGCAACCCAAAATACAAACAGATATATGGGTGATCTTATATTTGGCAGCCATATTGGAGATCACTTTGGAAACTGCTTTGGATTTATTTATTTTTCCGAACACATGAACTGCATCAAAATTTATATATGACTAGCATGGGTACCCAGCATTGCTGGGCTACATCGGGTCCCTCTTCCCACTCCTTCCCCTGGCCTCCTCCCACCCCACTCCTTGAAGGACGAATTCATCGATACGATATATATGTAATGACATTGTTGAATTATATGCTTGCATGATTGGCTGTATTCCTCTGCCCTGTACGTGCTTGCTTATGTGCCAATAAATCCGGCAGTTGGTCCACATTACATAGTGTCCGTCATCATTACATGATGTCAGAGATTCGGGATTTTCTTCATCAACAGCGATGGAATGTGAACCGCCTGGTTATCTCTGGCTAGATGGGAATGTAGCTGAGAACTGGTGATGCTGGAGTAAGGACCTTGATTGGTGTCTTGAGTCTGCCGACCTCGAGTCGATGAGCCACAGTCGAAAGGTCACCATCTTGCTAAACTGTGCTGGGCCAGATGCTGTGAATGCATTCGAGAATCTTCCGTTTGAGTCAGCGGTTGCTTCGAAGGTATTCAAAACTGTCACAAAGGGATTCAACACATACTGTAACCAGTGGAAGAACCTTGTTCATGAGCGATTCAAGCTCTGGGCATTTGCCTCTGAGTCTGAAGGTCAGTCATTCGAATCGTGCTTCAACAAGCTGCGCATCATGGTGAAGGCATGCAAATTCACCGAGACTGATAACATGATGAGGGATAAAATCATTTTTTCCACGTGCAACCTCACATTAAAAGAGTGTCTTATGTGAACCGAGCCCGACTTTTAAAAAACCATAATTCTCTGTTTAGCTGATGAGACGAGTCGATCACATGCAAGGGCTATGACATCGACTGCCACATCAGCCACTTCCACCAGGCTTCCCAAGACATTGGACTTGATTCGCCACCAAGGGCGTCGCAGTCTCAAGCCTGCTGGCAAGGGTCCCTTTGCACCCAAGCCTGGGTTGACCAAGAGCAATAAGCACACCCAAAATTGTGAGAGCTGTGGGCATATTCATCAACCTCGCCAATGCCCTACCTTTGGGAAATGCTGCAGGAACTGCAATAAGCAGAACCATTTTGCAGAGATCTGCCGACAATCCAAGCATGTTCGTACATTGGCGACGAGCACGGCATAGATTGAACTGCCATCTCTTAGTGACTTGTACATTGATGGCGTATCTACACTGCTGGTAGGAGACACGCAGGTCATGAAACCAGATGTCTCTTGGTTTGCAAACATCAACATCAATGGCCATAGGGTAAAGGTTAAGGTTGACTGGAGCACAGGTATCAATATTCTCTTGCAGAATATTCAATTCCATAGAAAAGCCAGTCAAGACGATTAACTCAATGATCCTATTGAAAAGCTACAGTGTTGGCACCATCCCTCATTATTGAATAAGCAAGCTACAATGCTCTGCTGGGTCGTCAATGCTTCGACTTCTATGTGGTCGACACCAAAGCACCTCCTATTCTCAGTCTTCACGCATCGACATGCCAGGGTCTTATCCAGAAGGCCCAAACAGTCCCTTGCTGTCTGTCGAGGCTATTCCACAAGAGATAGACCAGAGAGACAGACAAGGCAGGAAAGACCAGAGCTGTGTTGAAGTGACACAGCAGGAACCGACGCAGGGATGTAATTCAGGTGTATCCTTGCAGCTGCTGGGGCTTGTCAGGAGGAGGAGGTCTATCTCTTTTCATTATTCCTTCACACATCTCGACCCACGTCCCCTCCAGGTCCATTGAGGTTTCGGTATGGATTTGACGACCATGGGGCAGTACAGGCGCTCTTGGCGCTCTTGTCTTGGCGTCATAAAACAGGCGCTCTTGTCTTGGCATCCATAGTAGTGGGGCAGATATTTGAGAGAATTGGGCTATTTTACGTACAAGCATAGAATTGTGCACGCTGGTAGAGTTATGTCATGCAATTCATTTCAGATATGGAGCCACCTGAAAAGTTGCCTCCCCTTGCTGCAGCCACCATTTTCCAAGAGGGCGGACAAAATTTTATACTATATATAATATATGTGATTCCAGATGGCCAAATAGTCTTTGGTAATGAAATTTTTTGTTGGGTTTTGAATTGTTTTACATCTGGGATATGCAAACTAAGCTATTATTAACATTACGACCATAGATCTCTGAATTTGTGTTCGATATCTTTGAGTTACATTGTATTTCATGTGACTGTGTGAACAACAGAGACAGTCTCTGATCATCTCTGAGAATTTGGTTCGGAATTTTTAATACGTTTTAATGCATGTAGTATTTATTCAGTTTTCTAATTTCTTTTTGTACAGTTGCAGATGTGTGAAGATTAGAAGATATACACATAATGAAGTCTACTAAAAGCCATAAACAGTTCAACCCAATGACTTCTATTAGTGCAAGTAAAAAAACACCATAAGAAATTGACTGGAATATTTGTGTACTTTGTCAGCAGATATCCCAGAACTTTTACAATATCCTGCGCAATCCAAAAGACCGAGTGCTGGTCAAGGGTATTCCACATTAGCAAGGAATATCATTAGTTTCAGTGAAATTGGTGAGCTGCCCATCCCCATAGATGTAGGGAACCTCGATGAAGGATCTGGGATCGAGAAGACTCTTGCAGGCCACCAAGAAAAGTGGCATAAATCATGTTACATGAAGTTTAATTGTACAAAACTTAGTAGAGCACAGAAGAGGCATGCATCTTCAGAGCATGAGGGGGAACCGCAGCCATTTTCACACAAGATGTTCATGCAATGAAGTAGCAGCCCGGGTGAAGCTGCGAAGAACCTTTTTTTCTGTGAGAAACCTTCACTACAAGAACCTCTCCGTGAAGCCTCTACATTTCGTCTCGATAGTCATGTTCGAAGATGTGCAATAGACCTGCAAGACGAAAAACTTCTTACGCAATTAAGTGCTGGGGATCTCGTCGCACAAGAGGCGAAATATCATCCAAAGTGTCTTGTTGGTTTGTACACAGAGCAGCTGAAAAACAGAAATAAATAAAAGAAAAGAGCAAAGATGAAATACGTCATGGTATTGCCCTTGCTAAACTTGGAACATACTGTACATTGAAGAAGCACAGATGGAGGAAGAAGTGGTTCCATTATTCAAGCTTGCGGATATAATCAAACTCTATAGCAGAAGATTAGAACAACTGGGACTACCAAATGAAGGTCGACCTCACAGTACGAAATTGAAAAATCGGATTCTCTCCCATTTTCCATACATGACAGCTCACAGGCAAGGGAGGGATATTTTGCTGGCGTTCGATGAGAACATTGGGTCTGCCCTGTGGAAAGCCTGTGAAATTGAAGATTATGATGAAGAAGCAATATGCTTGTCTCGAGCTGCAAAAATCGTCAGAAGAGATATGAATGACCTACAAATGAAGTTTTCAGGTTCATTTGAACCTGAATGTCAATAAAACTCAGTTCCACAAATTGTCTCTGTTCAGCCGACCATCTCCCAGAGAAAAATCTAAAGCAAGCGTACAACTGTCATCTCTCAAAAGCGATTGCTCCCTTTTTTCAAGGCTGTATATTGCTTGCCAGTCTAGAGATGGAAACCTAAGTGAGTTCTTTCAACATGAAAATCAGGCATGTCCACCAGCGCTGTCCTTTTTAGGTAAGCTGCGGCAAGTAAGTAAGTCTGATCTCATGCAGTGTCTTGAGAAAAGCATTGAAGTTACCTGTGACACACCAAACTTTGATGTTATCATTATTGATGGTGATGCAATGGTGAATATCCTAAAGCCAATTGCAATTACAACATTTGAGGATTATGCCTTGAAGGTATTCATTCCATATTTGGATCGCCAACTCCAAAATGTGAGTCGCTTAGACATCGTATGGGATACCTGGATAATAGTCTGAAGGCCCAGACAAGGATGAAACGCGGTAAAGGAGTCTGGCGCAGGGTTGCTGCACATGTACGTCTACCAGGAAATTGGCAGGAATTGATGAGAATAAGAAAGAGCTGTTTACATTCTTGGTCGGAAACGTTGCACAACATTCCACGGAGAAAGAAATTATAAGCACCGATGGGCGCAGTGTCGTCGGCAATAGGGAACGGGATATCAGCTTTCTATCCCCGTGTGATCATGAGGAAGCCGATACGAGGATAGTCCTCCACCTGGCAGACACAGTACGACAGGGCTACAAGCACATCGCTATTCGTACAGTCGATACAGATGTTGTTGTTTTAGCTGTGACTGCAGGGGCTGAACTTTCAATATCCAAGATATGGATTGTGTTTGGAACAGCAAAGTCATTCAGATATATTCCTGTCCATGAAATCATTACGTGCCTTGGACCATTGAAATCTGAAGCACTGCCATTCTTCCATGCCTACACAGGATGTGATAGTGTTATCATTCTATACCCGTGGCAAGAGAACTGCATGGGAGACGTGGAGGTTGTGTGAAGAAGTGACAGATACTTTTCTTGCACTCTCAAAAGGACCTGATGACCTAGCTGATAACCACTTCAAAATGCTTGAAAAGTTTACAATTTACTTGTATGACCGCACAAGCAATGCTGAAACAATTGATGAGGCATGCCAGGAACTGTTCACAAAGAAAGGGAGAGCTATGGATGCGATTCCTCCCACAAGGGCAGCTCTAGAACAACATGTCAGAAGAGCTATTTACCAGGGTGGATTTTGTTGGGGGAAGTCACTGCATGTCATCATTGATTTACCTTCTCCTGAGAAGTGGGGTTGGTGGAATCCAGCGAACTGGAAACCCTTTTGGACCAAGTTGTTTGAAGTTAGCACCTCAGCCAGAGAGCTTATTCGCTGTGGGTGTAGAAAAGGGTGTGTTAGCTGTTGCAAATGTATAAAGGCAGCTTTGCCATGAACCGCACTATGTGCGTGTAATGGTGTAAATTGTGATGTTTGAAGATGGAACCGTATTTTGGCTGTGAAATCCCCTTTGGTCTATGCTGCAAGCAGGACGTATTTGCTACGAAAATCGGAGTGCATCAAAGAGCAATTTGGCATTCATAGAACTTGAAGCATGCGTTAATATGTAAGAAAGGAATTGTTTCATATTATTGATTTCTGTTAGCCCTATGTCAAAGATCTGAGTGCCACGATTACCGGGTACCTAATCATATCGTATTGCTCTGTCACAGGATCCCCAGGACCCAGCACCCTGATACAGGGTTAGCTAATTTGAATTCAGTTTATTGTATTTTATGTTGTATTTGATTACTTTGTTGCTTTTTTGGTAAGTAATAGTTCATAAATAATTCAAACGTGTACATTGAAATATCCCAAAATTGGCGCCTATATTTTTTCCATTCACGGGTTATTCTGTTCTTTACCCCCAGCAGATGTGGATAATTAATTATATGTACAATTGCTGTAATTATGCGTTTCCAAATTGTCTTGGTGGTAGATAAAAAAAAGATTACTTCTGCTATAGCTCAAGTTCTTAATGATTGGATATCTGCCCATACAGTTTTCAAAAAACGATTACTCTATAAATCGTAACTTATTATTTAATAATACAAAAAATAACAAAGATAAGGAAATACAACAAAATATGATGATGATATATGACGATATATAGAAGCTTGGTTTCATTGTTTTATTCGTATTTGTAGCCAGATAAATTCACTTAAAACGATTTTTAATATAATTGAAACTGGTAAACCAGTAATCCCGGGCTTCAAGGCGTGCCTCCATTTTAACAAATTTCAACACTATCACCCTGTCACGTGATATGGGTTTTCCGAGTTAGAAAGTTAGTTCAAGTCTGCAATGGGGTCCAGCTACGGGGTCCCTCATGTTATCTCAATGAAGGATTGAAAAGCCCATAGCAATACATGATAGAGAAAGAAACTTCACATTGGACAAATCGAGGCTGGACAAATTTTCAAGTCCCCCAAAAAGTCCAATAACTCCACATTTGCATATTAATGTAAATGGCGAACTTGTAGAACGTTAAAATATCTTCCAGAATATGTGGTCACATTTTGTCTATCTTCTTTGGTTTTCATTTTACGACATGTCAAAAATGGGTGATTTTCAACTTTGGGGGGCTCTGGGGCCTCAACGGAGTAAAATACAGACATAGTGTAAACATATTTGGAATCCCCTCTTCACGTCCTATCAGAATCTGTCATTAAATTTTTTCAACTCTCATTTGCATATTTGGCATATTTAATGAGGCGAATCGGCATCATTTTAATCATATAAATGATGTAACGATTTCTATGAAATTAACAACTTAAGATTGCAATGGAACCTCGCAAATGTGTGCAAAAGTTTGAGGCTGTCGTATTACTCCTTCTGGAGAAGAAGATGTTTTTAGGTTTTGGAGAAAATCCAATATGGCTGCCATACCACGTGACCGACGTCATCAAAATTTTCAAAGTATAAACATCAAGTGGAAAGTTATTAAGGTGTTAAGTTTCATTGAATTTCATCAAAGCATTGTTTTCATTTAACGACATTTCAAAAATGGGTGATTTTAAACTTTGGGAGTCTCTGGGGCCTCACTGGGGTCAAGTACAGACATGGTATAAACATATTTGGAGTCCCCTGTTAATGTAGTATCTAAATCTGTCTTTAAATTTTTCAACTCTCATTTGCATATTTTGCATATTTAATGAGGCGAATCGGCATCATTTAAAATAATATAAATTAAATAACGATTTTGACCAAATTAACAACTTAACATTCCCATGGAATAGTGGACATGTGTGCAAAAGCTTGATGCTGTTGGCTTATCCCTTCTGGAGAAGAAGATGTTTTTAGGTTTTGGAGAAAATCCAATATGGCCGCCATACCACGTGACCTTCGTCAACAAAATTTTCAAACTATAAACGTCAGGTGGAGAGTTATCATATGGATAAGTTTCATTGAATTTCATCCAAGCGTTGTTTTTATTTTATGACATTTCAAAAATGGGTCATTTTCAAATTTGGGGGGTGCTGGGGACTCACTGGGGTCAAATACAGACATAGTATAAATATATTAGGAGTCCCCTGTTGATGTGCTATCTAAATTTGTCATTAAATTTTTTCAACTCTCATTTGCATATTTTGCATATTTAATGAGGCGAATCGGCATCATTTAAAATCACATAAATTAAATAACGATTTCGACCAAATTAACAAATTAACATTAGCATGGAACTTAGCAAATGTGTGCAAAAGATTGAGGCTGTCAGATTATCCCTTCTGGAGAAGAAGATGTTTTTAGGTTTTGGAGAAAATCCAATATGGCCGCCATAGCACGTGACCGACGTCATCAAAATTTTCAAAGTATAAACTTCAGGTAGAGAATTATTAAATGGATAAGTTTCATTGAATTTCATCCAAGCGTTGTTTTTATTTTATGACATTTCAAAAATGGGTCATTTTCAACTTTGGGGGGCTCTGGGGGCTTACTGGGGTTAAATACAGACATAGTATAAATATATTCGGTGTCCCCTGTTTATGTACTATCGAAATTTGTCATTAAAATTTTTTAACTCTCATTTGCATATTTTGCATATTTAATGAGGCGAATCGGCATCATTTTAAATCATATAAATTATGTAACGATTTCGACCAAATTAACAAATCAACATTACCATGGAACTTAGCAAATGTGTGCAAAAGATTGAGGCTGTCAGATTATCGCTTCTGGAGAAGAAGATGTTTTTAGGTTTTGGTTAAAATCCAATATGGCCGCCATACCACGTGACCTACGTCATCAAATGTTTCATAGTATAAACCTCAGGTGGTGAGAAATTATCCTGTTAAGTTTCGTTCAATTTCATCAAACAGTTTTCCCTCCAGATCCGCCACAAAATCGGTCAGTAGAACATAAAAACGCCTTTAATAATAATACTAACGATTTCAATAGAACTTCAGCCATGCTTGAAGCCCTAATTAAAACTGGTAAACCAGTAATCCCGGGCTTCAAGGCGTGCCTCCATTTTAACAAATTTCAACACTATCACCCTGTCACATGATATGGGTTTTCCGAGTTAGAAAGTTAGTTCAAGTCTGCAATGTGGCCCAGCTACGGAGTCCCTCATGTTATCTCAATGAAGGATTGAAAAGCCCAGAGCAATACATGATAGAGAAAGAAACTTCACATTGGACAAATCGAGGCTGGACAAATTTTCAAGTCCCCAAAAAAGTCCAATAACTCCACATTTGCATATTAATGTAAATGGCGAACTTGTAGAACGTTAAAATATCGTCCAGAATTTGTGGTCACTTTTTGTCTATCTTTTTTGGTTTTCACTTTACGACATGTCAAAAATGGGTGATTTTCAACTTTGGGGGGCTCTGGGGCCTCACTGAGGTAAAATACAGACATACTGTAAACATATTTGGAATCCCCTCTTCAAGGCCTATCAGAATCTGTCATTAAATTATTTCAACTCTCATTGCATATTTGGCATATTTAATGAGGCGAATCGGCATCATTTTAATCATATAAATTATGCAACGATTTCGACGAAATTAACAACTTAACATTGCAATGGAACCTCGCAAATGTGTGCAAAAGTTTGAGGCTGTCGTATTAACGCTTCTGGAGAAGAAGATGTTTTTAGGTTTTGGAGAAAATCCAATATGGCCGCCATACCACGTGACCTACGTCATCAAAATTTTCAAAGTATAAACTTCAGGTGGAGAGTTATTAAGGTGTTAAGTTTCATTGAATTTCATCCAAGCGTTGTTTTTATTTTATGACATTTCAAAAATGGGTCATTTTCAAATTTGGGGGGCGCTGGGGACTCACTGGGGTCAAATACAGACATAGTATAAATATATTGGGAGTCCCCTGTTTATGTGCTATCTAAATTTGTCATTAAATTTTTTCAACTCTCATTTGCATATTTTGCATATTTAATGAGGCAAATTGGCATCATTTAAAATCATATAAATTAAATAACGATTTCGACCAAATTAACAAATTAATATTAGCATGGAACTTAGCAAATGTGTGCAAAAGATTGAGGCTGTCAGATTATCCCTTCTGGAGAAGAAGATGTTTTTAGGTTTTGAAGAAAATCCAATATGGCCGCCATACCACGTGACCTACGTCATCAAAATTTTTAAAGTATAAACGTCAGGTGGAGAATTATTAAATGCACAAGTTTCATTGAATTTACTCCAAGCGTTGTTTTCATTTTATGACATTTCAAAAATGGGTCATTTTCAACTTTGGGGGGCTCTGGGGGCTCACTGGGGTCAAATACAGACATAGTGTAAACATATTTGGTATCCCCTCTTCAAGGCCTATCAGAATCTGTCATTAGATTTTTTTCAACTCTCATTTGCATATTTGGCATATTTAATGAGGCGAATCGGCTTCATTTTAATCATATAAATTATGCAACGATTTCGACGAAATTAACAATTAGCATTGCAATGGAACCTCGCAAATGTGTGCAAAAGTTTGAGGCTGTCGTATTACCCCTTCTGGAGAAGAAGATGTTTTTAGGTTTTGGAGAAAATCCAATATAGCCGCCATACCACGTGACCGACGTGATCAAAATTTCCAAGGTATAAACAGCAAGTGGAGAGTTATTAAGGTGTTAAGTTTCATTGAATTTCATCAAAGCATTGTTTTCATTTAACGACATTTCAAAAATGGGTGATTTTAAACTTTGGGGGTCTCTGGGGCCTCACTGGGGTCAAGTCCAGACATGGTATAAACATATTTGGAGTCCCCTGTTTATGTACTATCTAAATTTGTCATTAAATTTTTTCAACTCATTTGCATATTTTGCATATTTAATGAGGCGAATCGGCATCATTTAAAATCATATAAATTAAATAACGATTTTGACCAAATTAACAACTTAACATTCCCATGGAATATCGGATATGTGGGCAAAAGCTTGAGGCTGTCGGATTATCCCTTCTGGAGAAGATGTTTTTAGGTTTTGGAGAAAATCCAATATGGCCGCCATACCACGTGACCTACGTCATGAAAATTTTCAAAGTATAAACTTCAGGTGGAGAGTTATTAAACTGATAAGTTTCATTGAATTTCATCCAAGCGTTGTTTTGATTTTATGACATTTCAAAAATGGGTCATTTTCAACTTTGGGGGGCGCTGGGGGCTCACTGGGGTCAAATACAGACATAGTATAAATATATCGGGAGTCCCCTGTTTATGTGCTATCTAAATTTGTCATTAAATTTTTTCAACTCTCATTTGCATATTTTGCATATTTAATGAGGCGAGTCGGAATCATTTTAAATCATATGAATTATGTAACGATTTCGACCAAATTAACAAATCAACATTACCATGGAACAATGCAAATGTGTGCAAAAGATTGAGGCTCTCGTGTTATCCGTTCTGGAGAAGAAGATGTTTTTAGGTTTTGGATAAAATCCAATATGGCCGCCATACCACGTGACTTAAGTCATCAAATATTTCATAGTATAAACTTCAGGTGGTGAGTAATTATCCTTTTAAGTTTCGTTGAATTTCATCCAGCAGTTTTCCCTCCAGATCCGCCACAAAATCGGTCAGTAGAACATAAAACGCCTTTAATAATAATAATACGAACGATTTCAATAGAGCTTCAGCCATGCTTGAAGCCCTAATAATAATACTAACGATTTCAATAGAGCTTCAGCCATGCTTGAAGCCCTAATTAACAGTCAACCTCTGTATACTGTCGGCCATATTGTAAAATGGCCACCACAATCATGGGAGGTAACTTTGGAGGTGGCTCCATATCTGAAAATGTTGCTGTGATACGTATCTACACATGTGCCAAATTTCATGCTTGTACTTGAGAAGGCCCAATTCCTTCAAATATTTGCATATTACTCCCTGACTATAGTGAGAAGTGGTGGCGATGTGGTGTCTGTAGTGAGTGTTAATTGGCACGTGGCACCCATGGTCATGGCCGAGTGCCACGTGGCGCTCGTAGTGAAATGGTGAATAAAAGTCGGAATTCCAGTTGTAGGAAATGGTTGCGGTGAACATGGTGAGGTTTGGTAAGTGGAGCGAAGTCTGAGGTGAGGTGGTGGTTAGGAATTGGCGTGCATATTTGAATGGAGAATGGGCGCGCAAACTCCAACAAAACAATGTACTGGTGCGCTGTTGGCCAGATGCGCTCGCATGCTGGAAATGCTCGTAGTGTGTGCTCATTCTTATTTGCATGGTGTGTGTGCTTGCTTGAATGGTTCATGTAACAGAAAGGAAAAGGTTTAAGGTTAAAGTGCGAATGTAAGAGATATAACAGATCTAACTACGAGAGTCCCACATGACACATCTTTCCCCTTTTACCCATGAGACATATGGAAGGGACTAGCTAAAACATGTACTATTGAAATAACTGCCTTGGGATCGCTGTGTGTTGTGTGCCATTGCCTTGGAGGCAAGCAGTTTTACAGAACCGCAGCAATATATTACATGTACAAAGTGAATCCTTGACCTCAAATATGTGGAATGAGAGCTGTTCTTCAACATTTTAACGAAAATACAACGAGAGATATGGGTGATTTAGTATTTTGCTTTGCACAACAGAGGATCGCTACCGGAGACATGCTTTGGAGGCCAACTTACGGATTGTGGTTTGACCTAGAAAGATCATGGCTGATATAGTGAGGCCCAAACATTTGAGAGACAACCTCTTCACAAAGATTGTTAAGAAAGTCCATGGGAGGGTTTGCCAGACAGTCCTTTCCGAAAGACAGAGTGAGAGTGTGAGATTTGTCAGCATTGAAATAAATATTCCAAGTGTATGACCAGTTTGTGCGTCTATCATCATCTGAAGAGAGGGAAGAAGCTGTTGCATGCCTATCTGAAGCATGAGGGATGTCATGGCAGAGGGTGGACTCATAAGCAGAGATGAGGAAGATTTTCCAATGTCAAAGAGAAAATTTATGAAGTTCAGGAATAAGACTGGGTCCAGAACACTGTCTTGGGACACTCCAGCCTTGACAGGGGGAGGAGATGAGAGCATTTCGTTGAGAACCACTTGTTGAGTATGAGAGTAGAGGAAGTCAGTAAGCTATGTGTGGCGTTGGCATTGGAGGCCATAACGAGTTTGAAGAGCAGGATGGGGTGCCAGAATATATCGAAAGCTCGACATTTGTCCAAAGAGAGGGCCCTGATCTCATGCTTGGCATTGAGGGAACCATCCATTGTTGGGAGAGTAGGCGTAGTACATCATGGTGTAAGGTGGGGGCCAGGAACTAGAAATGCATGTGCAGCCAGAGAGAATGGAGAAGACACCCAGGAACCACCCTTGGAATGGCTGTGTCAAGTCTGTGGAGCTGAAGCCATGCCTCTCATCCTCATCCTCCTCCTCCTGACAAGCCCCAGACAGCTACAATGCACCTGAATTACCTCCCTGTATCGGTTCCTGCTGTGTCACTTCAACACAGCTCGGGTCTTTCCTGCCCTGTCTGTCTCTCTGGTCTATCTCTTGTGGAATGGTTTTAGGCCTTTCAGATAAATAATTAAGGAATCATATGATCGTTTGTGCATTCAGTATCAGTAGTGGGTAAGGGGTTTGTTACATCACAATTATCATTGCTTCTTTTGTATTTGGCAAGTCGCAGACTGGGTGTGATCGTGTGACCATTATTATGAAACACACTTGGTCTTAGGGTGAAATATGAGCTTCTACAATGCATACAAAAAACAAACAAACAAAAAATTGGCCGGATATACAAACGGACGGACGTCTGTCAACCCAAGAACAAAATGCCTCCGGTGACTTCGTCAGTGGAGGCATAGAAACTCAACATTTTTCAGAGCAAATGGGAGCATGAAAAATGCAAGTAAAAATGAAAAATCATTAAATGGTTGGGAGTGTGCTGACATATTAAAACAAGTATAATATAAAATCACATGAAGTTCACGAGTGACACTGGCAGGAGTTTTCCTTCCTTGTGAAGAATAATGTGAAACTGGTACAGCCAAGACTGGGTGGATATCCTGTGTCAATCCAAGTAAAGTCTCTTAAAAAGCAGAACTCATAAGACAAGGATGATCATATAGGATGCAGCTATCTCCCATCATCTTCTCTGCTGAGATTGTGGTCTTTGATGCTTTTAATGTGCACCACAAAGAATGGCATTATTCTTCACATCCAAAGCCTCGATGGAATAACGCTCTTCTTGATGAGTTGGAGCCCCAGCATAATGCATATTTCTCCTACATTCGATACAATCTAAGGTTTTTAACATTATTTGTATCTACCATAATGTGGCCAAAGCACAAAGGCCTGTTGCTCTCACAGGCAAGTCAGTTGCCACTCCGTTTTAGGTCCCTCCACTCTCAAACCCTCCAACCCTCCCCAGCAAATGCAGAACACACCCATTCTTCCATTCACCTCCATCTAATATAAACTTCTCAGCAAAGGACTGGATAAATGGGAGCCTGAAAAAGGCAAGGGGGTGGTTGGAGAGGGAGGTTGAAGTCTGAAATGGGAGGCAGAGGTGGAAGTGTAAACCTGTTAAAAGGGGCACATAGGGGTTTCATGAAATCTGAAAGGGAATATAAAAAGGGGAAAGGGATGGGGCAGAATGCTTTTCATGTATCGGTGCAGCAATGCAGCACCACAAAAACAAACGGCAAAACAGGGGGGAAGGCCACAACTTTGAAACTATAATCACATACCGAATCAGGAAGAGCCTAACTACTCACACACGACTGGACAGGAAGCATGGTTGAAACTGCAGAACTTTTGAAAAAAGGAAAAACGAGATTTTCCTGGGGGGGGGTCCGGTGGAGCTCTCCCACAACATTTTGAAAAACTGATGTCAAAATATGGATTTTGGGGGTGATCCTGTCCATATTGTAACAGAAAAACAATGCAAATGAAAGTGATATTTGGGGAAGAATTTTTTTTTATTTCACCTGAACATTCATTGCTGGAGCTTGGTGTTGGCTTAACAGTGTGGGTGGCTGGCTCAATATCTTGGAGTCTCCAACTGTTGAATTAACAGCAGGCAGGATGACTCAGTCCATCATCCATCCGAGGTTAGCAAAATGATAAACAGGGGGAACTGCATCACAAGTGGTCAGAGTCATGAACGTGTAGAAATAAATGAACTGGAATACGTCTGAAAGGAGTTCAAATGCCAGAAGTGCCAACAAAACTGATGAATCTAATGTCTGAACTATACTCTGGTCCTGAGAGTGCTGTGAGATGTGGTGATACCATTTCCAGTTGTTACTGGAGTTCATCAGTGGTGTGTCCTGGCCCCCACACTTTTCAGCACTTGTATAGACTGGATTATTGGGAGGATGTTCGAGAAATCAAGCTGCGGGTGCATCATTTGGGAATTTCAAAATCTCTGACCTTGATTTCGCAGATATCCTTTTGGGGGCCCTCCAGGTGCTGAATGAGGAGTTGGAGCCGTTGGGATTATGGGTTTCCTGGGTAAAAACTAAGATTCAGGCTTTCAATGACATCTTGGATGCTGCTGTCCTGTCTGTACCTGTTTATGGTGAGGATGTTGAGGTCATGGACAGATTCACTTACATTGGCAGTGAGATTCATGTCTCTGCTGGCTGTGAGCCAGAGGTCAACAGACATCTGGGTCGGGCCTGGGGAGTCATGGATTCACTGGATCTTGGGGTGTGGCGCTGCCGGTACCTGTGCGGGAAGACGAAAGTCTGAGTATTCAGGTCCTTGGTGCTTCCAGTCTTGCTCTATGGATGTGAAACTTGGACTCTGAGCAGGGATCTAAGATGGAGACTTAATTCCTTTGGTACCAGGTCTCTTCGTAGAATCCTTGGCTCTCACTGATCAGACTTAGATTCCAACGAGCAGTTGCTGAGAGACTCAAATGATATTTGTTACCTGCACAGTCCATGAGCGTCAGCTGCGGCTGTATAGACAAGTGACTTGTTTTTCTGATGCTGATCCTGCTCACCAGATTCCCTCAGCAAGGAAGCCTCATGAGTGGAGGAGGCCAATGGCCCGACCACATGCCTCGTGGTTGCAGCAGGTTGATCGGCATCTCAAGGGGATGGGGATGAGCCAGGAATCTGCCAGACGGAGACCCCTGGAATACCGGCGGAAAGTGTACGCAGCGATGCACTGCTCTGGTGCATGCTCCCATACCTGACATGATCTGATTGCATCCCATTTGGATGAAATGGGTTAATAAACGAATCAGCATATCAGAAAAGCATCTCAATTCCCTACAATCGCGGCGTGACGTTCTGATGATGAACATACAGAAACCTCCATATGGGTCTTTCCAAAAATACGGATTTCCGTACAATATGTCAGGAGTTTCACCCATGAGGAAGAAAAAGCAAATCATTGCTTGAGAGGGTGAACAAGTGGGCATGCTACGAAATGTTGTTTGGCCAATCTTCAAATGGATCAAGTCTGGCTTCCATCGATTCATTGAGGTCCATGTTGACAAAAAATTCCAACAGTAGTGCCTGTAAATTAACTTGTGTGTGAATTTTTGTTTATAAAATAGAGCATTTCTGTTTTTTTATGCGTCTCCAGTCCTTTTGGCTTCTTCACGTCTTTGTCAAATCTGGTGTCTCTTCAACAGATATACTTTCCTCAAACAGAGCAACCAATATAAGACCCACCAACAACCTGATCAATTCTCACCCCTGGAACATGTTCACTTTATACATTACATCTGGTAGATGATAACCTGGCCACATTCAATATGTTCAACTACTTGAAAGTGAAGGAAAATCCAGTTTATATAAAGTTCTATCTTTGAAGCAAACTTCAAGTTTTACACTATCACACAAGATTGAACATTATCACACCTGTTGAGCAACTTTATAAAAATGAAAAATATGAAATATAATCAATAGTTTCTGTGAAAAAGAATGTGCGCGCTTGAAATTTAATTACAGCGCCTCTGCTGAGTGCAGCCAATAAATAGAGTAAACAATGCTGTGCCAACGTATAAAAAGAAAAGAGCAGACTTTATTCTCAGGTGAGAGTGTTCTTTGGTTCATGAACTTCCTCAGGATAGTCACACTCACCTAGATTTTCCAGAACCAGTTGGTCCCATGATTGCATTCATTCCCGGCCTCATGATGCCACTGCAAGTTGAGAATAAAGGCAGACGCTCCAGTTGAGTAAAGAATGTAAATATTGAAGAAACCAACATAATAAAAGTACATGGAGATTTCCATTTCATGCTTATTTGACTTGAGGACTCACCTGATGTTCGTCAGAATCTTCCTTTTGGTGTATTGGCGACAACATGGTAAACCGCTGCCAGTCTTCACATAGTAGTTGACATTCTTGAAGCTGAGCACCGAGCCTTTATTCATTGTGTTGTCATAATTCACTTTTGACCCTGCCTCAAGGTCTTGATGTGGATCCTGCTGTGCACACACATGATCCATTTTTGATGTTCAGCCTTTTTTATTCAGCTGCGCTGTTGTTGCAACCTTTTATCCTGCTACTGGTGTGCGACCTGAGAACTGTGGATTTCAAATCAGCCTTTTATCTTTAGTGGGCGGGTTTTCACTGAGGCTATCCCCATTCCAGAACTGTGTGCTGCAATACTGATTATTATTGCAATACATATTGGCTCTGAAAAAAAAAAAAATCATGGTGATGCAATATTCAAATCTCTTTCTTAAATGCAGGCTGAATTTCATGTTTACATGAGGAAAGAGTTGCAAAAATCGTGGTTATTTTGTCGTGTTTATGCATCCTAAATAGGACTTTGTACTTCAGTATGATATACTCGGACCAATTGATAAGTTGCAATTGTTAAATATATACTCTTGATAGGCCAGCGGTAAACCTCGATAAAGGGCTATATTTTAGGAGTTTAATCATCCGGCTTGACACAAAGCTACAACAGGTCTCATAAGAAAGATCGTGATCTCAGTAACACATTTAGCCCTGTTGTTCTCATATTTTGGTGTGCGGTCCATGAAATATTCACATTTGAAGGATAAACCCGTCTGAATATTTTGACCATTTCAGAAAATCACATAATTTCCCATAAACTACAAGACAAAGAGCCCTCTTCCTACACGTTTGGCATTGAAATGTGTCGATTGGACAGGAGAATAATGTAGTATCACAACCACATCATTATATGTTAGGGTTAGGGTTAGGGTTAGGAATGCTAAGAGCAGCGGTGGCATTGTTGGCCTAACGAGAAAGGAGTCTGCACTACTTCGGTGGACAATCACACGACAAAGCTTGGGAGAATATGCATCTGCCATACGATCCAGAAGTGGGACCATTCACAAGGACGACATGGGTTATGAACAAATGCGCCCTGCAGCTCTGAACCGTGATGAACAGCATGCACAGCGATCGATTTGTCATGTCGAAGACAATATGACACATCTGTTCCGGACCACTGATCATCCAGATGAACATCTTGTGAATATATCAAGTGGTGTCATCGCTTCCAAGGATATTCAGAAGTCCTTGTTGTCTGTCCATGACCTGGGGAAAAGACAGATGGAAGAGTACATCACAGAATCTCTTTGCGCTGGGGGGCAGAGAAGCATGTACCAGCCAATCCCAAAATACAAACGCAAAACGTTTTCGATTTCCAAAAAGAAAACAAAAATCCTGATTTTGGGTCAGAAAGCATTGGTTGCAATCAACCTGGAAATGGTTTTCCACCGTGCTTTGATATTGACTCAAGTCCACCCTGACCTGAACAGGAAGCACGTCCTGAGCTATCCCATTACGTCTGTTCCGACATCTATCTTTCATGAAGATGGAGCTCCACGGAAGAACACCAAAGCAGAACTCGGGCATATTCTCGAGGGCCTAGTCGATGAAGAGCACGAAAACACTGCCAGTGATAACCAACATCGCAGCGTGTACATCAGGGATGCTCTGGCTGAACTCCATATCCTGGTGGTACATTTGGTAACTTGGTGCAGTGTAACCTAAACCAGTTGCTTCATTGCATCAAAACACACCACACCCTCATCGACCAATATGATGATGTCAATTCTGTGAAGACAGAGGAAAGAACGAACGCCTTGCTGTTGCTGGTGGATCCCAAAGCTACCAAGTCATTGCTGGACGCCCAGTACCACAATAGACGAAATTCATGGCTCTATCATCAAACAAATCCACCTTGACACACTTCATCTGTAGTCACGTCACGCAACATGCACCAGCAGCAAAATAACTTTCAGATCACCAAGAAAAGCGGATCTATTTGGCTGGTGGCTTCTCTGATGGTTCACTTACAGCATGCCTTTCATCTGCAGGAATGTATCATGACAGTCAACTCGCATCAATGCAGGAAGAGGCAGATTGTCGGATATTTCTTCATGTGAAGCATGCCGATGATGAGTTCAGACGTAACAATGTGCGTAGGTCCATTACAATCAAATCAGCAGACACTGATGTGCTTGTCTTAGCAGTCCACTACTTTTCACAGTTGCGGGACACTGCCGAAATATGGATAGAGAAAAGAACATCAGCAGGATGCAAGCTTATCCCAGTCCATCAGATATGTTACAGCTTGCTTCCAGAAATGTGTACCAGGCTTCCTGCGTTTCAAGCCCTGACAGGATGTGACTCTGTATCAGCATTCTTCGGCTATGGTAAAAAGAAAGCATGGAAAGCTATGAAGACACTGCATCTTCAGAATAATGGTCCACACCTCAAAGTCCTCTCAACTGACGATCTCCAGGAGGCAGTGGCTGCTTCAAGACATTTCGTCAGTGCCATGTATGATTCTCAAGGGAAATATATGGATGCACACACAAATTTAAATGACCTTCGGGAGAAACTCGCAGCGCCCAAAGATGTCCCAGTGCATAAGTTGCCTCCGTCCAAACCAGCTTTTCTCGAACATGTGAAGAGATCCGTTCACCAAACCCGAGTATGGATGAATGCCAACCTGGCAAATCCAGAAATTCCCACACCAGAGGGTCGTGGATGGTACAGAGGAGAAGGTGTGCTGCATCCCACATTGTTTGATGGGCCCACATCAGCGGAGATGTTCGATGGTCTTGTGTGTTAATGCCATGGTAGTGAACCATGTATCAACAGCTGCAATATAGTTATGGTTATGGGGGTAGATGGAGGAATTTAATAGGAAAGTTAGGATTGAATAAAGTTGTTTGGTCCGTGGACGTGTAGGATACATCTCGATGTAATCAAGTCGGGAGACTGCGAGCTGAGGTGTTACATGTCACCACATGGAAAGGGGGGGAGGGGTGCGGTGTTAATTGCATAGGATTTAAGAATAAGTTCCCCCAGTATGTGATTGCCTCCTTGTAACCTATTCCTACATTTTTGCATTTTTAAGCGAGCCAAATGTGCCAAGCAGGCAGAAGCCCCACCTCCAAGTGTGACGGCGGATAAAGTCATGCTCCCAAGTCTGATGATTGATGGGAATGACGTGAGTAGAGGAAGAAGAAGAGGGTGTTGGATGCAGGTGATCAGAGAGGGCAGGGAAGTATCTCAGAGAAAAGGAAGACACGAGTGGGGAGTGAGGGGCACACACGGTCGAGTAAGAACGTAACGAGGAGATGGCCTGTAATAACAGGGCTTAACGGCTGGCTTTCCTTTGACGCATGAAGAAGAAGGCATGATTTTCCTTTTCGTGCTGAGTCGATTTGCCTCACATACTGAGCAAGATGCTGGCCATCAACTCTTGGCTAGTCACATAAGATAGGCCTCAAAGCCTTGTTTATGTTACTGAAGGGGACGGCACCATTCTGAAAAGAGCATATTGGCAGGTACGATAGACGAAGCAGCTGCACGGAATCTCTGAGCCCTGGTGTTGAATACTGCTCACGAAGTGCCTGACGAACGTTCCTGCTGCAAGAGAGCGGCGTGGCGCCATTTTTGCATGAGTCTACACATGCAAATAGAAGAGCCTCGATTCCACATTCCACAAAAACCATCTCTGGACCAAGCTAAGCATCAGAATAAAGGAAGGATTTGCTTTTATTTTGTTTCCCCTTGTCTGTATTTAAGTCTGTGTGTAGAGGCGCCTCGACTTAAGACTTTAATTTATCTCACGATTATTAATATATCTGAATTATTGTTTATTTTCATTAAATTCCATGTATTTGTTGTGGGGTTCAACTATAACCCTCCCCCCCTGTAACTCCGTTGCACCGCCATTGTGACCTGCCCATCCCACACACGTTATAATCCTCGAGGATCATCATGTCCACCTCCTAATAAGGAAAAAAACACTCGACCATCCAGGCTGGCAGTGTTAACCTCCCGTCGCCATTCAGGGGGATTAACCTGGACTGCCGGCTCCAAGACTATATGTATGTATGCTGTTGTGGACCCGGGGTCGGGGGCAAGAAGACCACGAGGGGGGCAAGACCATGGGCAAGACCATGGGCAAGAAGCTTCCTCGTATGTTCCCACCAGACTCTCCGGAATCGTAGGCCGTCGCACACGATGAACTTCATGATGGAGTGAACGACAGTGAACTAATCGACAGTGAACACCAATAACTCGACCACGTGAATTGGGGTCCTCCGTCTGATAGTTTACCAAAAAGTCACGTGGTTTAATTAACATGGGACACGCCCTTGGTGTGCCTTGTTCAAACCGGATCAGATGCAGCCGGGCATAACTGGCAAGGACGGACCGGCTTGAAAACAGATCGTTGGGGGATAATGTCCTGGCTAAGCCAGAATACCAACCATGATGGGTCAATGAAGGAAAAGATGAAGACGAGCTCAGAACATTTCTACACAAGCATTTATTTGCAATCAAGTGAGGAAATGTATGTGGCACAGTAAATTGGGTTTATTTGAATGTACAGCAGGGATAGCAAGGAATTTGTGGGGTGCGGCAAAGAGCAAGCAATTTACAAAAGCAAACACACAGCCGACTTATCCCATTAGAACTTCCGCAATCTTAACTTGTGCTACGACAGGCATCATCACATATGTGCGTGCACGCACGCACGCATGCACACACACGATGAAGATAAGCTAGCTAGAAAAAAGAGAACAGATTAGGACAAACGGCGTCGCAATACCTAGCATGGTTAGTTGACCAACGCAATCCAGTATGCTTAGGGAGAGGTAGGAGGAAGAAATACTGGTGTTTAAGGTGTTGGTGTGGGAGGCGTGGTGGAGTTCAATTTGGGGGTGTGTGGTGTCGTGCTTGAGGAAAATGGGATTGTGAGCCAGTAATGATGCTCTTTTGGGCATACAAACATGACGAGACAGAGGGGTGGAAATAGAGAGAGGAGAGAAGATACATGAGGCGAAAGATCCCTAACCTGGTCGTGCATTGGTCTGCAAGTGTAGCCTGTACCTCAGTGGAAGACTCTGCTTGAGCATTCCCACTTCAAGAGTTGGCACGTTATCTCTGGCTTAGTCACTCTGCTGGGGCTCGTGGCAACGTGCACTCGGCACTGGTCCTCTGGAATTAGCACGTCTCAATCACACACTAACCACGAGTGAAGAGCCAGCGAAGGGCAGAGGCAACGAGGAGAAGCCAGTGCAGAGCTTAGATAAGCAGAGTAGTAGTCGGTGAAGAAAAGAGTGAGCGGCTCTGTGATCCGTCTTTTATAAGCCCCAGGTGAAGGGTGAATGACGACCCGAAGCAACGCACTGTGACCCGAATCACAGTTCTCTGCAGGGCCACAGCGGCCCTAGCCACACCCTGCCAGGCTCCTGGGGCCGGAAGTGGTCTCATTTGCTCACCATGGCCCAGAGATCCCGACTCAACATTGGGTATGAGTCGACACCCCGGCCCTGAACGTGCTCCGAGTGCATTCTGAATGCCAAACAGCAATGCACACCCACCACCCACGGGCCCCCTCCCATGAGCCAAAATGCACACCCGGGCCCTGTACCAAACTGCTGGGTCACCCTTCCCGCGCTCCCTCCTTGCTGCCCCTGTCTTGCCGTGTTCTGGCAACTGGACGAGGGTTGTATCAATCCCGCGTGCTCACCTGGGACATTCCCGGCGAAATGCGGTTGGTGCTATTATTGTCGGTTGCTCGTTCCCGCATCACGCGGTCCGAATACAGCCTGAGTCGTGCAGCATGCCTCCATTTAGTGGCAAATTGTAGTGATGCAGAGGTACGAGGGGGTGCGGGAACATTTCTCCAGGTGTGCGGGTGGTGTTGTTGGTCTCAGTGGTGAAGTTTGGTGAGCGAGGGGTGAAGTAAGGTGAGATGCCATTGGAAATTGATTCGCAGATTTGAATGACAATAATAGCACGCCATGCACGTGCTGTATAGTGTGGAGTGCTTGGTGGAGGGAGTTTGGTGGTGGTTCCAAGCCAGGGTAGGCATCATGGTGTGTTTGCTCTTTAATCGCAATTTGCATGGAATGTGTGCTTGTTTGCTTGACTTGTACCATGGTGAAAAGAAAATGGTTGGATTAGAAATCAGAATTATAGACAGATATAGTTAAGAGGCCTAACTCTTAGAACCATGCAACGCACTTTGTCCCGTTAACCCACTAGACATGAATATATATATATATATATATATATATATATATATATATATATATATATATATATATATATATATATCATTATATACCCATAGAATTCTGCCCCCCCCCCTATAGAATCCATTAGACTAAAAAAAAAATTCATGTTGTGAAGAAACTTTAGGACATCATGAGTGGTGAAGATGGTGGTCAAGATTCATCAGAATTGTAGTTTTGGAGAAGACAGCAAATACATATTATGGGGGCAACCCCACCAAAAAACAGATTTTTCTGATGTTGTGAACAAACTTTGGGATGTCATGGGTGATAAAAGTTGTCGTGAAGCTTCAGACCACGTTTTTTTTTTATGCCATCACGGGTGATAAAGGTTGCGGTCAAATTAATTGATATCTTATCTGTAGTTTCTGAGAAGAAGTTGCAAGTATTTGTGGACGGACGGACAGACAACGTGCCATACCACAATTTCCCTGGAACTACTTTACAGGTGAGCTAAAAACCACCCCTGGGAATATTATTACAAACAAACTAGAGTTGGAAGCTGTCCGGGGCTCAGTGACGATCCTGAAGAGAGTCCTCGGCACAAAACTGAGAAAAGAAAACTTCACAGCTTGGTCCATGAATCATAATCCCTTACCGAAATGAAGGTAGATACTTTGAGACTGCCTTCGGAGGACTCCTTTTCACTTTCTGAAACCAATCAACCACACACAAACACACACACACACACACACACACACACACACCTGATCAGTCTCTCTCTGTCTGTCTGTTTGTCTCTCTCTGTCTGTCTCTCTGTCTCTCACATGATACCAGGTGGGGTTGACTCTACCCATCATTCAGTTCTTTCATCCCCTCTTCTTGTCCAGGCTCGAGTTCCTCAAGGTAGCGTTCTGGGCCCTGTTCTTTTTCTGGTTTTCATCAATGATCTCTCCGACTCTCTGGAAAATCCTCTATATCTCTTTTCTGATGACTTCACCCTCTGACGTACAATCTGTCATTCCTCAGACCGGCAAGCAGCAGCTTCTTCACTCACTGCAGATCTGGATAAAATCACAAACTGGTCCAACACGTGGAACATGTCTTTCAATCTGGACAAATCTCACACTCTCACGATGTCTCTCCAAAAGGACCGTTTAGAAAACCCCCCCATCCACTTTCTCAACAATCCTCTGGAAGAAGTCTTTTCTTTCAAGCTTCTGGGTCTCACGATCTGCCATGACCTTTCCTGGGAAAGTCACATCTCCAACCTCACCTCAAAAGCCAGTCGCCAACTGGGAATCCTCCGTCGTGCAAAGTCCTTCCTCGGCCCTCTTGAGCTCCTGACCACTTAGAAAGCTTTTGTCCGTAGCCTGATGGAGTACTGCTCTCCCCTCTGGGCTGGTGCTCCTGCCTCCCACCTTTCTCAGCTTCATGCTGTCGAAACCAGGGCATTTAGGATCATCGGCATCTCCTGCAATGAAGCTGAGTCTTTGGGCCTCTCACTCAATCACCGCAGGTTGGTCGGTGGTCTTTCTGTCTTCTACCATCTCCTCTCCAGCCTTGCCCCCCCCCCTGCTCTCTCTGCGATTTGTCACCACCACATTTCCACAGGGCGCTCAAGGTCCGCCAACAACCCCCTTCTAGTAAAACTACCAAAATCACGAATCACTGCTCACCTTCACTCTTTCATTCCTCTTTTTTCCCCGTCTTTGGAATAAACTCCCTCACTCGATTCTTTCCCATTCTTCCCTCCAGGCTTTCAAAACAGCTGTTCACCACCACCTCTTATCATCCCCCATCCAAATCCTCGATCTTTTCTACCCCCGATAATCCACCCAAGCCCACTTCCTTCAATTCCCCTGCTTTCCTTCCTGAAAGTCCCTGTAATGTCCATCTTCTCTTCCCCATGTTCCCCATCCCATCGCCATCCCCATCCCTTCCACAGTTCACCTAATGTGTCTGTTCCCCACTGTTTTGTCCCTCCCACTCCCACCCCTCGTGTCATGCCCCCTTGCTGTGCGTTGTGTGTTAGCTCTCATACAAGCCTCGACAAGTTATACAAAAAAAATAAAAATAAAAATAAGAAAAATCCTTCTGAGGTCGGCAAAATGAGTGCCAGCTTGCGGGTATCCTGTGTCGGAGTGGTGACCCGTCCAGGGTTGTACCCAATATCCCAGGAGACTGCTTAGGCAGCACCAACACTCTGCACAGATTATGGTCCCAATGGATGGAATATAATTCTCCAAACAGTAGAACAAGATAAGTTTAATGCTTTGGAAATTATACATTTTGTGGTTTATGTATGGCAGAGGGAACATAACCTTGTTTGCTTAAAGTAAACAGGAAAAACCGGCTTAGTTACAAGACTCGTTAATTCGTTAAATTTTCAGATTTCGCAACATATTTTGACACTTATTTAGTCCTGACGATATCCGATCCTAAAAAGCGAAATAATATTTGGATGATCTACTTTAATTGGTCCGTGAGAGCAGATCGTGGAAAATCGTCTCACACAATGCATGAAATCGCTCCAAGCTCCTAATTTGAAAACTATAGCACTTACAAAAGTGATCTACACATCATAGCTATACTATGATGAACAGGCATTCAATACGAGTGAAGAAAGTGAAAAATAAACTTTATCGTTAATGCTTCAGTCACATTTGGCTCGGCGGCCGGAGGGTCAAAAAAAATCTACGGCCACCAGCAATTACAGGGCGGCCGCAGTCTTTCCACGGTCACACAATGTAGCAGTCACATATGTTTTTATTTTTCGGGTTTCCCAACCTTGACCGAACCCAGTACCTGTAGAGCCTTGCAGCCGCATGTCTGAGGAAGACGCCATTGCAAGGCTTCTTGTTGTTGTTGTTGTTGTTGTTGAGGGTTTAATGGCGGCGTCAGAGCCAGGAGGCTCAATCCACACCACGCACTGTGGTATAGCCTGCGGGAATGCAGGGCGGGGCATGATTATGGGAGGAGTGGTCGTCGTGGTCATCGTGTCTGCCAGGAATATAAGGAGTGCGCGCCGCCTGAGGCGTTGTAGTGATGCCGTAGTCGCCCGGCTTGTGAGTGTGCTGAGTACGTAATAAAGGAGAGCTGCGGGCAAAGTACGCCCGCGCTCGTGCTTGTGCAACACAGCCCGGCTCGACTGTTCCCCCGCTCGTGTCTGCCTGCTAAGCATCTCTATCACGACACCACAGTTGGCTGACGAGGATCTTCGGATCGGCATGTGCAGGGTGGTGGCTGGGTTCAGAGTGGCAGCGAGTAACTCAGCGCACCTCGCGCGGTTCGAGGTTCCGGAGGAGTGCACATCGCGGAGAGCGTGTCGCAGGTTCGCTCGCCGCGCGCACAGGCTCCGGAGCCAGGATGCTCGCCGGCGCGGCCGGCTCAGGCATGACAGGAAGTCGGGGCACGGCATGCGGACGCGTGCCCGCCTTCGTCGGAGTCGACTTCGGCCACGTCAAGGGGGCAACGGCCACGCTCAGTGTTCGTTTTATTGAGGCACGACAAATCGGGGGAACGATTTCTGCAAAGCCACGGCGAAAGAACGAAGACCCGCAGTTCAGCTCGAACGCGGCGTTGGACGTCGCGCAAGCTCTGAAGAATGTCCGGGGTCTCGATAGTCGGTGCGCAGCAGGTGGTCCGGAGGTCAGCGCGATGTGCCAGGCGCGTACGGCCGCACGCACGGTCTGCGGCGCGGGTCGTGGGCGAGCGTTGCAATGCAATCACTCGGACGGCGGTCTGAGCACTCGAGGACGTCTACGTTGTCTGTGCCGAGAGTCATCGCCCATCATTACAGTCATAGATGGCGGTGTGCGAAGCGGTCCTTCCGTCCCGGGTCAAGACCTACTGCCGGCATGGTGTTCGGTACATGGCGTGCACAGTAACGCCCCGGGTCGAGTTTGGCGGCCGGGGCACGGAGATTCCAGCGACCCGGAGCGGGAGATGCTGCCGGTGTTAGACCTGCTTCCAATTGATCCGGAGATGACAAGATCAGTGGCAGGGGAGGTTGAGGTGACCGGGGCACTGATGCTGCCCATGTTGAGCCTGGTTTCAGTTGGTCCTACGGTGACAGGACCGATGCCAGTGAATGTCGAAGTGATCGGGGCACTGATCGGGTGTCGAGTTGAGTCCACTCATGCTGCCCTCGCATCGCACACGTATGCCGGTGAGGCGCTGCCGGCGGTTGGCGGGGTGCACGTCGTGATTGCCCAGCGGGACCAGCGGGTTGCGCTTCCGAGGTTCGTGGTGCGAGGGGAGGGGCCCGCCCTTTTGGGTCGGGACTGGCTGGCGCACCGCGGGCTGGATCTCCAGTTCGTACTTCCAGGTGTGCCGGTGCTCCCTTCGATGTTTTTGTCGAGTACCGAGGGCGAGGTTCTGGCGGCGGGAGCCGCGTCGATGCAACGGGAGTGGCCGTTCGTTGCTGCCTGCAACGGTGGTGTGCGGTGCGGAAGCAGCAGGAGCCGTGCCAGCTCTCGTGATGAGCTCTCGCGCGTCGACTGCGTTCATGGTGAGGGGTGCGCCGGTGTTGTTCGGGCAGCTTCAACGGGTTGCGGTGAGCCCGTGGCGTTAAAGGAAGTTGCGAGTCACAAAATCGAGTCAACAACCAAGAGACGGACTCGTGATGTGGGTTATGGGTTGCTGTTCATTGCATATTTGTTTTTCATTGCTCGAGTGATGCGGTTTAACGTTGTTGAAATAAATGCCAACAGTTCCTGTGTGAGAGTGGGGTTGGCGGAGATCAATCGATGGGTTTTGCAGTATGGTCAATGTGATGTGGTGGCTTTGGGAGCGGTGGTGGCGAATAAAAAGGTTGGGTTGGCCTTCCATTGCCCCGGGCCGCGGGTAGTTGCTTTGTCATGTGCAGGGATTTTGCCGAAAGAACGCGCTGTACGGAAAAATGAATTTGCAATGGTTCCAGTGGTATTCCTATTGATTTATGACGAGCCTATGGTTGAAGTGTGGTTTGAATGGAGTTGCTACCGTCTAACTGCCGTGTGGGTCTCGGAGATCGACTCGGAGCCAGGACTGGTGCGCTGGTCGGCGTTACCCCCACCTCTGGTTGCGGCAAGGTCAGACGTGCCTGGCGCAGCTCTCTGTGTTCGCTCAAGGCCGTTTAGACGGGCGTTGGCATCTCAACTGATTGTGGTGCGTGGGTTGTTATGGAGCATTGGTTGCGTCCAGCCAGCGGCGCTGTTCAGCGCCCCCATCCAAGGTCAATCGAGTCTGGCGCTGGCGCCACGGCTTCCAGACAGCGGGCTTCCGGCCTCGGAATGTTTATCTGCTTCAGGTCTGCCTGGGGGAGGTGTGCCGCCTTGTGGGCCGGAGGCGTTTGATGGTGCCGGGGGAGGTTTGCTCGCTCGGGAGGTCGCCACGGCCTCGCCGAAGGCCATGTAAGCATGAGCCGCCTGGGGGCGTTTCCGATGTGTAGTGCTGCTGTGCTTCTCGCCTTGCTGCTTCATATCGGTAACGCGGTCAGAGTTTGGTAGGTGCTGTGTGCACCTCCATCTTCGGAACTTGGCCGTGGCAGCTTCATTAGCTCGCTTCCACACGTTATATGATGTGATGTGCTTTTATACTTCGCTGTTTTCTTTTTTGTACCTTGTCTACTGTTATACCGTAGTACTTCGTGCTGTTTATGCTTATTATGATGGTGATCATTTAATAATCATAGTTTTAGGAGGGAGGAGTGTGGTATAGCCTGCGGGCATGCAGGGCGGGGCATGATGATGGGAGGAGTGGTCGTCGTGGTCATCGTGTCTGCCAGGAATATAAGGAGTGCGCGCCGCCTGAGGCGTTGTAGTGATGCCGTAGTCGCCCGGCTTGTGAGTGTGCGGAGTACGTAATAAAGGAGAGCTGCGGGCAAAGTACGCCCGCGCTCGTGCTTGTGCAACACAGCCCGGCTCGACTGTTCCCCCGCTCGTGTCTGCCTGCTAAGCATCTCTATCACGACACTACACGCACCAGAATCTGATCAAACTCGCCTACAGCCACAGCCCTTCAAAGGCCGATACATTTTAAATGGGTCTCCCACGTTCCTTCAGGAATTTTAATACCGCCTTACAGAGTTGAGGGTGCTTCCAGTTCATCCGCCGCAGCATCACCTGCAGGTCCAACACCCTTATCCCCATAACTCTTATACACCGTACGAGACGCTGCCTCGATTCCACAATTCTTCTTCTTCTTCTTCTTTGTATTTTTTTCTCGTTTTCAGGGGGCGTGGTCTCCACACACACAACACGCCGTTACTGGAAACTTCGATCCCTGAACAATTCTTCTTCTTCTTTGTATCTTTTTCTCGTTTTCAGGGGACGTGGTCTCCACACACACAACACGCCGTTACTGGAAACTTCGATCGCTGGACCTGTGGCGAGGCTACTTCTTCTTCTTCTTCTTCTTCTTCTTCTTCTTCTCCTTTTTCTTCTTCTTCCATTTTTCCTCACGCGGTGGCCTAATTCAGCATTATCTTGTAAAACAAGTAATCTATAATCATGTACATTTTTCTCCTCATTGATAATTAATTAGTTCGGCGAAATGCGACCCGGAAATGATAAAAATGTTATCAGACAAAAAAATGAACGGACATTATGGGACTAAAAAATCGAGTTATCGGAAGTTAACTGGTCCGATAACGCTGAATGGAAGTTAACTTCCCATAATAGTCTGATAAAAAAGTAAACTTCGATAATTATCTGTTATCGGATTATCGCTTTTGTGCCCAACACTGGTGGCAAACACCTATACTCCGATCTCCAGCGGTAGCGCACGGTCGACGCAGACTGCCACGTAGGACGTACGTAGGACGCACGGCGGGCGTAGGGGAACCGTGCGTCGACCCTGCGTTGCCCGCAGGTAGTCACACAGACCGCAAGGCCACCGTACGTTGAACACAGGGACGCCTTAGGACTACCCTACGGCGACCGTGGAAATAGTGCGGCCGCCGTAATTTTTTGGGGGTTGGCAAAATTCATTTTTCATTGATAAGAGCCTACGGCAACCGCACGAATAACGCAAGGCCACCGTACGCCCTACGTACGGTCGACGTGGAACACATCTAAGTCATGGCTACGGCTTGTCGAATTGCTACGGCCAATGTAGAAATGAAAAAACGTTATAACTCAGCGCTATAATTCCACGGAGACCCCGACGGCCTGTAAAAGATAGCCATACGGCATAGGGCCACCTCAGAAACTCTGCGGCCGCCGCACGTTTCTGTCAATTCAGGGGGGGGGGGTACGGCCGCCGTATCCTAGCCATTGAGCAAATGTGACTCATGCCTAAGAGATCGTTGCAGCCTGTTCCAAGTCAAAACATGGCATAGCAGACCAGAAAACATGGCAGCTTCAGATCCCAGCAAGGTTAACCAGAAAACACCTTATGACCCCAGAGAGCGAGGCGGCCGAGGATCACCTAATGGATGATATAATTAAATGAGGCCGTTAATTATCTTCGAAAGGGGTGATTTAATTAACCCAAACATCCAATTTTCACTGTTGCAATTCCTTGGAATTTTCTTAGGATGCTTGCAAAGTTTCAGGCTGCTTGGTTTTATAGTTTTGGAGTTATGGAGGAGACACACACACTGACACAGACACATTGACACACATATTGCCTTTTATTAGTATAGATTGTAACCCACAACTTACAACTAAAAAACAAATTCCACAATACTCAGAAAATTGATTAAAAAGTACAAAGCGAGAATATCTTGGTTGGATAAGTGACCACACACCCCATATAATAGCAATTGAATACCTGGGTGCAAGAAGTACTGAAGTCACATTTTTGAAAAAAATGAGCTGGCAACACTACTATCTATCTATAATTCCAGCAATCTGTGTGTGTGTGTGTGTGTGTGTGTGTGTGTGTGTGTGTGTGTGTGTGTGTGTGTGTGTGTGTGTGTCTGTGTGTGTGTGTCTGTATGCGACTGCAGTTTCTCGACGACCGCCGGTCCGATCGGATTGAAACTTTCCAGGAATATTGCCGGGGCCCCGCGGATGTGCCTTTTCAAGGTTTGATATCAATCGGACGAGCGGTTCCCAAGTTACAGCCATTTATCTGTCGACCAATGACAGGACAGAGTGATATGACGTCACGAATGACGTCACAATTAATGTTCATATATTTACTTTTTATTATTTATTTTGCACAATTGAAACTTGCCAGGAATATTGCTGGGGACCCGCGGATGTGCCTTTTCAAGGTTTGATATTAATGTCTGTGTGTCTTAATATTAATGTCTGTGTGTTTGATGGGGGGGAGAGGGGGGCGTCACAATTCAAGAGAGGGGAGAGAGAGGGGAGGAGAGTTATATAGATTATCCATCTATAATTATAGATAGGCGAGAGAGAGGGGGGAGAGAGAGGGGGAGAGGGAGGGGGCGTCACTTCAAGAGAGGGGGAGAGACGAGGTGCGAGAGAGGGGGGAGAGGGGGCATCACAATTCACGAGAGGGGGAGAGAGGAGGTGCGAGAGAGGGGCGAGAGAGTGGAGGAGAGTTATATAGATCATCTATCTATAATTATAGATAGGCGAGAGAGAGAGAGGGGGGAGAAAGGGGGTGTCACAATTCAAGAGAGGGGGAGAGAGGAGGTGCGAGAGAGGGGGGCGAGAGAGGGGACGAGAGTTATATAGATTATTTTCTATCTATAATTATAGATAGGCGAGAGAGAAGGGGGAGAGAGGGGCGTCACAATTCAGGAGAGGGGGAGAGAGGAGGTGCGAGAGAGGGGGGAGAGAGGGGGCATCACTATTCAAGAGAGGGGAGAGAGGAGGTGCGAGAAAGGGGGCGAGAGAGGGGAGGAGAGTTATATAGATTATCTATCTATAATTATAGATAGGCGAGAGAAAGGGGCGTCACAATTCAAGAAAGGGGGAGAGAGGAGGGGCGAGAGAGGAGGGCGAGAGAGGGGCGAGAGAGGGGGCAAGAGAGGGGGCAAGAGAGGGGGCAAGAGAGGGGGCGAGAGAGGGGGCGAGAGAGGGGGGCAAGAGAGGGGCGAGAGAGGAGGACGAAGGGGGCGAGAGAGAGGGCGCGTCACAATTCTTCTTCTTCTTCGTTTGATATGACGTCACAATTTACAGAGGGGCGAGAGAGAGGGGAGATAGGAGGTGCGAGAGAGGGGGCAAGAGAGGGGAGGGAGAGAGGGGGCAAGAGAGGGGAGGGAGAGGGGGCGAGAGAGGAGGGGCGAGAGAGGATGAGGGACAGAGGAGGGGAGAAAGGGGCGTCACAATTCTTCTTCTTCCTTTGATATGACATCGCAATTGATGCTGGGGACATGATACTGCAGGCACGAAGCTGCACATACTGGCATGCACCTACGGGCATGCCCTTACGGGCCCGCACTCGTAATCTATAATGGCCAGAGCATCATTTGATACCAAAAAATTCCGAAAAATATGTACTCAAGTCCTGTATATTGGTATATGGTCATTGTTGAATTCACTAAAATGTAGTGCAAGAAATACCCAAGTCCATAATGTTTGAGCAAGAAGTTCCTAAGTCCATGACTGTCCAATCAAAATGCTAGTATGTGTCACGTGACAAGCTGTGACAATGGCGACCATGGAGGCTGGACAGCATGGTGTGAATGAGGATAACCCTGATAACAAGCATGACGGGGGCAAAACACGTCAAAGAAACCCTGGAGACTGGGCTAGAAAGAGAATGAAGGATGCCAAAGCATCAGGTATGTAGTTTCTATGCATTATACTTTGCTGGTACTGAAAAAGGCACTACATTGGTCATCAGCTTTTGAGCCCTCATAAAACGGTGCATGTGGCAGTGCAGTGCAGTGCAATGCTGTGCTGACCCAGATTCCCCGTGTATTGGATGTATGTACACCGTACAGCCCCATGAGACATGTAAAATGACTGTTTGGCAATCAAAAATGAGCAATAAATGGCTTTGTGTGCTAAAAGCACCCAAGTCCAGCCATTTTGTTGCAAAAAGTACCTAAGCTCAGGTATTTAGCCACAGAAAATACTTAAGTCCAAAACTAATTTTCTCGTTTTCTTCGTAATAAAGGATTATTTTTCCACAAAAAAGGGGTTGTCTGCTCTGTATAGCCCCTGGAGCCAGCAACAGGCTCCATAGTTTGCCACCTTTAAAAGAAAGTATCTGCAGCATGTTTTGAAAATGTTGATCCTCAATATCTCAAGTGTTATTTTGTGAGTAAAGTACTTCTTGCACTCAGGTCTTCAATTGTAAATTAACTGAGTTGTAACCAATCACCTTCAAAATCACACACCAAGTTAATTGGCCTCCAGCTGTGTTAAATTGTAGCGATTCTGATTAAATTCACAATAAAAGCAATTGTTCCTCTCGGTTTCCTATGCTGGGTAGTGCATTTCACAGCAAAGACTCAACCATGAAGGCCAAGGAGCTTTCCAAAGACCACTCCGATAAAGCTGTGGAAAGGCACAGATCAGGGAATGGGTATAAAAAATATTTCAAAGGCCTCGAGTATCCCTTGGAGCACATTAAAGACAATCATTAAGAACTGGAAGGTGTATGGTATGCCCAAGACCCTGCCAAGATCAGGCCATCCCTCAAAACTGGATGACCAAGCAAGGAGGAGACCAATTTGAGCAGACACCAAGTGGCAAATGACAACTTTGAATGGGCTACATACCTTTATGGCAAAGACATGCGACTGTGTGCATTTGATAATGATATCCCAAGCACACCACAAGTCTGGCCTGTATGGTAGGGTGGCAAGAGGGAAGCCCTGAATCAAAAAAAGCCCACCTTGATTCCCATTTGTGGGATGCAGAAAAGCCACTCCAGATATTCTGAAGCCATGTGGCAAAACGTTTTGTGGTCTGACAAAACCAAGATGGAACTTTCTGGCCAAAATGCAAAACATGTTTGACACAAACCCAACACAACACATCACCCAAAGAACACCATCCCCACTGTGAAGCACGGTGGTGGCAGCATCATGTTATGGAGATGTTTCTCATCAGCATGGTCTGGGGAACTTTTCAGGATAGAAGGGAAAATTGATGGAGCAAAATACAGAAAAATTTGTGAGGAAAAGCTGAAAGCTTTTCTGCAAGAAAGCTGAACTTGGGATGGAAGTTCACCTTTCAGCATGCTAATGACCAAAAGCACACAGCCAAGGCTACATATAGTATGTGACTAAAGAACAAAAATATAATTGTCCTTGAGTAACCCAGTCAGAGCCCAGACCTAAATCCAATCGAAAATTTGTGGCATGACCTAAACCTAAAGATTGCTGTCCATCAAGGCTCCCTACACAACCTAACAGAGCTTGATCAGTTTTGTGCAGAACAATGAGCAAATATTGCCCAATCAAGGTGTGCAAAGTTGGTAGAGACCTATCCCAATAGACTCACAGATGTAATTGCTGTCAAAGGTGCTTCCACCAAATATAAACTCAGGGGAGTGGATACTCTTCCAACCAAGACATTCTACGTCCTGTTTAAAAGTTTCCATGGTTGAACAACATTAATACTTTAGAAGGTTTAGGGTTTTCACCATGTATGAACTCTTAAATGAGTTATTTACATTCTTTATACAAAAAAAAAAAGATAAAACTCCAAAACAAAAAGAAAGACATCCTCAACGTTTCAGGCATCATGCTCCACCCATTGATAGGAGGAAGTAATTGGAACGAATGAATGCAGCTTTTATACCAACTTCTGACCCCCCATTGGCTGATTATTGTGGGGTGTTGATTCGCTAATTATTGTGAGGTGCTGATTGGCTGTGGAATGGATTGTCCCGAAGGCTTTGCCCCAATCCCGTCATTTGGAGAGATGCCCTGTGAAAGGCAGCTGCACAGGACGTGTTGGGTGTGTGACAAAGAGAAAATGAATAGATTTTGTGGCAAACCGGATACGGATCCGGATACCAGAATTTTAAAAGTAATTCTTTACCATTAAGAGATAGGAGTAAAAATGATAATTAGCACAGCATTCTGAAAAAAGTTGTGGATGGATTCGGACGAAATTTGGTGGACAGTTTGGGTGTGTGACAATGAAAAATGATTCGATTTTGGTGAAGAACCGCATGCAGATCCGAGAATTTTAAAGTGATTCTTCTCCATTGAGAGTTGGGGCCAAAAAGGATATATAGCATGACATTTGAAAACGTGGTTGAGTTGTGACAAAACAAGGTGGATGAATTGGTTAGGTGACAAGAACAAGCCAATTAGATTTTGTTTCAGGTCCGAATTCAGATCCAGTTCATCAGTGGGATATGACACACCCAAGCTGTCCACCAAGTTTCGTTTCAGGAAGTTTCACGAAGCAACTGCTTTCAACATTGTATTAAAAAGTAACATCCATCGCTATCTTCTTCAACCACCTTTTGCACATCAGATTATAGTACTGTATTTTCAGAGTTGTTGTAAATTTTACAAAATGGAATACCCTTCGGTATAGTTGAGGCAAACCAGTGAGACCTCTTAGCTTACACAGACAACATATTCTGCAATGTTGAATTGCATTCATCACCGATTTTTTGGTATTGACAAGTCAATTTATACTTAATTATTGCTCATAAAGCAGAGTGAGACAATATTTCAATCAATGTTTTCACTTTTTATTATAAACACTTTGATTAAATAAATCGGATTAAATTATGGTAATTTTGAGCATGCTCTTATAACATGCACACAAATAGAAAGACTAATCAGCAGGAGAAAAGTTTGAGCATTGGTTTGTCGGTGTCTTTCCAAATTTCACATCGATGGAACATTCACCTTTCCTGAACAACAGATCTGTCAGCTTCAGCAAGATCACTAAATATTTGGTGATCGAGCCTTTGATTGTTATTGTTAAACAAAGCCAATTTGTCCTTACTGATTTTCATAATGAACTCAAAAAATGTTCCTTGATCGTCAGGTACAGGAAGTCCTGTAAATAAATCCTTCAAGTTTTTGTCATTCTCCATGATTGTGTCTAGGTGTATTTCCTGACAAAGAGCAGGCGTAAGTAAGCAATCGTCAAAAAAATTAATATCATCACAGCCAAAGCTAAGTGGTTCTGCCACATTTCCCACACTCCGACTTTGAGACCTTGTTGGCAAAGATATTGCTCCCCCAAACATCTGTAAGAGATAAGGGCCAGGAACATGACATTAGAGTGGAAAGATAACATACGTACTGGTAATAATCACTAAGGCATTATATAAATAACAACAGCAACAACAACAATAACAAAGAGATGGCGAGAACGACACAAACAGATTAAATTTCTTGTCTGAACTTTTACATTCCACAGGCATTTTCATTCCAGCCCGCAGCCATTTTTCCATGCCATTTGTAAAGAATGAAACAGGTTTGTGAGCTGGGAAATGCTTGCATAATCCATTTAATACTAGATCATGCAAGATGAGATGTAGGACGGAGCATAACTCCAATGATGATGGCTTGGCTTTATCCCGACACCCTAAAAACAATTTCCATGTCTCGGCACTTGGCTGGAAATGAGTTTTGAACTTGGGAAAATTCATGGACCATTAATGAAACGTTGCTTGAGTATGTCTGCGCTTTCTTCATCGTAAATTGGTGGAGTGCAGTTTCGTTCTATTTTGGTTGATTGTGCCTGTTTGACCAGCATATACAGAAAACAATATCTGCCTTTCGTGGTCTTCCATTGTCACCAGGGGTCCTCATGCTCATATTCCTCGCTCTCCTTGAGAGCCTAATCCACAAGTGGACATGCATAACTTCTCCACCCACATAACTACTTGTACCTACACCTGTCATACATTGAGTCTGGTGTTGGCTTTGGGGTTAGGGTGGTGGCTTGGGATCCTCGGGTCCTGAGTTCGAGCTCTGTTGGCCACTCTCTCTCTCTCTATCGAGTGCAGCCTGTGGCTGCTGGTTGCATCATTGGTTGGGATGCGGCTATGTCGCTGATGCAGTGTCCCCCTTACCAGTACACTGGTGCTCATTTTGCCGACCTCGGAAGGATGATAGGCTGAGTCAACCTCCTGGTGTATTTTAATTCAGCGGCCAATGGGGCTTGAACTCAGGACCCGAGGATCCAAAGCCAACACCAGGCTTTGTTCACCACTGAATTAACACGAGGGGGTTGATTCAGCCTTTCTTATTTCTGAGGTCGGTAAATGAGCACCAGTATATTGGTAATAGGGGCAGTGCATCAGCGGCATAGCTGCGCCCCTAACTAATGATGCAACCAGCAGCCAAAAAGGCAGCCCACGATGGGCACCTTCCATACACGGCAACTGGTATTCTTTGCTTGCCATGGCCTGCTCACACTAAACACCAATAAAAATAAACAACCATAAGTGGAATTCTTTATTGCACAACAACATCACGTTTAATCACTTTAACCCCTTCCACTTGATCATCATGCTGGCCCTCATGGCCACTCTTGCCTGCCATCCGTACCAATTCCCTAACTCACCTGGATACTCCCAAAGCAAAGCATGGTGAGTCATGGCAGTGGGAAAATGTAAATTTAGTGTTATTCTAAATTGGCACTGTGGAGGTTGGTCAATATGGCAGCATTCTTCCTTTATCACCAATTATTCCCTTGGCCCTCTTCCAAAACTTGAGAGCTCATTAATCACAGCAGAATACCTGTGGTTGAGGATGCCACCAACAAGTCACAGTCTTGTAACATCCCTCCCGAGTGGTCCTCCATTTGCACCATTACAGGTGCCCAGGAGGGATCACCTCGGTCTCCCAGAAGGTATGGCGACCCCACTGACCCGAGACTACCGCTTAGGTGGCATCCTGATATATTGAGGACACTCGGTAACATCATCATCTGGCTCCCCGTTGAGTCTGGGTCGGACGACACCTGTGGTCTGACACCAACTCTAAATCCTATCAGACTCGCCCTTTGGCTTCCTGGTGCATTCCGATCTCCTGGGAAAGGGGGGGGGGATTTTACACAAGGCCAGTCACATTAACCCATTCTTCCCTCCAGGCTTTTCCCATTCTTCCCATTCTTCTTTCCCATTCTTCCCTCCAGGCTTTCAAAACAGCTGTTCACCACCACCTCTTATCTTCCCCCATCCAAATCCTCGATCTTTTCTACCCCCGATAATCCACCCAAGCCCACTTCCTTCAATTCTCCTGCTTTCCTTCCTGAAAGTCCCTGTAATGTCCATCTTCTCCTCGCCATGTTCCCCGTCCCATCCCCATCCCTCTCCCTTCCACAGTTCACCTGTGTCTGTTCCCCAATGTTTTGTCCCTCCCACTCCCACCCCTCTTGTCTCATGCCTCCTTGCTGTGAGTTGTGTGTTAGCTCTCATACGAGCCTCGACCAAGGTATACAAAAAAAAAAAAAAAAAAAAAAACCCGTTCTGGTCCAAATACAACCCAAGGAACAGGTTCCACAAAGGCTGTTCCAATGCAAAGTTTAAGGCCTCGGATAACCAAATTCATCTGTGAGCAAGGGCCCGATGGCACCTCTTCACCTCCACCTTCACATTCCTGAGCCTCTTTTCCCCTTCATTTTGCTGCCACCAGCCTTGAGCCTTCGGTTTTGTGCCTCATTCCAATTGCCAAGAGCAGCAAGCTGCTCATAACTCTCTGCACCTGTCTGGCAACAAAAGTAAACACGGGGCAATAATCCAGGGCGCTCACCTGGTAGCAGCTGAATAAGATAACCAGGGTACCACTGGTAGGCGTGGATGTCCCACAAAATATGGAACAAAGAAGAAAGTAAATACCTATGGATTTTTTTTAATGCTGTGAACAAACTTTGGTACATCACGGGTAATAAATGTTGTGGTCAAGTTTCATTAGAATTGCATGTGTAGTTTCTGAGAAGAAAGTAAATACCTATTTTGGGGGGAATCCCCTGTCGACCGATTGTTGTGATGTCATGAACGAACTTTGGCGCATCACAGGTGATGAAGGCTGTGGTGAAGTTTCATCAGAATTTTGTGTGTATTTTCTAAGAAGAAAGCAAATAGCTCTTTTGGGGGGGGGCAACCCCCTCCCCCCCCGACGTAGATCGCCCTACACCCAGATTTTTTTTAAATGGTGTGAACCAGCTTTGGTACATCATGGGCGATGAAGGTTGTAGTCAAATTTCATCGAAACTCGTTGTGTAATTTCAGAGGAGAAAGCAAATACATATTTGAGGGGGGCTACCATGTCGTATGACCCCCTTAGACCCTGACTTTTTTTTTCATGCTCTGAACAATCTTTGGTACATCATGGTTGATGAAGGTTGTCGTCAAGATTCATTGGAATTGCGTGTGTAGTTTCTGAGAAGAAAGCAATGAACAATCTTTGGTACATCATGGGTGATGAAGGTTGTAGTAAAGTTTCATTGGAATTGTGTGTGTGTGGCTTCTGTGAAGAAAGCAACTCCCCCATCGACCCCCTTAGATGAACAAACTTTGGTACATCATGGGTGACGAAGGTTGTAATCAAGTTTCATTGGAATTGTGTGTGTGGCTTCTGTGAAGAAAGCAAATACCTATTTTGAGGGCAACTCCCCCATCGACCCCCTTAGACCTCGGTTTTTTATTGGCATGAACAAACGTTGGTACATCATGGGTGACGAAGGTTGTCATCAAGTTTCATTGGAATTGTGTGTGTCGTTTCTGAGAAGAAAGCAAATACTTATTTTGGGGGGCAACCCCCGTAGACCCCTTTAAGAGCCCGATATTTTAATGCTCTGAACAAATTTGGTACATACACGGTGATAGATGTTTTGGTTAAGTTTCATCGAAATCTGATGTGTCATTTCAGAGAAGAAGTTGAAAGTATTTGTGGACTGACGGATGGAAGACGCACCATCCCATAAACTCCCGAAACTATGTTCCGATTGAGCTAAAAGTCATTAATAGCCAAATGGGGCTCAAGCTGTATTTTCTCCTGTTGGGGTGCTCTTATTCAATGGCGATGCCCCTCTCTTTTATATGCACCTCGTGAGCATCGAGTCAATGGCTCCCAACACCATGCCAATACTCAAAGGGTCCAACTTGAACACCCCGGGTCCCAACGGATGCAGCATTGGACATCGGCACAAACTCAACCTCATATGTTGCAGGCCCGAACTCACATGTCGCAGGTCTGACATCGCACATTGAAGGCCAATCTCGCATGTTGCAGGCCCAACCTCACACATCGCAGACCCGACCTCGCAAGGTGCAGGCCCGATCACCAACTCACACACTACAGCAGGCGTCGGGTCACACATCACTGTGCCTGAGAGCACCCACTCGACCCCTGCAGGGCCTTTTCCAAGAAGCCCCTTAGCAACCTGATGCATTCCAATCGGTGTTGCTGATGTTCTTGTCCTTGTCTCCTTTTGTCTTCTTCCTCCGCAAAACATTGTGTTTCCGCATTTTGCTCTTCTGCATTCAACAACATATCTCTTCTTTTTGTATCGCTCGCTAACTTTCCTTCTTGTGCCATGCTCGATGTGATCTCAGACAGTATCGACAGGGCTACTACTTTGGGGAAGGAAAATTAATTTTTCCACCTGGTCGAGTCACCCCCTCCTTCACAGTGGTCCTGTGAAGAGGGCTTTCCTTCTTTCAGAACTACTCGGTGAATGGCACCAGCCAGTCTTCTTCATAGTTAACTTCATATGGAGGAGTTAACATAGCCTTGCTTGCTGAAAGTAAATTGGTATATCAGCTGAGTTATAAGACTCGTTATTTCTTTAAAATTATCAGATTTCACAACAGATTTCAACACTTATTTAGTCCTGACGATATCCAATCCTCAAAACCAAAATAATATTTCGATGATCTACTTTAATTAGTCCGTGAGAGTATATCATGGAAAATTGCATCATATATTGCATGAAATCGCTCAAAGCGATTGTTTTTTTCCCAAATTGTTGAGTTTTTCTACGTCTTTTCATTTCGGGTTTACTTGAGGCCTCCACTTCTTCCCGTTCACGTGCGCGATCGTGTTTATTGTATATTCTCCTTCTTAACATCAGTTTTTATTTTCTCCACTTTTTCCTCCACCCTCATTCTGTCCCCCTCAACTGTACCCTCTGTTTCATGTCTTAAAATATTTACAACAAAGAAAATGCCTTTTTACCTCATGTTGTACCCCACGTGACCACATGACATCCTGGACTGACTCTACCTGCTCCTTGTGCCAATCTACCATCTACTTTTGTCAACCCATATTCAACATTCACCTTTATGATTTTTACTTCAACCTTTCCTTTCCCTTGTCTAACCTCATCTTAAAAAAAAAAAATTCTTCATTATTTTATCCTCTCACATTACTCCTCCTGCAGCCATGTTTCCCGACCAACTTTTCTTCTTCCTGTAACTTTCGTCGAACTTCCAGCTTCCTTCGTGTTTTCTGATCCAAATTCACCAACACCTATATGATTTTTCTTCAACCTTTCCTTTCCCTAATCTTATGTAATCTTTCTAAAAAAATTTAAAAATAAATAAAAAACCGTCTCTTAGAATGTGACAACTTTCTGTTAATATGTGTGGTTCTCGGTATTGTATCATAATTTACTACTTTTTCTTCTTCAAAAGGCTGTTTTCAATTTGACCTTTCCTTCATCCCATGTCTATAACGTCCCACTGTTACAACGTTCCTTTTCTCCATTCTCTTTATGCACCTTTATTGCATCCCTCACATAATGTATTTAATGGCATCTCTGACTTAAATTTTTTTTTTTAAATCCCAGTTTGCAATGCATATTCGTGTTCCATCAATCATCCTTTTTTTTTTCCAACTTCAGTGCCAATTCACCCCACCTCTTTAGATCTACCTCCTCCAAACCCCTCACCTGTTATCCCCTCTCCTTACCCCCCCCATCATACCGCTCATCCTCCCTCCACTCTTGGCACCTCTTCACTGTCTTCTGCTTCAGTATCAGCTCCTCCTCTGTTGTTCCAAAGTGTGTGGTGTTCTAACATCTGTGGGCTCCATTACAACCAAACAGATATCTCACTCTCAATCAGTGCACTCAACATTTCAAACATGCTCTTTCTTTCCTCTCACACTTCCCCCACTTCCCAACCCCTCAAATATTGTACCTACGCCGCCTGCCCTTTTCTTCACCGTACTTCTGCTAAGTGTCATCCTTCCCCTCTCCCCACCTCTCCCATCTCTCTCCTGCCCCTTGGCCGTTCCTGCTCTCATCCCCTCCCTCTCAAAGCTTCCCTCTCAACCCACCCTCACAAAGCAACCTTCACCTCCTGTAGTAGGACTACTGACCATTATTATTAACCTACGTGACCATAATTATTAAAAACACTTGGTCACGGGGTGAATTTGGGTGGTCGTCATGGCTTTTGCAAATTGACATGTTCATTAAAGGACTAATTTGGTATGGTGATGAGTGTCATGTAAAAGACTGTGTCATGTTCCTCATCGGCTCCGCTGTTAATCAGAGATCAGGTGTACAGCACTGAATTAGCGCAATGTATCGCCTGGCTTCATTGGCCCGTTAGCAGAGTATCCTCACCCCCTTCACCTTGGCCATGGTTGCAGTCATCATCTCACCTCCCTCTCAAAGATTTCCTCTCAACCCACCCATGCAAAGCAAGCTTTACCCGCAATAGTAGGACTTAGGGGCTTCTGGTGCACCTAAAAAAGTATATGTAAGTGGCTGGGGGAAATGGGAAAAAGTTACTGAATGACACCAAAATCTGCCCAATTTCCTCTCTTTTTACTTCCTTTTCTTCCCAAAGTTTACCAAAATCCTGCTCTGTTTTTTCAGGGGTTCTGAGGCACTTACAAAAATTTACATAACTGACACCAAAACTCATCATAGTTCCAACAAATATTTGTTCAACGTTACCCAGAGCCTGTTAATACCCCCCAGCCCATATTCTATTTCACGCACGCGCGCGCGCGCACACACACATACACACACACACACACACACACACACACACACACACACACACACACACACACACACACACACACACACACACACACACACACACACACACACACACACACACACACACACACACACACACATCCGTAAGGGAGGCTGTCAGTCCCATTTCCTAAAATAAACCTCTTCTCATCAAAAGCCCCCAATGCCTTCTTATTTACATCCTCCGTATATAAATGATACATATAACTTCTTATTGTATTCATTTTTCAATACTCTTCTTTCTTCAAGGCTAAACAGTTGTAATAATCTTCAAAATGTATTGTCTCTTTCATGATATTTTTCTTTACCCCCTCTAACTTTTTATCACTCTTTTCAATTTTATTACCAATATATTTATAGGCATAAGCCTTTGCTCTCAATCCCACAAACTCGCTCATTATCTTTCCACCCAACTCATCTTTGAACTTTCCAATAACCTTTTTATTCTTTGTAGAGAATAGTTTGTTATCTGATTTATAATTGCTTGTATCATAAATACCAACGTCCTGAGACATATCCATATATATATATATATATATATATATATATATATATATATATATATATATAAATATATATATATATATATATATATATATATATATATATATATATATATATATATATTTTTTACATCTTCCATAATAATTTTCAAAATAAAACTGTCTGTATCCATATAAAGTATATTAACCCCTTTCACATATTTTTTCTTTAGGATGTTGTCGAAGTAGTCATGCATTAACAACTTTGAGAAGTCAAGAATTGATGTTCCTATATAAATAAGTTTATCCATTTCAATACTTTCTTTTTTCAAATGAATAGCACAAAAGTTCTCTGAAAACACCTCTGCTCTTTGAAAACATGGTTAATTAATAAACTTGGATGCTTGTTTCCAAGATGTAGCAAGACTTATATTTTTGTCTATTCCTAACATTTTCCATAGTCTTTCCAAATACAGCATTATCCATTAATTTACAAAAGTTATTCTCAAAATCATTTGAAACAAGTGTTCTTTTTTCAGTGTTAAAATCAATCAGCCTGCCCGAGAAATGAGTTTTACAGAAGTTTTCCCTTGCCCGAGACAAAAATGCTGGCTCTTATCAGGAGATGGAAAATGCTAATCCCTTCCTTTGAGAGACACATGCAAATTTTACAAAAAAACCCTTTGTTCTCTCATTTCCATGATGTCATCAACTTGTCTTGTTTATGGCAACCCAAAGTCTGGCTTGTTTCATTCAGAGGATGTCAGTGGAGAAGTATTTTGACCTTATAGATGAGTTTCAATCTTTTTCACAAGAGGCGAGGTGAGTTATGTTTAAACTGATTCATTATTTGTTGTTATATATAGAACCAAATCACTATACGATTAATAATTATTGTATATATTCTCTCCAATGACAAAGTTGATGGCTGATGTTGAAAATCAAGCCAATTAATATCATGAAGAATGGCAGAATATGAATGAAACCCTTAGAGAACTTCAATCAGTTTGAAGGGAACTACATAATGAGATAATGATCATAATGATAAGTGTTTTGAAGACCTATCCCATCCTTTAAGTTTGGATGAGCAGTTTAATGAGAGGTAAGATATATGCTTACACACAACCTTTTATAAACATGAGAGACAACTTGGTGTTAATTTTTCCCTGTTTGTTATTTATTTCCAGGATTAAAAATGAACCAAACAACATGATGGTTGGTTATGAAACTAATGAATTTCACAACCTTGAATGGGACGATTTTGAAATTCCATGGAGTGCTGACTCGTTCCCAACCTGTTTCAGTTTAAACTTCCATCTGGATGAACCTGACACAAAACTCAATCTTCTGGAGGTAAATGTTAAATTTATTATTTTATTAATGTCATTATTTAATCATCTTTATATACCCTAATGGTTCTTCCCTCTGTTTTAAACAGAATATGGTGTCCGAGCTTCAAAATCGCAAGCCATCCGAAGCAGACCACTGGGAAAGAACATTTAGTTTCACAATTGAATATTTACCTCCACCCAATGAAAAATGTTGAATGTTTTCAATGTTGTTTAATTATATCTGCTTTGCTTACAATTATTTCATTCTTAATTACAAAAAAGGATAAAGGAGGGGTAAAAACAGAAAAGGGTTAGGGGGAGGGGTGGGGGTGGGAAGATGCACTCCTCCCAATGACACATTGCCCCCTTGTCCCACCCCTCCTCTCCCTGTGTGTGTGTGGGGGCAAGGGTGGGGGTGGGATGAGGGGGGTGGTGGGTCAAGGGTGGGGGTGCACAAGGGGCGGGGATGATGAGGTATATGGGTGTGACTTGTGTGGGTATGGATTGTATGGGTGTGGCTTGCATGGGTGTGGCTTGTGTAGTTGTGGGTTCTATGCGTGGAGACAAAGAAAGGAAGAGGAGTGAATTTTTTAAATTAAATAAACACGTTGTGTGTGGGGAACTGATAAACAAATCACTGTATTATGGATATGGATGTGGTATATGGTTGTGGATATGATGGATGTGGATGTGGTGTATGGTTGAGAATATAATGGATGTGGATGTGTTGTGTGGGTGTGGGTGTGGTTTGTGTGGGCGGAGTCAAAAACGGGGGTGGAGTAAACTTAAAAAAAAATTATTTAAAATTTATGATATTTGTCTTTTGTAATTGCTGTGAATAAAAGGAACATAAGATTTCTTCTCCCTTTAAATCATATAATTTGTATGTCCAAGGAACTGTGTCTATTACATCAACGATTTAAAAAAGTTCATGCATCCATCGCTTCGCATCACTTTTTTCAAAATGAGATTTCTAGAGTGTATGAGGTGCAGTGGGATGCAAGAAGCACGCGCGCCAGCATCAACTCCGCTTTATTGCGCGACCAGAAGTACACTCCTGCCACCCCTAGCGGGCGAGGCATGATATACGAAAACCCAACCACGTGACACAGCACACTCCCCCCATCGTAAAAATTACCCGTCACACGATGAAAGGACAATCACAGCATGACCACCTGAAACCCATCAACACTCATAATCCTCCAAGTACCGCGGCCGCACTCTGACCCGCCTCGGACGGGCAGCGCTGCCAGACAGTCCAGGCTCAGACGCCTCCCAGCTCGGTCGAGGTGACACCCTCGCCGGACTCGCACCTTCCGCCACCCCAACCACCCCCAACCGCCCAGCCTGCCCGACGTCCCCGGGTAGGACGGCATCAGGCGAAGACCCCCTGGGCGTCGGCCCAACCAGCCCCGGCGATACAACGTCAGGTGCCGGCGACATCAACGGTGGGGGTCCCACATCGTATGGCCCGGGGAGGTGTGGGGGGGGTGACGCTGAACAGCGATCATGCATTTGGTCCACGGGCCGCTTCCACAAATCCCCACCATCAGTCCGCACCATGCAATTCGCCAGCCTCAGCACCACAGAGACCACCGCCGGCACCCATTTGGAACCGTGGAAATAATCGCGCACCATTACCCGTTGTCCCACATCGAAGCCGCGCAGCCGCATCGGATGCGACACCGCCCCACTCCCCGACCCTCCAGGTCGCAGCAAATCCAGCCTGGACCGCAATGCCCGTCCATAGAGACGAATGGCAGGCGAATCACCCGTGACAGGATGAACTGCGTTCCTGTAATGGAGCAAAAAGACATCGACCACCGTCTGCACAGGTGCAACACCCCCCCTGCGCAAAGCCCGCTTCAACATCTTGACAAACGACTCAGCTTGGCCATTCGTCTCAGGATGATACGGTGCGGACCTTAGATGTTGAATACCATTTTGACGCATAAACTCATCAAATACACCTGCGATGAACTGCGGACCATTATCAGAGACCAGGATCTCCGGTAACCCTTTATTAGCAAAGATCGTCCGCAGTTTCTCGACTGTAATGTTTGCTGATGTATGCTGCATTACTACAACCTCCGGCCATTTAGAGAATGCATTGATCACAATCAAAAACATTTTGCCATTAACCGGTCCCGCAAAAATCTACATGGACCCTCTGCCAAGCTCGGTCTGGCACAGGCCAGAGACCCGAAGCTCGACGCGGGTTATCAGCATCTGTCTGGCACGTGGCGCAACGCTTAACCAATTGCTCAATGTCTTTGTCCAACCCCGGCCACCACAACAGGCTACGAGCAAGACTCTTGGTCTTCACGATGCCAAGGTGACTGACATGCAGTTCTTCCAAACACCGCTGCCTGAACCTCGGTGGAATCACCGTCCTCATTCCCCACATTACGCACCGTTGGACCAACGACAGCTCCAATGCGCGTGACGTGAAAGGTTGAAATGCCGGTGTCGAAGGCAGATCGCTCCAATTCCCCGTAGAAATCGCCTGGATGACATGGGCAAGCACCGGATCACGAGCCGATTCCACCGCGACCTGCCTGGCCATGACCGGCCCGCTTTGGACCTGGCCCAGTGCGAACACATCGACCCGGTCGGCCAACTCAGACGCAGCTGGACCCTCCGCACACAGTAAGCGTGAGAGCCCGTCGCAGTTAGTATGCTTCTCAGTGCTTCGGAACTGAATATCATAATCGTAAGCACCCAGAAACAGACACCACCGCTGTATTCGCGTGGCCGCTACCACCGGCACCCCGCGCTCGGGTCTCAGGATGAATTGAAGCGGTTTGTGATCCCTCTGCAAAGTGAAATGCCGCCCCAGCAGGTATTGATGAAACCTCCGCACACCCCAGACGAGGCTGAGAGCCTCACGCTCAATCTGGGCATATCCGCGCTCTGCTGAGGACAGGGTCCGGGATGCAAAACAAACAGGCCGCTCGGAACCATTGTCCATCCTGTGGGAGAGCACTGCCCGATGCCATATGCAGAGCTGTCGCATGCCAATAGGATTGGACGCGCAGGCTCGTAGTGCACGAGGACCGTATCCTCTGTGAGCCGCCGCTTGACGCGGTCGAAGGACGCCTGGTGTGCAGGCCCCCAAGCCCAGCGCTTGTCCTTCCTGAGCAACCGTGTTAACGGCGCAAGATGTGAGCTGAGCCCACGCACGAACCTTTGGTAATACTGAGCCATACCAATGAACGAGCGCAGCTGCATCTTGTCGCGAGGCGGTGGCATGTGTTGAATCGTTTCCACCTTCCGAGGACCTTTCAACAGCCCCTCCGGTGTGATGATGTGCCCGAGGTATTCCAAGCGCTGCTTGAAGAACGCACACTTGTCCCTGTTCAAGCGCAGGCTGCACGCTTCTAGCTTTGTCAACACTTGGGCAATGTTCGCAAGATGCTCGTCCGCCGTTTTCCCCGCAATGAGCACATCGTCCAGGTAGGTCTGAGCGGGCAGGCCAACGCAAACCTGATCCATGGCTTTCTGCCACAAAGCTGGGGCCGAAGCAATCCCAAAACAGAGTCGGGTATATCGATAGAGTCCTTGACACGTGTTGATTGTCAAAAGCTCGCTACTCCCGGGATCCATCGGCAGGTGAAAATATGCATCACGCAGGTCAAGCTTCGTGAAGTATTGACTCCCCGCCAATCGCGCATATATTTCATCGATTGACGGCAATGGATATTGCTCCACGCTGAGCCCTGGGTTAACTGTGGATTTGAAGTCCCCGCACAATCGGACGTCTCCATTCCGTTTCAGCACCGTGACAACCGGGGTGGCCCAATCTGAGTATGACACCCGTTCGATCACACCACCGGCCTCCAGCCTATCCAGTTCACCCTTGACCTTGTCCCGCAGGGCATATGGCACAGGATGTGGTTTACAAAACCGAGGAACCACCCCCTCCTTCAAGAAGAGCTTTGCCTCCATGCCCTTGAGTTTCCCAAGGTCGTCTCTAAACAACCCTTGATGTCTTTGAAGAATCTTCTCCAACTGATCCTCCCACCGGCTCGGCACGGGTTGCACAAGGTGAACTGCGGCCCAGTCTAGCCTGATGCGAGCCAGCCAATCTCGGCCGAGGAGAGACGGTCCCCTCCCCCGCACGACGTAACCCAAAGTGTGGCGACCTGGCCTTGGTACTGCACAGACACGTCTGCCATCCCGACTGGCGTTATCTTCTCGCGGGTGTACGTAAACAGCGTGAGGTTTGACCTGATAAGCTTCAAGCCGTTGAGTCTATGCGCGGTCTGCTCGCCGATGAGCGACACCGCTGCTCCCGTATTGACCTGGAACGTGATCGGCGTTTTGTTCACTTCGACTTCCACCGTCATCGGGCGCGCCGCCGCCGGGCCAATTGAAAACAGGTCCATCAACAGCCGCTGGTTCCGCCCCGGGTCGCTTCGCACATCGCCGTCCATGAGTTTAACGGCGGCCGGCGCACCACGGCACACACGCGCCAAATGACCCACCTTGTGACAATTTAAACACACGTTGCCTTTATACGGGCACGCACGGCGCAGGTGTCGACCTCCGCATCCCAAGCACGTCCGCGGGGTCACCTCGCCGCACGTGCGGCCGCGCGGCGACGTCCGACCCGCATCGATGGTCGTGCGCGCGTCCCGGGGTGCTCGCGACCCCGCGTTGCCGGTGATGGCCCGAACATCTCCGCGAGTCTGCTCGACCGCCGTAGCCGTGCTGACCGCCGAGTCGAATGTAATGGCTTCACCCTTCAGCCGTAAAACCGCTGAAACCATATTCGCATCTTGTAAACCAGAAATAAAACGATCTCTGAGCCGACCTGGATGCTCCCCCGCCGTGAACTTGCAGGCCACGGAAGAACGCTTAATCCACACCACGAAATCAGCGACGCTTTCCTCTGCTCCTTTCGAGAGGCGATCGAACTGGTATCGAGCGAGGTGTAATGACTTCTCCGGCGCCATGTGTGCCATCATCTTCTGCACAATGTCCCGAAACGACAGCTCGTCATCCCGGGGCCTGTTCCATGCCACCAAATCACTCAGTAGTCGATAATGCTCCGCCAAAAGCGAAGCGAGCAAGATCGACTTCTGTTTGCTCTCGTCGACCACATCATTCGCATGGAAATAGCATCCCAATTGCTCCGAAAACAATTCGAAGTCGTCTCCGATGAAAACGGGCACAAGTCCGTATTCAACCATCCTCGTCAGCCAACTAGAGTGTACGAGGTGCAGTGGGACGCAAGAAGCACGCGCGCCAGCATCAACTCCACTTTATTGCGCGACCAGAAGTACACTCCTGCCACCCCTAGCGGGCGAGGCATGATATACGAAAACCCAACCACGTGACACAGCACAATTTCCACCTGTATATTCAAACTCTATCCCCAACTTTGAAATTATACTTTCTTAGATTAATCTCTTTTTCATATTCTAATTTCGTATCAAAGACAAATTACACAACATTTCTCTATCCGCTTCATGTTTTTCTTCCAACATTGTGCTATTTCCATAATCAATATCGTGCTTCATACACACTTCATCAACATTGTTTTTAGGTTTAGACCAAGGTTTGAGATTGTCAGCCTCATCTAATCTTTTATCCAAGTTTGTACCTGGACCACAGAAAGAATATCCTGGGAGATGTAATTACCCTGGTATTCCAGTTGTTGTAAATTTACTTCCTGATAAAAACTTTTGCATATCTCCCCCACTTTTATGCTTCAAGATGAATTGATATTTTTTAAAGCCACACACTAAACATATTCCCTTTTGATAAACTCTATTATTTTTACTTTTAACATACGATATATTTTTACTCCTAGTTTTCTTTATATATTTGAGACACTAACTCATTTATTTATGAGAAAAATTCTAACAGAGTGTGAAAACCTTTTTAGTTTTCACCATATACATTTGAATCTTAATTTTTAAAATACAAAGAAACCTCAGAAATGCCTTCACTCTCTCCTCCATTTATTGAAGAAAAAAAATGTAAAACTTTTACCAAAGTCAGTTACACAAACATCATCAATAATATAATCTTTCCCTTCTTTCGCTTCTTTATCTCCACTTTCTCCTTTAAATTTACTCCCTGAAATCAATGTTAATACTCTTAACCCATATATTTTTGATTGACTTGTTAATTCTTTGTTTTCTCAGTACGTTGAGATTTATTTATTTTGTGTAATACCTCCAATCTTTTTTTAATCTCACGAGATTCCATATTTTTATATTAATTAATTCTCTCTCTCTCTCTCTCTCTCTCTCTCTCTCTCTCTCTCTCTCTCTCTCTCTCTCTCTCTCTCTCTCTCTCTCTCTCTCTCTCTCTCTCTCTCTCTCTCTCTCTCTCTCTCTCTCACTCCTTCCTCATCCCTGACTACCCATGAACCACTTTCACCCCATAGAATATCATGCATATATTCATCTAGATTTCGTGATGTTCCTGAATCCAAAATAATTTTTTTTTAAACAGGAAACCAATAAAATTTCTTCTGAATTTCTGAAAGAGCCTTGTATTTTCTCAACTTTATGACTTTTTCATTCTTTAACATTTTAGTTAAATCCAAAGTTGTTGGTTTAACAACATCAGTGTAAAGCCAATCTTTTATTGAAAATACTCCATTGTTATGTTGCAGAACATATTTATTAAAATACTGAATACCCTTTTCTTATAGGTATGCTTGGACACAGAAATTATAATTTTCTTGAAGCCTTCTTGCTGTCATTTCAATATCAGAAATATATGATAGATTAATATGATGATAGGTAGTTCCTCCCCGTATTCTGATGGTTAAAACAGTTTGTACTCACTTACTTCATAAATTCCTGTTCTTTGTGTTTTCATTATATAGACTATGGCAAAACCGTTACTGAATTTATCCTTATTAAATTCTTTTATTTGTTGTTTGTTAATCCTCTTCCACAAATCTCATTATCAGCACCAGGTGGATAATATTCTGTCTTCCGAAACTGATTTAATAATTTCAGGTCTTCGAGGTTTTTTTTTTTTTGTACACCTTGTTGAGGATCGTATGAGAGCTAACACACAACACGCAGCAAGCGGGCATGAGACGAGGGGCGGGAGTGGGAAGGACAAAACAGTGGGGAACAGAGAAATTAGGAGATCTGTGGAAGGGAGAGAGATGGGGTGGGGAACACGGGGTACACAAGATGGATATTACAGGGACTTTCAAGGAAGGAAAGCAAGGAATTTGAAGGAGGTGGGTTTGGGGTGGATTAACGGGGGTAGAAAAGATCGTGGATTTGGATGGGGGACGATAAGAGGTGGTGGTGAACAGCTGTTTTGAAGGCCTGGAGGGAAGAATGGAATTGAACAGAGTGAGGGAGTTTATTCCAAAGGTGGGGAAAAAGAGGAATGAAAGAGTGAAGGTGAGCAGTGATTCGTGATTTTGGTAGTTTTAAAAGAAGGGGATTGTTGGTGGATCTGGAGCTCCCTGTAGTGCTGAAGAATGGTGCCACATAACAGACCAATTGTGCATTTTGGGTGAAAAGCACGAAAATTGGCACAGATGTAGCTTTTAATGTGCTGAACATTTCTAGATATGGGGCCATTTCAGTTTCTTTCCAAGATGGCCACCAAATTCAAAATGGCTTCCACTGAGCAAACAACTGCTTTCTGACTTGTTTATAATATTCAAATGTACTAATTTCATAGTTTTCCTGCTCTTTAACCATGATATTGCAAAGTTAGTTTCTATACTTAGATATTGCATAGTTAGTTTCATGCTCTTTAACCGTGATATTGCATCGTTAGTTCGATGGTTAGTTTGCATATTTCAACAATGCAACAATTTTAAAAATGGCACAGAAATCCAAGATGGCCACCATGCTTAAGCAGTTGAGGAGATCTACCTCCATATCTTGCGCAGTGTTATCATGAGACTCAACTATGTCTTTCACATGGCTGAGCCACCTATAAAGCAACAAGAAATAAGCATAAAGGCACAAACAGTGTGACAGTTCAGTGTTCACATTCACAATAATCTACTATTGTTCAAAATATAAATAAATATAAGTGTTGGCAGATGAAAAATAAGCGAGGTCCTATGACTAGAACATATTGAACTCACCTGGCATTGTCCTACAGTGCCGCATACATTCTTTCATATGAAGCAGGCAGAAGTGAAGCTTCTGGTACTGTTGGTTCTTTTGTATGTTGGGAAGCTGGTGGTATGCTGGTGTATTCCTCTGACAATTCTGATAAGGTCTTCTCTTTAGACTCACTTTGCCGGAGGATCTCTGTGTCTCTCTCTACAACATGGACATCATTGTTTGGGTGCTGAAAGAGGGATATTCCTGTGCCATGATATGCCCCTTGAGCGGTCGTGGAAGTAGGATTAGGGTCTATGTTATCAACTGCACTTGTGGTGAATAGACCATGGCGTAAGTTTGCAGGACAAACAACATGTTCTGCTTCATATCTTGCACAAACTTCATTACACAAATCCTTTGGAATGGTAAGTACTCTGTCATATGATACGGAGAGCCCAAGGTCATACATTCTGTCAATAAACTCACACTTTCTTGTCCTGGCATGGGGAGCATGGACGTAAATAGTCAGGGGAGTCTCACGATCCACACTGTGGTAGTGAGAGGTGGATCCTTCACGACGTCGAATTATGACATTTTGCCGTATAAGCTGTGAGATGGTTAGTATTGCCTGGGTATCAGTGGCATTGCTTGATTGCTGCACTATGTCTGATCCACCCATTATCATCCCAATGAGGGTCATCAGAGACTTATAAACTGATTGGTGCTGACACTCCTTGGAGAATTTCCCCATAAATACAGACTTTTCAAGCTTCAGCATGTCCGTACAAACGATTTCAGCTGCCTTTGCCAACACGATAGCCTCCTCGGAAAAGTCACTTTCAAATGCCCTCTTTAGTGCCAGTCCCATGTCATCCTGAAAAGCAAGAAGAACGTTCCTGCCTTGCTTGTGGGCTTGTAAGTCTGGTATGTTGGTTAATATTCGTTCTTTCAGTCTGGTCGAGTGTTCTCGAGTATATGTGTCTGCTCCTATGTCATTTAGTCTTGAAGTGTAAATCTGATTTAAATCTGCAAGTTTAAACACCGGTGCTACGTCATTCTCCATGCTTTCTGCACGACAGTCTTCAATATACGAAAGCAACTCCGCCAGGACAATGCCATGCATTTTTTTTATCAGAAAAAAACCCTGTCCTGCTCAACAAACTGTCTTCATATGGTATCCAAGGAAATCTCCACTCATGGCTTGCAGACTTCCTCTGCTGTCGCAGCCAACATGTGGCCCTTAATGGAGTTCTCTCATCTCCTCTTCCTGTCCAGGTTGGAGTTCCTCAAGGCAGTGTTCTGGGCACTGTTGTTCTCCTGGTTTTCATGAATGATCTCTCTGACTGTGGAAAATCCTCTTTATCTCTTTGCTGATGACTCCACCCTCTGCTGTACCATCTGTGATCTCTCAGATCAGTAAGTCGCAGCCTCTTCACTCTCTGCAGATCTGGATAAAATCCCAAGCTGATCCAACATGTGGAATGTATCTTTCAACCCTGACAAATCTCACACTCTCACGATGTCTCTCCAAAAGGACTGTCTGGAAAAAAAACCCATCGACTTTCTCAACAATCATCGTGAAGAAAGTCCTATCATTCAGGCTTCTGGGTCTGACTATTTGCCATGATTTTTCCTGGGAAAGTCACATTTCCAAGCTGGCCTCCAAAGGCACTCACCGACTGGTTATCCTCCGTCGTGCAAAGTCCTTCCTTGGCACGCCTGAGCTCCTGACCATGTACAAAGCTTTCGTCTGCTGCCTGATGGAGTACAGCTCTCTGCTATGGGCTGGTGTGCCCACCTCTCACCTTTCTCGGGTCCACGCTGTGAAACAAAGGCATTTAAGATCAGTGGCATCCCGTGGTGAGGTTGAGTCTTTGGGTCTTTCTCTCTCTCTCTCTCTCTCTCTCTCTCTCTCTCTCTCTCTCTCTCTCTCTCTCTCTCTCTCTCTCTCTCTCTCTCTCTCTCTCTCTCTCTCTCTCTCTCTCTCTCTCTCTCTCACCATAGGCAGGTCAGTGGTCTTTCTGTCTTCTACCGTCTCCTCTCTAGCCTTGCCCCCCTGCTCTGTCTGAGATATGTCGACCCAACTACCCCCCCATATTTCTGGAGGGCACTCAAGGTCCACTTGCAAGGTCAAGGTCAAGGTCAAGGTCAACCCCCTTCTGGTAAAACAACCAAAATCAAAAATCACTGCTCACCTCCACTCTTTCATTCCTCTTTTTCCCCGCATTTGGAACAAACTCCCACACTCTCTTCAATCCCACTCTTCCCTCCACATCTTCAAAACTGCTGTTCACCACAATCTCATATCTTCCCCCATCCAAAACTACAATCGTTTCTACCCCTGCTAATCAACCCCAAATCCACCTCCTTCAAATTCCTTGCTTTCCTTCCTGAAAGTCGCTGTCGTGTAAGAACCTGAAAGTCCCTGCCATGTCCATCTGGTTTACCCCGTGTACCCCACCCAATCACTTTCTCTTCCACAGATCTCCTCATGTCTCTGTTCCGCACTGTTTTTTTTCCTTCCCTCTCCTGCCCCTCTTGTCTCCTGCTCCCCTTGATGGGCATTTCTGTGTGTTAGTTCTCATTCGAGCTTCGATAGTGTATACAAAAAAAAGCTCCTAATTTGAAATCTATAGCACTTACAAAAGCGATGTACACAACGATTCGTAGCTGTGATGAACAGCCATTCGATATGAGTGAGGAAAGTGAAAATTTTTTTTTATCGTTCAGAAAACATTGTAGCCTGTTCCAAGTCAAGGCATGCTTGATCAGGCCAAAGAACATGGTGGCTTCGACCCCAGCAAGGTTACCCAGGAAAGGAAATGCCTTAAGACCCAGAGAGCAAAGTGACCAGGAATCACCTTATGAAGGATTAAATTAAATAATGCCGTGAATTATCTTCAAAAGGGGTGTTTTAATTGACCCCAAAACCCAATTTTCACTCTTGCACTTCCTTGGAGTTTTCTTTGTGTGCATGTAAAGTTCCATGCTGCGAGGTTTTATGGTTTTGGAGTTATGGAGGAGACACACACATTGACACACACACACACACACACACACACACACACACACACACACACACACACACACACACACACACACACACACACACACACACACACACACACACACACACACACACACACACACACTGCCTTTTATTAGTATAGATTGGACATTCACTTCATCTATTAATTACCTCTATCAATTACAGACTATTGGAACTTACATTTTGGACATGTAGACCTTTAAAGCCCTAAGATCCCTTCAACCATCCAAGACACCAAATAACCTATTGACCCCAAAGGCCCATAAAGACCCCTGTTCCCCTTTAAGACCTTAAGGCCTTGCAGACACTATGGACCCCATTACAACCCTTAGTCCCATAAGACCCCACCGACCCCGTTAGACCTTCTGTCTGAGGTCCTTCTTCAATAACACTTGAGGTTCACCAGTCAATATCAAAAGGCCCCCCATTGGTAAAAACACATCAGTACCAAGCTATGATGGTGCAAAATAGAATTAATGAATGAAATTTCTATTTCTCTTTTTTCAGGTTCTGCTCATTTTGGTTAATGGCAATGAGAAAAGTTCCACATCGCAGAGAAAAAGTCCCACATGGAAGGAAAAGTCCTATATGGCAAAGAGAAAAGCCCCATATGGCAAAGAAAACAGTGTCCATGACAACATTATCATCAAATGGGATATTTTGTAATTATATGCTGCCAAATCTTAGGAATTTTTCAACATATCATATTGAAACTTATACAGCTTATTTTTATGTATGGACAGTATATGTGCATAAAATCTGGTTAAAATTAGTCAAAGGTCAAGATCAATGACATCCAAAACAAGCAAAACCCCTTAATAGGCAGCAATTACAAAACGTATCCATCAAATTTGTTATGTACAACATTCCATCATGTGAAACACTGGATAGGTAAAATTTTCCAAATTACCAAAATTGCTGTTTCCATGGCAACTATTTTTTATTTTGATTTTGCAAGTGTTGTGCTATGCATAACAACGTTTTTGTTTATGACTTGGAAAATACTTGTTTTTTTCCAAGTATGTTTATCTATTCCATTAGTTTGTTGATATGTTTGATAGACATAGATAGAGAAGAGGATAGACAGCCCAAACCACTCAGCTGATCTTTCTGAAACTTTATGAGATTGCACTTACCGATTGCAGGTAGATTGAAGGTTGATCGACGGTTGATGTGAGGTTAACATAGGCCAAAAGGCCAACATCGGCCAGATATCTAAAATTGGAAATTTTCACCTGTTTGATGTAACATTTGAACAGCATTTTCATATCAGCTCACTGAATTCAACCACCAATTATTTTTGAGGTCAACATAGGCTAAAGGTCAATAACTTAGGTGGGATTTCTAAAATCCTCAATTTTCATCCAATTGTCTTGAAATTTAAAGAGGATTCGCATATTTGGTCATTGAATTCAACCACCAACTATTTATTTGGTCAACATAGGCCAAAAGGTCAACAACATCAGCCAAATTTCTAAAATTGTCAATTTTCATCTGATTGACTTAAAATTTGAATATGACTTTCATACCAGCTCACTGAATTCAACCACAAATTAGTGTGAGGTCAACATAGGCCAAAATGTCAATATAGGTTAAAGGTCAACAACTTAGTTGGAATTTCTAAAATCCTCAATTTTCATCCAATCGACTTGAAATTTGAACAGGATTTGCATATCAGGTCACTGAATTCAACCACCAATTATTTTTGAGGTTAAAAGATGAACATATGCCTAATTTCTAAAACTGAGAGATAGGCCAAAAACTATATACATCATGATATCTCAAAAAGCTGTGGACGAGTTTTGAGAAAATTATGTGGATTATTTAGTGAGGTGACAAGAACAAGCTGATTAGATTTTGGTTCAGGTCAGCAGATCCAGCCTATCAGTGGGATACAGAACGTAAACTGTTCAGCCTGGCGGAGGTATGAGTTCAACTGAGTTCCATTATAGATAACCCATCCCCCATGCAGTGGGAGACGGGGTTTTTTTTCCTAACACTTCTGTGTGTCTGTCTGTCTGGGCTGTAACTTTTCAACATTTGATCTTTTGTCATGAAATTGTCAACAAAGCATTATTTTGAGAATATGTAGAATAAAATTAATAATTTGGTCAAAAGGTCAATGTCACAAAAATCATCAATTTTCATCCAATTGACCTGAAATTTTACGAATTTGTATGTTGAGTCACTGAATTGGTTCACTTATCAAAAGATAGAAGCTGATTGCTTTTTGAGATCAAAATGTCACAGGACAAGGTTGCATAAATTCATCAATTTTCATCCAATTGACCTGAAATTTTAGTAATTTGCATAATGGGTCACTGAATTGGTTCACAAATCAAGAGCGAGAAACTGATTGCATTTTTAGATCAAAAGGTCACAGGTCAAGGTTGCATAAAATCATCAATTTTCATCCAATTGATGTAAAAGTTTAACTATATTATTATTTGAGCTTTCGTAAGCTGTACTATTTTTAGTTCGCCTGTAACATAGTTCTCGGGAACTTCTGAGATGGCGCGTAGTCCTTCTGTCAATCCATCAGTCCGTCCGTCCGTCCGTCCGTAAACACTTGCAACTTTTGACCTGAAATTTTAAGAATTTACATATTGGTTCAATAAATTGGTTCACCAATTAAAAGCCAGAAGCTGATTCTTTTTTAGATAAAAAGGTAGAAGGTCAAGGTTGCAAAAATATCAATGTCAGTCATAGCAATAGGCCAGTCACCAAATTCATCAAATGTAAGCAGTGTTCTGCCAAGATCAAAGGCCAAGGTCAAAAAATTGTCAATTTCCATCTGATTGATTTGAAATTTGATCAGGGTTTGCATATTGGGTCACTGAAGCCAATTGCTTTTGAGGTCAAAAGGTTAACGTCACCTGAAATCGTCAATGTTTTTGTATTTTAAGCTGTTTTCGTCATATTTAGCATACAGAAGAAGAAGTCTGAGTACAAATTAGACATGGACGGGCTTTGCATTTTCAGGTGCTTTCGAGTTACTTTTGTGACTATATCAATGAATCTGCCATAATTGCTATTTTCCTTTTTATCGGGTAACACAAATCATCCACAGACCCACGTTTAATTAGTTACCAGAAAATGAATGATAAATAGTGGACTATGCATTATTATTTCTGCAGCAGTATCTGAAGCATGAATAGAGGGTCATGTGATTAAGTCTGGAATGTGCTGTGCTGGGCTGCAATCCCAGATGACATGATTTCGATTTTAGATTTCAGTTGTTGGAGAGTTCAGTGTGCAGAGAGAAAGTAAAAACAAATGGTAAAGAGAAGAAACAGTCATCCTTCCTTACGTACATGTCCATATTTCTTGAAGCAGTTGGTGGACATTTGTCAGGTAGTGTGTAGTTGTTGCTCTGACAAGTCAAGTGAAGTCCCCAAAATTCATTGATTTGCAAAGCCTGGGGAAGTGATTGGGAACAGAAAGGAGAAAATGGTGGAAGGGATTTTAGAATTTCCTAAAATTGAAGGTAATATTACAAAGGAGGTTATCTATACATTAATAATGGGAATCACAGATACATAAAACAGCAAAATAAAACCGACAAATCAATACTAATAAATATCAGAGTGTGCCAGTCAGTCAGAGTGTGTGTGTATGTGTGTGTGTGTGTGTGTGTGTGTGTGTGTGTGTCTCCTCCATTACTCCAAAACCACGAAACATAGCAGCCTGAAACTTTGCATGTGTAGGGTGTCCCAAAAAAAATACAACTTTTAAAATGCTTCGTTTGATCCTAAAAAAAGCAGTAATTTTGTCACTAATGCTTCATTTATTGTTGCAGAGACCCTGAAGTTTATTTTGATACTAAGCAAGCACCAGATAAATGCCAACACTGACCTTACAACAACGGATGAAAATTGTTTAACTTTGGCACCAGAAGAAAAGTGTCATACAGATGCAACGTCTTTACTCAAGACATTTCGGTATCCACTTGCGCCATGCACCAAACTTTCGGACAATAAAGTGCACCATTGCAAAGTTTACCAATGTGGGAACCATCTGTGACCTTCACAAGGGTCACAGTGGTCAGAAGAGGACAGGTCGTAGTGAAGAAAATGTGGAAATGGTGAGACAGGCGGTCATTCAGAGTCCAAAAAAATCGATTCGACGACTTTCTGCTGAGACAAACATTCATAAGAGCACCGTTCAGAGGATCCTTCGCCAAGACATTCATGCCTTTCCATACAAAATTCAAACGGAAATGGTGCTTACTGATCAACAGAAACACAAACGACTGGACTTTGCAAATTGGTTCTCAGGAAAGTTGGAGGAAGATGCAGACTTCCTCAAAAAACTTCACATGACGGACGAATGCCATGCTCACTTGTCCAGGGAGGTAAACAAGCAAAACTTTTGGTACTGGGTACTGAAAATCCTGGTAATGCATCAACTGAACCGGTGCCTCGATCTGTTCTCAAAGTCACCATGTGGGTGGCGGTTGGTTGGTATGGGATAATTGGTCAATACTTCTTTGAAGATGACCAGGGACGCACTTGCACGGTAAACCAGAGGAACTATCGCGAAATGATTCAGGAATTCTATTTGCCTGAGCTACGTACTCATGCCCGTAGGAGAAACAACCTGATCCAGATGAGAACCCAGTGGTTCCAGCAGGATGGGCACCGCCCCATACAGCCAGGGAAACAAGGCGTTTTCTCAACCAACATTTTGAGGGCCGCTTTATCTCCCTCTACGAAGACGTTGAGTGGCCACCGTATTCCCCTGACCTTACTCCTCCAGACTTTTTTCTTGTGGGGGTATCTCAAGGACAGGATCTATTGAAACCCTATGCCTCAGACTCTTGATTAGCTGAAGGAAAACATCCACCAAGAAATCAAGAACATTCCTCAGGAAACGTTTCCCAAAGTGATGGAGAACATGACAACGCGTTTGCAGGCAGTGATCGGACAATGTGGAGCTTACGTCGACCATGTGGTCTCAAAAAAAACGACGATGCTATTCCAAAATTTAAATTTTGGTGGCAATTTTGACATTGGTACAATAAACTTCAACCTTTCAGCTTTCTATCCAGCCATATATCTTTTTAAAAAATATATGTTATGACCATCCTCTTTGCAGATGAAAAGTTGTATATTTTTGGGACACCCTGTATACCAACGGAACTTCAAGGGAGTGCATGAGTTAAAATTGGGTGTTTGGGTTAATTAAAACACCCCTTTTTAAGATAATAAACGGCCTTATTTAATTACATACTTCATCAGGCACATCCGCGGACACCTCGCTCCCAGTGGTGTATTTCGGCACATTCTGGTTTACCTCACTGGGGTCTTAATTTGCCATTTTGTTTGGCCTGTGAAACAATGCCTTGAGTTGGAACAGGCCACTGGTTTATAAAGGATAAAGTGCTCAAAATGTTTTTGTTTTTTTTCACTTTTCTCACTCATATCATTGAATGCCTCATATACATGCCTACGAATCACTGAAAACATCACTTTTGTAAGAGGTATAGTTTTCAAATGAGGAGCTTGGAGCAATTTCATGGATTATGTGATGCAATTTTCCACAATCTACTCTCACAGACTAATTCAAATCCATAACAGAAACATAATTTAAGTTTGGAGGATCGGATCAAGTGGATTAAATAACACAAAAATCTGAAGTGAATTCTGAAAATGTCAAGAAATCGGTGGTTTAGTTTTTTGTGGGTGCGTGCGATTACCAACCAACCAGCTTGCTATCGCTTGCCTCGCCAGCCATTCCAAATCAACCATTTAATTGGAGTGCTTGCTTGAGTGCTCAAGCCGCTTGCCCAGTACCCGACAGTCCATAATGGTACGGTTAGTGTCCCAATCGGGATGCACAGTTGGCAGTTGCTACAAGATTGAGGAACTTATGGGTAGATTTGGATCAGTAAAGGGATTCTCCGTGGCTGTGTGTGCATGCCTGCATGCTTGCTTACGGGCACCATGGGGGAAAAGTGTCATCCTGTATCTCATGTTGATGATGATCAGTGGTGGAGGTTTTAACTTTTAACCTCAGCAGCAAGCAAGAGATCATGTTTTCTTTTGTCCTCATGACTATTTCTAAAGCACATGGTTATTTTATATGACTCGGGTGTACTTTACTCAGGTTATATGGTTTGTCTTTGTGAGTTTCAAAGCAAAAATATATTGAATGACACCCGATTTCCAAGCCGTTTACCATATTAATATGTTTCTCAATTACAGAGCCAATTTTTTGCCACCCGTCACAAACAGCTGTTTATTATGATTAATGTTTATGCACAAATCCATGAAACGTCCGCAATGCAATGTTGTTTTTATAATTTATTTACTGACATCCCTCAAAGCAATACATGGGTGAAAGCGGTGCAAGGTTTTTCGGTTGTATACAGTACAAACTGTAGTCGGTAATCATGACTCCAATGTGCCAATTCCCGAAAAATTGCTGATATATATATATATATATATATATATATATATATATATATATATATATATATATATATATATATATATATATATATATATATATATATATATATATATATATACACACACATATATCTCAGTCTCCGGACGAGTCTGGGCGGTGATTATCTCCTGGTGGTATTTGTCTCCAGACGTGTCAGGGTCGTGTTTGTCCACATGACTTCAGAATCTCTGGAGTGGTGTTTTGCATACCTCAAACGGGACTCAAGGTGGGCTTTTTTGAGTCAATGATTCCTTCTTGCCACCCTACCATGCAGGCCAGACTTGTGGATGCTTGGGAAATTGTTGTCACATGCACACAGTGACAAGTCTTTACTATAAAGGCATGTAGCTCTTTCATAGTTGCCATTGGACTCTTAGTGGCGTCTCTGATCAATCTCCTCCTTGCTTGGTCATCAAGATTGGGTCTTGAATTAGGCAGGGTCTTGGTGATACCACATATGCCTTCCACTTCTTAATGATTGTCTTATTTGGGCTCCAAGGGATATACAAGTGCTTTGAAATACTTTTATACCCATCCCCTGATGTATGCCTTTCCAAACTTAATCCTGGAGGTCTTTTGAAAGCTCCTTGGTCTCCTGGTTGAGCCTTTGCTGTGCAATGCACTACCCAGTGGAGGAAACCTACAGGAACAGCCGATTACCTGCACCACCGAAAGTGAAGGAGGTTATGTTTTCACACCTTTCAGTCTGTTTGTCTGTTTGTTAGTTGCCAATTTTTATTTTATTTTCTAACAAGTTCGTTGATCACCTGCGTTTGTTATTTGGCAAAAAAACAAAGAAAAAAGAATTTTGATAAGTATGTTGATCGCCTCCGCTTGCTTGTTTGTGTGTTTGTCTGTCCGCTCGCACCAAGCCCAAACCGCTCAACCGATCGTTCTAAAATTTTCAGAGATTAATGGCTCAATTCAACTACCAATTAATTTTAAGGTCACCACAGGCCTACTTTCTAAAATTGATAGATAGGGCCAAAACCTAAATATATTATATTACTATATCTCAAAAAGTTGTGGACGAGTTATGACAAAACAAGGTGGATGAGTTGAATAGGTGACAAGAACAAGTGGATTGGATTTTGATTTGGATCCAGCCCATCAGTGGGATACAAAACGTGAACTGATCCACCTGGCAGAGGTATGCACTCTACCAAGTGCCATTCTACTTTGTGCTGTTTTGCTAAGTTGTCACTCCATGAGTGATTTTTCATTTGTTGTTTGTCTGTTTGTTTGTGTGTAGTATATCTCAAAAAGTTGTGGACGGATTCTGACAAAAGTTGATGGACATGTTATGTGTGCACCAAGGACAAATTGTTAAAGTTTCGGTGAAGATCCAATTCCGGATTCAAATCTGAGAGTTATTTAAGTGATACTTCACGATTG
>NC_140970.1:8726243-8776240 GCF_056783735.1 Eptatretus burgeri | reverse complement strand
AACCATTTGAGATATTCTGCTATATATCGTTTTTGGCCCTATCTCTCAATGGTGAAGAATCACTTAAAAAAAATTCTCACAACCGGATCCGGATTCGAATCTTCACCAAAATTAAGCGTTGCTGTCCTTGGCCGGTCACCTACAAACCCAAAACATTTCAGAACGATTGCTTGAAAACTGTGGCCAAAAATCGTGTGACAAACAAACAGACAGACAGACAGACAGACAGACAAATGCTACAGACCAACATACAGTAAGTACTTGGCAAAAAAATCTTTTGCCAAGTAACAAATTCGACTGACCAATATAGTTGAAATATCTTCGATTTTTCAAGTAACAGACAGACAAACAGACAAATGGACCCAAACGCAATACCCTCTCCTTTGGCATGGGTCATACCTTAAATTGAAAATTGGCCAAGTCAGGGTGCTGAACCGCCCTTACTCATTCCCCAAATGGTAACAAAGTGTCTTTCTTTTCACAGGGAAGTTGGAGAACACTTGACAGATCAGTGGATTACACAATGAGTTAAACATATGGATAGTGGCTTCATGGTTATGTGTTTCAGGATGAACTGGCAAGATGTGGTAGTTTCTCTTGAAAGCCATTTTAAAGATCACTCAATTGCTTTGAGCTGCAAATTGCTTTCTGTGCATTAAACTTTCTGTGCACCTGAACTCTGATCCTCTTACAAGGCTTTCAGCTGTAGCTTGAAGGAATACCGCTCTCCTCTCTGTGCTGACACCCCTGCCTCACACCTTGCTCAGCTTGATTCCCTGGAAACCAAGCCCTTTAGGATCAATGGAACCTCCCACAATGAAGCTGAGTCGATGGGCCTATTAATTTTGCCATCACAGACAGATCAGTGGTCTATCTGTCTTATTATGCCTCCTTTCAGGTCATGCATCCTCTGCTGTTTTCGTGATCCCCCCCTCCCTCCCCAGGTATCTGCAGGGAGTATGTAGTCGACCAGCAACTTCTGCCTCCACTTATTTGTTCCTCTTTTTCCCGCCTGTGCAACCAACTTCCACATGACCTTCAATCTCATTCTTCCATCCAGGTCTTCGATACAGCTGTTCAGTACCATCTCAGATCATTCCCCACCCATCTATCTTGTCCAACCTTTGCGTTCTGCCATACTCCTCACCGTTACCCACATCCCTAGTTTCTCAGTCTCCATCTATTTTTTCCCCTCAGCCTGCTGACCATTTGGCCAAGGACCTTGGCATCGTTTAGCCCTCACATATCCTCTTGCTTGTTGATTTATAATTTTAGAGTTTATTGGAACAAAATTTTAGAGATCATGTGTTTTATTACCGTAACCATTTTGAGGAGGGTATATCCAAGCTTGAATCCTGATTGGGAGTTGGAGATGAAATAAATACTATGAGCAAGAGAAGAGAGATTAGGGATACAGTGTAATGAAGAAGCAGGAGAAAGTGAAAGCTGGGGATGACAGTTAACTCCAGTTTGAAAATTGGCAAAGTGCACACAGAAATATAGCCTCAAAGGACTAGCAGTAGGGCAGGGGAGATAAAGCCACGAGATTTTGCCTGGCTCTCAAGTGAACATGAATGTCCTTACATATCACACTTGCTGTTTTTTCTGGATAAAAACACATTTCTATTCTTAAAAAAAAAAGTTGAAACACCCTAATATGGTGGCAAAGCTAAACACAAGTATTAAAACACAAAGGCAAAAGTGCAAGATAAAGCGAATTGTCCAAACATAACATGCAGACACCTCGATGCTAAAGCCAAAATGGATAGTCATGCAAAATATTTATATTTTGAATCAAAAGCTAAAATGCCTATGGACTTACAAGCTACACTTATTGCTTCTGCCTCAATGACTTCATCAGCAAAACAATAAAGTGAATTTATAAAGTGAATTTTTAAACACGAACCCTGAATTCAAAGGAAGCTAAAAATGCAATAGCAATGAAAACACAAAAGCCATTTACTGGCAGAGATAAAGTAAAGGTGAGAATTTCTTTCTTAATTGCAGAAAAAAAGTGATGTATGGAATAACACAGATGAGTGAAAAGATCAACTGACCCATCATCCAGTAGGTGATAAGAGAAAAACTGATTCCGGGTAGAGTACGCATGGGAAACAAGTCCGCAGCAAGGCGTGAGATGAAGTATGTTAATACATGATAGTAACCACTAATATATTCATGCCTAAGAGGGAAAAATGTGAAAGTGGCGGAATGGAAGGGGGGTGAGGGTGGAGGGGTGGGTGAGAGTGGAAAGGGGGGGGTGGAAGAGAACGGTGGAGAGGAGGGGGGGGGAGAGAATAAATACATATCATTTTGTGTTATTCATTGACTAGTAATAATTAAAACGATTGTATGGATTAACACATGAGTGAAAAGATCAACTGATGTATGAATTAACGTATGAGTCAATAAAAAATATTTCAAGCATTTTCAGTGGAAAACATTTGCAAATAGTTGCGGTTTACATCAATAACTTCATTCATCAGTGTCCGTATGCTGCTTTCACTCCTCGAACCCTTTCTGTACATGAAAAAACAACAATATATTGTCATGATTGTCGGGGTAGATGGAGGAATTAAATAGGAATGTAAGGATTGAAGAGAGTTGTTTGGTCCATGGATGTGTGGGAGACATCTCGATGTAATTAAGTAGGGAGACTATGAGCTTAAGTGTTACATGTTACCACATGGGGGGTGGTGTGGTGTTAATAAGATAGGGATTAAGAATATGTTCCCTCAGTACATAATTGCCCCCTGTCAACTATTCCTATGATTTTGCATTTACAAGCGAGCCAAACATGCCGAGCAGACAGAAGTCCCGTCTCCAAGGGTGACAGCGTGGTCACACCCCTGAGGTTGATGATTGATGGGTGTAATGTCAGGAGCGAGGCAGGCGTACTGAGCGGGCAGAGGCCCCACCTTCCCAGGTTCCGAGCAAGTAAGCCATGCCCCGGAGGGGCACCCACGGAGGGGTTTGGTGTGACGTCATAAAGAATCGTGAGAGATTGGGAGCGCACGCACGAGGTCAGTGTGAAGAGGGGTTGAGTGCGGCGAAAAGGACGCATATGTTCAAGAGATGAGAACATAGCTCGGAGATGGCGTGACGGATCAGGGCACGACAAAATGGCTTTCCTTTGACGCATGAAGAAGACAGCACAATTCTCGTATTCGGGCTGAGGCGATTTGGCTCGCATACTGAGCAATACGCTGGCCATCTACTCTTGTCTGGTCGTGTAGGACAGGCCTCGGATCCTCGTGTATATCACACAGCGGGTCAGTGAGGATGATCGACACACAATGCAGCTTTACGGGGTCTCTGAGCCTTGCTGTTGAGTACCGCTTATGAATTACCTGACTAACGTTCCCACTGTGAGAGGGTGACGGCGCGATTTTGTGAGCATCTACATATGCAAATATAAGCGCCTCAATTCCAAGTTCCACAAAGACCATCTCTGGGTCTAACTAAGTGCCAGAACAAAGGGAGGATTTTCTTTGCTTTTGATTTGTTTTCCCATTGTCTGTATTTAAGTCTGTGTGTAGATGCGGCTCGACATATACTTTAATTTAACTCACGTATTGTTATATTTTGGTTATTGACCTTTGTAAATATTTGTCTGTTTCATTAAATATGTTCATTTTAAGTGGCTGTGTCGGTGTATTCGTCATGGGGTTCGAGTATAAACCACCCTGTGCATCCATTTCTGTGCCCCTATCGCACCGCCATTGCCCCATGCCCTTCCCGTCCATGTGATAATCTTCGAGGATCAACGTGTCCACCTCCTAATAAGGAAAGACTGCTCAGCCACCCGGGCTGGCGGTGTTGACCGCCTGTCACCACAATTTGGGGACAGGAGATTAACCTTGGTCGCCAGCGCCGTCACAATATATATCCAGTACGTATACTGTATATCTATCTATAATTCCAGAAATCTGTGTGTGTGTGTGTGTGTGTGCGTGTGCGTGTGCGTGTGTGACCACTGTTTCTCGACAACCACTGGTCCGATTTAATTGAAACTTGCCAGGTATATTGCTGGGGACCTGAGTATATGCCTTTTCAAGGTTTGATATTAATTGGACAAGTGGTTCCCAAGTTATGGCCATTTATTTTCCAAACCAATGACAGGACATGTTGCTGCGTGGGCATGGCCGATGGGGAAAGGGCGCCATTTAGTTACCAATGACAGGACACGTTGCTTGGCGTTTTGCATCCAGCGCATTCCCCATTACGGGTTACCTTGTCCGGACTTCCGGATAGTGATGACTTACTGTATTCAAATAATTTCTCGATTTCTTATGCGCATTTATAGATAAACACAATGCCCCAATCCAGTCGTTGTTTATGAGAGCGAAGGAACGGCCTGTGTATTTGTTTGAAAGTTTTTTTTTTTTGCACTTACGGCCACGCACGTATGGCCACGCATGTATGGGCACACGAGAGCGAAGGAACGGCCTGTGTGGTTGTTTCTGGCATGCAGTTTGAAAGTTTTTTGCACGTACGGCCATGCACGTAGGGCCACACACATACGGGCATGTACTAGTATGTATAATTTATATTATTATGAGTGTTGGATCGAGCATGCTGGGGTGCATGAGGGGTTTGCACGGATCCGCCGCTCGACCTCCGACCCTGAAGCCACAAGCCACAGATAACTCCACAGCCCAACAGGTTGCTAGGCAACTGCGGATGCTGATCGAAGTAATGAAATCTAGCAGTGTCCCATGCCCAGTGTCGCATTACCTTATTCTATGATTTAATAATCGCAAATGGGGAATCGCACTCTCAACATCTAGATATTTTATGTAACTGAGTGAACCATGGGTGAACGTTGGCTACGCTAGAAGAGCGAATCACTAAGGTACAACATTCCATCTAATTAATACATCCACACTGTGTCGGAATAACGAAGGAAAAGGACAACCGGGCAGATTTGAAAGCTCAGTTTATCAAAGCAACGGTCGTATTTACAATCGCGATGTCCAAAGCGGGTATTTACAAGCAAAATATTTTACAAGCACATATTCACAAGTCAACTCTATACATATACATATATACATATATATATATATATATATATATATATATATATATATATATATCTACATATATACATATATATATACATATATATATACATATATATATATATATATATACATATATATATATATATATATATATATATATATATATATATATATATATATATATATATATATTGTATTCACATCAAAGACACAAGCTTAACCTTAGCACAAAAGTTCCCCTTAAACAATCTTCTCTCTCTAGGGACAGACAGGCATCACACAATCATCTTGGAAAATGTGGATAGTAAGAGTGATCGATAGAAAAAAGATGTGGTTGTGGCCTCTGTGGGAAATGAAATAAAATAAAATTTGTGTGCTTTGTGAATTAAATAAATTAATGCTTAGAAATGCTTGAGCAAAGAGATTTGTCCACAATAGTCAAAGACTCTGGTAAATACAGCATGCCTTTGATTGTCTTTTCTACATGAAAAAGAGTTATACTTGGCTACCTACATCCTGATGAGAGATCACTAAGCCACACCCCCACATCCTGCCTCAGGGCACACCTGGGCAGATATGGAGTTGGTTTTCTTTTCTGTTTTAATTACTTCTTGCTTTACAAAGCTCAATATAGTTTGACATTGATTAATTAGTTTTGTTGGAAAGGATGCTTATGGTATCGATCACGCCTTGTTAGTAATAATATAAAACTCAGTAATCCTCTGCCTATAGTTAGAGAGTGCTTGGAAATTTTACAACCAGCACTCGCTCTGCATGTGTGTATTTTCCAATAAACGATCATAGTTGGATTATAAAGTCTTTTCTGATTTATAGTTGTCCAAAATTTCTGTGACAATACTTGGCGCAGGGAGCAAGGCCTGCCGGGTTCTGGGGAGGGGAGAGGGACCGCTGCCAGGCACACAGCAAGTAACTGGCCAGCCAGTGGGTAAATTAGAGGAAAGGTCGGAGACCGATTTAAATCTCTCGACAGGAGGCGTGTTGCCCTGTTTCTCTCTGTGGGCGTTGTGCAGGCTCAAACTGAAACTTAAAGGTAAGCATACAGAGGTAATTTATTGCATAAAATAAAGTGTATCCAGGGTAGTGTCATGTGCAAGCACTCCGACGCTACATGGGACTTGTAGTCCCGTTAAATTGGCCTGACATCTTGCCAGCTGGTATAAATTGTTGAGTCGCATCTGTGATGGAGGCGTTGCGCAGATAGTTGTAAAACTGCCAAGCTGAGGAATGGTGGAGGCATTGCGTAGAAGAATAAGACATTGAGTCACGGAGTGAAGGAGGCACAAATCTGCCGAGGGCAACCAAGGTGGGGTAGGTGCACCAAGGTTGCGAGAGACAGGGGCGGTAACAAGGGAAGCATCGCTATAAGCTAAGCAAGAGGAATGCTCAAGTAAAATTGGGTTCTGAGGACTGCCTAGTACTCAAAGTGAGAATGAAATAAGGTGACCAGAGTAAAAACCAGATGCGGCAACAAAAGATTTTCACAGCTTCCCTGTCCTAGAGATTTTACTCACACAGATACATACTCGCCTTGGATAGGCGAAGTACACACAACAAGAACGAGTACACACAACAACAACAACAACAACAACAAGTACACACAGCAAAGTGCGAAGGCAAGGCAACATGGATACACACCTCACACTGCATGAGGGCTCACAGTGACGGGAACCCCAAGGAAGATTCCTAAATGACCACCCTGTAACTGCAACAATTGCATTCTTCATGTTTTCCTTCAAGATCGATCTGTGGACTACATTTACTTTACTTTCCTTGGTAGGTATAGGGGCACTCCACCGGTTAAAAGGACCAACACAGGTTGTTTCTGCAAATGCTTGCATACATATTTATCAAGAAAATAATTTCCACACACTTGCATCCAGTTATCACATTACCAAAAATGAGAAGCTATCACATGTACAGGCTGTAGAGGGCATGCTAACACAAGCATTTCAAACTTGCACACACACACAGTCACACAGACATAGATGGAAAGATGGGATGTCGCTCTGATACAAAAACACAACTCTGGCTTTTAGCAGAAGGTAAAATAGTTGCAACGTACACACACGTACACAGACATTTTAAAGCCATTTTCCCCTGCTTGAGCAGGGGTTAGCCTTGTGGGTCCCATGACAATCTTCTTTCATGGTTCCCTTTTTTGAGGCAATGTTTTTTTATGGCCAGATGCCCTTCCTGACACCAACCCTTTAGTCACCTCTTATGACACAGGGATACAGTGTACCTATTCTAAACCAGGGAACACACCAGGACATCCCAGCAAGCTGATACTCATTTTGCCAACCTCATAAGGATGACAGGCGGAGTCAACTCTACCTGGTATCAATTCACTGGCTGAGCAGGATTTGAATTCAGGACCCTCGGATCGCTATTCCACCACTCGAACCATTAAGCCAACACCAGGCTAAAATATTTGCACTAAAGGCACATTTAGTATGGCTTGCTCGTTTGGCACATGGAAGAGGCCATACCAGCAAGAAGGGGATGCAGGAAGAGGTGCTTCAAACATGGCATGCTCCAGGGTTCATGGCTAATGAAGAATATTTTTGCAGGAACTGTATGTATTGCCAACACCATAATATTGCAAAGTGTCTAAACAGCCCAGAGGAGCACGTCCACCACCACGGGTTCCTACGTATCCAAATGGACTTTGATAAAATGCCAAAATATTGTAATTACAATTATATCTTCCTCATGGTGGATATGTTCACCAAATTGATTGAAGCTTATCCACGTAGGACATGTGATGCAAGGACACGAGCAATGTTACTGCGTAAACAATACATTTGCAGATATGGGATATCGTATAAAATATCTAGTGATAAAGGATTACGCTTCACATCAGACATCACCAAGGAACTTTGCAAAGCCTTGCAAATAAAGCAATACTTCCACTATCCATAATCATCCTGAGTCGGCAGGGCAAGTAGAGCACTAGAACGGCATACTCAAGAATAAACTTGCAAGAATATTTGACGAAACAGGTTTGAAATGGCCAGAAGATATATTGTACCATTGGCACTGATAGTCCTGCAGCGTAGTTTGATATTTCAGATCAATTGTTCAAATTTGTATAAAAGCACCAAAATTGGTACACATGTAGAATAATGTATTCCGAACAATTCTAGATATGGAGCCACCCGAGATTGTGCCTTGGTCAGCTTCGGCGACCATTTTCCAAAATGGCCGCCATTCTACTTTAGCGAAATGCTCTTATTTTCTTATTGTATTGGTGGTAGATATAAGGAAAGTGAAAAATTCAGTAAATTGACCATGAAAAGGCATATTCAAATATTATGAGCCAGTATTTTCGGTAAAAAAGCCATTATTTGATTTGTAAATTGCTGCTCTCCTGAAACTTTTCGCTGAAAAGTCCCCATTATTGACTGGAGAACAAGAGTCAAATGATATTCATCACATTCAATGGGTTTGGAATCAACAAAAATTGCATTATAGATTACATACTTTACTCTATTTTGAAAAGGGAACTGAAAATCGTGATAATGACAAACTCAGAAAATGTAGTCAAATTATTGCACACTTCACTCTGAAGCGGCTACGGTTTACTGTCTACTACCATTCTACCAGGACACATGGTACACGCATACATCAGTCTAGTACAATATGAGTTTCTGAGCTCAAGTGTACTGGCTCTGGATCAAGAAGTCAACACTTTTACAAGCAATGCGACTTTGCATTTGCACATTCTAAGCTCGGCCGATATCTCAGTCTGTGTCTACTGCGTCTGTCTACTGGCATTCTCCTTCACAAGCACATAGTCCAGTGCATTGCAGATTAGCCTTCTTGCATTTGCAGCGGTTTCTACAGCCTTTTTTGCAGCTGCACGACACCAGCTTGAAGCAGATTTTTGGAGCCTCAGGGAGTGTGGTCCAGAGCGGTTCGTAGGACCCATCCTCTGTTTGCCGCCAGCCCCAGCTTGTTGGTGATGGAAGCACGGGTTGAAGGACCAAGACCTGCTCCCAGACATAGCCACCCTGGAAGACTGATATATTCACATGCTGTTCCAAAGCATCATAGGTAGGTGGGATGCGCTGGACGGAGTTCCTCTTGGCGAAGAGTTTCTTTCTGGCCTCGTTGATGTCCGTATATGGACTGGTGCAGTCATAGAGGAGCACCACAAACCTTTCAATACAGTGCATTGTGTCATCCTGGATGTTGACTGGTGTGGTGGTCAGGGTCACAAGAGAATCTGTCAGTTCTGGAAACGAGTTCCAAGTGGCCCAGGCAGATTTCTTCCCATGCACCACGAATGCTGATACCATGTCACATCCGGTCATGGCGTGGAAGACAGGGAGGGCACGTGCCTTCTGTGGACCGAGGGAGGCAGATATTTCACAACACCACAACCACCATAACAAAATACTTATGAACCTGTCACGGATGCTGTGTGCAAAAATGGATTTTCCCATAAAAATGACCATTTTTCCCCAATACAATGGTTGGAAATATAATAAATCAACACAAATGATATTTGTATTGTTTTCTTTTGAAAATGCACATCACATGGAGTATTTATCACCTCTGAGAAACCTACAAAGAGAATAACAATGACAGATATCCCATGTTGTTAAAGTATAATGGCAGCCATTTTCCAAAATGGCCACCAAAGGTGACCAAGGAAAATCTCGAGTGGCTCCATATCCAGAATTGTTCAGAATACATTAGTCAACATATGTACCAATTTTGGTGCTTTTATGAAAAGTCGAACAATTGGTTTGCTATGCTGCAGTACTATTATGTCAATGAGGTCAACGGTAAATAGAGGAAGCGGACTGTCCCTACATTAACTACTGATGCTGAGGCCAATGCGAATGCCAGAGGCCGATGCTAGTGCAATTGACAGCTCCGCTAACTCTAAAAAAATACAAATACACAAAATGGATGACACAATTTTGGAGAGCCTGTGAAGAGGGCGATCACAGGCGAGCTATGGACTCTGTTTTTAATGATATTGCAAAGTTTTGTGTATATATATATATATATATATATATATATATATATATATATATATATATATATATATATATATATATATATATATATATATATATATATATATATATATATATATATATATATATATATATATATATATATATATATATATATATATATATATAGATAAGCCTGGTGTTGGCGCAGTGGTTAGGGCAGTGGCTTGGGACCCAAAAGGTCCTGAGTTCAAGCCCCGTTAGGACACTGAATTTATATATATATATATATATATATATATATATATATATATATATATATATATATATATATATATATATATATATATATATATATATATATGTACCAAGTCGAAAACTTCAGGGGGTTGACTCAGCCTGCCATCCTTCCGAGGTCGGCGAAATGAGTACCAGTTATACTGGGCCCAGTGTATGCCCCGGTTAGAATAGGTGTACCATATCCCTGTGTGTCGTAAGAGGCGACCAGGGTTGCGTCAGGAAGGGCATCTGGCGTAAAAACCTATGCCAAACCATTATGCGGACAACAAAACGAATTTCCATACCGGATCGGTCGAGGCCCGGGTTACCAACGACCGCCACCGGTACCGGTGGTCAGCAGGGTGCCAGTGGAAATTGTGCTACTGCTGGGCGAAGGAGGAGAAGGAGATGGGGAAGGCGAGTCCGGAGGCAGTGGGAGAGGGGGAAGGGTAGAAATGTGCAGGTGAGAGTTGGAACTCTGAATGTTGGGACGATGACTGGCAAAGGGCGAGAGTTGGCTGATATGATGGAGAGAAGAAAGGTGGACATACTGTGTGTACAAGAGACCAAGTGGATGGGGAGTAAGGCTAGGAGCATTGGAGGTGGTTTCAAACTGTTCTACCATGGTGTGGATGGGAGGAGAAATGGTGTCGGGGTAATCCTGAAGGAAGATTAAGTCAAGAGGGTATTGGAGGTGAGGAGAGTGCTGACCGAGTGATGAGTGTGAAGTTGGAAATTGAAGGGGTGATGATGAATGTCATCAGTGCATATGCCCCACATATGGGGTGTGAGGTGGAGTATAAAGAAGATTTCTGGAGTGAGTTAGATGAAGTGGTGGAAAGTGTATCCAAGGATGAAAGAGTGGTGATTGGAGCAGATTTCAATGGGCATGTTGGGGAAGGGAATAAAGAGGATGAGGAGGTGATGGGTAGGTACGGTCTCAACAAGAGAAATGTGGAAGGGCAAATGGTGGTAGAGTTTGCAAAAAGAATGGAAATGGCAGTGGTAAATACGTATTTCAAGAAGAAGGAGGAACACAGGGTGACATACAAGAGTGGAGGAAAGTGCACACAGGTGGATTACATCTTAAGCAGGAGATGCAACCTGAAAGAGATTAGTGACTGTAAGGTGCAAATCGCACATCGTGCAAAGTCCTTCCTCAGCCGACCTGAGCTGCTGACCATATACAAAGCTTTAGTCTGCAGCCTGATGGAGTACTGCTCTCCCCTCTGGGCTGGTGCTCCTGCCTCTCACCTTTATTGGCTTCACGCCCTGGAAACCAAGGCATTTAGGATCATTGGTATCTCCTGCGGTGAGGCTGAGTCTTTGGGCCTCTCACTCTCTCACCACAGGCAGTGACTGTAAGGTGGTGGCAGGGGAGAGTGTAGCTCGACAGCATCGATTGGTGGTCTGTAGGATGACTTTAGAGGTGAGGTTGAGGAAGAGAGTGAGGGCTGAACCAAGGACCAGATGGTGGAAGCTGAAGGAGGAAGACTGTTGCGTGAAATTTAGGGAGGAGGTGAGACAGGCGTTGGATGGTGGTAAAGATGGGTGGGATGATTGGGCAACGACAGCAGAAGTTGTGAGGGAGATAGCTAGTACGTTTGGTACGTTTGGTAACTTGGCGCAGTGTAACCTAAATCAGTTGCTTCATTGCATAAAAACACACCACACCCTCATCGATGTCTTCGACCAATATGATGATGTCAATTCTGTGAAGACAGACGAAAGAACGAGACACCTTGCTGTTGCTGGTGGATCCCAAAGCTACCAAGTCATTGCTGGACGCCCAGTACCACAATGGACGAAATTCATGGCTCTATCATCAAACAAATCCACCTTGACACACTTCATCTGTAGTCACGTCACGCAACATGCACCAGCAGCAAAAGAACTTTCAGATCACCAAGAAAAGTGGATCTATTTGGCTGGTGGCTTATGATGGTTCGCTTACACGCCTTATAGCATGTCTTTCATCTGCAGGAATGTATCATGACAGTGAACTCGCATCAATGCCGGAACAGGAAGATTCTCGGATATTTCTTCATGTGAAGCATGCCGATGATGAGTTCAGACGTAACAATGTGCGTGTTACGCCCCATCTACTTTCCCTCCATTTATTTTGTCAACAATCCTCTGTAAGTAGTCCTTTCATTCATGCTTCTGGGTCTCACTGTCAGCCATGATCTTTCGTGGGAGAGCCACATTGCCAACCTGGCCTCCAAAGCCAGTCACTGACTGGGCATCCCACATCGCGCAAAGTCCTTCCTCAGCCTACCTGAGCTGCTGACCATATACAAAGCTTTAGTCTGCAGCCTGATGGAGTACTGCTCTCCCCTCTGGGCTGGTGCTCCTGCCTCTCACCTTTCTTGGCTTCATGCCCTGGAAACCAAGGCATTTAGGATCATTGGTATCTCCTGCAGTGAGGCTGAGTCTTTGGGCCTCTCACTCTCTCACCACAGGCAGGTCGGTGGTCTTTCTGTCTTCTACTGTCTCCTCTCTGGTCTCGCTTCCCCTGCTCCATCTGCGATATGCCCTCCCCCCCCCATATTTCGGCAGGGTGCTCAAGGTCCGCCAGCATCCCCCTTCTGGTAAAACTACCAAAGTCAAGAATCACTGTTCACCTTCACTCTTTCATTCCTCTTTTTTTCTTGCCTTTGGAATAAACTCCCACACTCTCTTCACTCCCATTCTTTCCTCCAGGTCTTCAAAAGAGCGATTCACTACCACCTCTTGTCTTCCCCTATGCAAAACCACAATCTTTTCTACCCCCTGTTAATCCACCCCAAACCCACCTCCTTCAAATTCACTGCCTTCCTTCCTGAAAGTTCCCTGTTGTGTAAGGACCTGAAAGTCCCTGTGTTGTCCATCTTGTATACCCCATGTTCTCTGCTGCATCCCTCTCCCTCCCCCAGATCTCCTAATGTCTCTGTTCTCCACTGTTTTGTCCTTTCCTCTCCCGCCCCTCTTGTATCCTGCCCCCTTTTTTGTGCGTTGTGTGTTAGCTCTCATTCGAGCTTCGACAATGTATACAAAAACACAAATGTCGTTTACTCGAAAGCTTAGAAAGTCCATTGGATCCTTTGCGATGTTTGTTGTGCTATAACGTAGTTATATAAATTTTTGTTTGCATGACCGTTTATTTATGCTTCGAAAACATGGTAGCAAATATTTTTGTGCTGTTTTTGAAATTATTTTCATGTTCATGGTAAAATTTGAATTCATAACGCCAGCCGAGTTTACAGATTACGGGTCTGTTGGACCCGTGTTATAAATAGCAAGGATTGGTACCTAATTTGTAGAAAATATTTTCAAGTGAAATTAATTTAACAGAGCATGTGTAAAGTAATACAAAATAAAAGAAAAATACATTATTTTGTTTTTGTTAAAACAATCGCATTACAAATCCTGGGTCTTATAGACCCATCGCGGTGCAATCATGGAAGTTTTTTACATCTTGCTCGCAGGGTTTATATGTATATATATATATATATATATATATATATATATATATATATATATATATATATATATATATATATATACACATATACACATATATATACACATATATATATATATATATATATATATATATATATATATATACACATATATATACACATATATATATATATATATATATATATATATATATATATATATATATATATATATATATATATATATATATATATATATACATATACATATATTGTTACGGTTGTGAAAATTCACAGAAAACCATTCAGGTTTCCCAGAGATCAGTTATGTAAATAAGTGTGTGTTCAGAGGAGTCTCAAGTGAAGGCCCGCTGGGCCGGTTACTTTGAGCGGTTGGACCAGGCTGATCCTCCAGCTGTCGAGTTGGACGTTAAGAGTGCTCCAATCCCTGTTGCTGACCCTCCAATCAACTGTTGTCCACCTTCGCTTGTGGAAACAAGGGCTGCAGTGAACCGGTTGAAACGGGGTAAAGCTCCAGGGATCTGTGGCACCCATGCTGACTTTCTCAAGGCTGGTAGAAATGCTGCACTCGTGTTGTTGCATGTAGTTTTGTGCTCTGCCTGGAACACAGGCATCATCCCAACTGATTGGAAGAGGGGCCTTGTTGTCCCCCTCTGGAAAGGGAAGGGTGATCGCCAAGACTGCAACAACTATCGAGGGGTGAGGCTGCTCTCAGTGCGGGGCAAGGTCTTTGCTCGGATAATTCTTGATAGGGTTCGCCACCATCTGCTTGAGCACCAGCGTCCAGAGCAGTCAGGCTTTACACCAAAGAGGTCAACGATTGACCATATCCTTGCTCTTCGTGTCCTCACCGAACGCAGATGAGAGTTTCGGCAGGGGCTGCTTGCAGCCTATGTTGATCTCTGTAAAGCGTTCGATTCAGTGAATCGTGATGCCCTCTGGAGGATTCTTGGTGTTCGTGGGGTGCCACCAAAACTGATTGATCTGATGTCTGAACTCTATTCTGGTACTGAGAGTGCTGTGAAGTGTGGTGGTACCATCTCTGACTTATTTCCAGTTGTTACTGGAGTTCGTCAGGGGTGTATACTGGCCCCCACACTTTTAAGCACTTGTATGGACTGGATTTTAGGGAGGATGTCGGAAAGATCAAGCTGCGGTGCATAGTTTGGGAATGTCAAGATCTCGGACCTTGATTTTGCAGATGATGCAGTCATCCTTGCGAGACTTTAGATATCCTTTTGGGGGCCCTCGAGGTGCTGAATGAGGAGTCGGAGCCACTGAGATTACAGGTTTTTTGGATCAAAACTAAGATCCAGGCTTTCAATGACATCTTGGATGCTGCTGTCCTGTCTGTCTGTTTGTGGTGAGGATGTTGAGGTCGTGGAGAGATTCACTTTCCTTGGCAGTGATATTCATGTCTCTGCTGGTTGTGAGTCAGAGGTCAAGAGACGTCTGGGTCGGGTCTGGGGAGTCATGGATTCACTGGATCATGGGGTGTGGCGCTGCCGGTACCTGTGCGGGAGAACGAAAGTCCGAGTCTTCAGGTCCTTGGTGCTTCCAGTCTTGCTCTATGGATGCGAGACTTGGACTCTGACCAAGGATCTGAGATGGAGACTTAATTCCTTTGGTACCAGGTCTCTTCGGAGAATCCTTGGCTATCGCTGGTCAGATTTTGTGTCCAACGAGCGGTTGCTGATAGACTCGGATGAGATTTGTTACCTGCATGGTCCGTGAGTGTCACTTGCGGCTGTATGGACATGTGGCTCATTTTCCTGACGCTGATCCTGCTCACCAGATTCTCTCAGCGAGGGAGTCTAGTGAGTGGAGGAGGTCAACGGGCCGACCACATGCCTCATGGTTGCAGCAGGTTGACCAGCATCTCAAGGAGATGGGGATGGACCTGACATCTGCCTGGGGGAAGGCCAGACGGTGGCCCTTGGAGTACCGGCAGAAAGTGGACGCAGCGACGCGCTGTTCTGGCACATGCTCCCATACCTGACCCTGACCTGTGTGTTCCGATTATATTTCCCCACTGATGTTTAAAGGCAATTATTGTTGTAACCGGGCTGTGATCTTTGAGTGAGCTATTATTATTTTGCTATCTTTATTTTGGAACAACCGCATCTCAACAACCACAACCACTACTTCAACAACCACAACCACTACTTCAACAACCACAACCACTACTTCAACAACCACAACTGTATCTCAACAACGATACCATCCCCACCACAGCGCCAACCACGACATCTCCTCACCATCTCTTCAACAAAATCTCCACAAACGAAGAACATCGCCTCACCTTCATCTCCACAAACGCCGCCATCTTTTTGCCAGCAACGCCATCCCACGGACGAGCGGCATCCCCGCCAAACACGACGGCTGCCTCGTTGGGGCGATGGCGGGTGATTTCTGCCACGTCCGCTTTCCATGGCCGATGATCTCTTCCACGTCCGCTCTCTCCGTGTTTGGAGATGAAATCGGATCAAAACACCAAAAGGGGCTGAGCCAGCGGGGGTGAGAGGTCGAAGGTGGCAGATCAAACTCACCTCCCCGGACCCCATAAAAAGGTGTGCTGGAACGCCAAGCGAGCAGTCGGTCTGGGTTCGCCGAGAAGTCTGTGAGCAGTCTGTCAAGGATGGAGTCCGGTGGAGGGCAGTTGGGGTCATCGGAGCGCAGCGAAGCCTGGACGCAGCCCAGCCGGCAGTAACGTGCTGAACCGTGGGTCAGTGGACACAGCCGGAGAGAAGTCGCCAGCCGGCCCCGAGACGGTCCGAGCAACGCTGAGGAGCAGGCAGGCTTTTAAAAGAGCATAAACTCATAAAAGAGAGCAAGGCCCGTTCGTTCCTCTGAGGCGTCGTCGGCTAGGCCAATCCACCAGGCTGCTCGGCAGGGCCTGGACCAACCGAGCTGCTGTTTTCACGGCGAAACATCGAGGGTCCCCCAGCGAGTCACCACGAGAGTGGCAGGTAGCCACCACGGCCTCTCGGAGCTCTTGTGGTCTCCACAGCTCCGTGAACATTAAAGGCCTATGGGTCCAGTTCTGCCCTTTCCTTTCCTGGGGTTTTCTTTGTATGAAAGTTGTGGCGCCGAGTCCATTAGTGGAACTGTTAAGTGATTGTGTACATAATAAATAGATACGGCTGTAGGTCTTTGTTTGCTCGTGTTTTGTCCCTTACCCCCATTGCATACATGCCTTCATTGATTGCATATGTGTCGTGTGTGAAATAAATGTCATTATTTAAATGTTCACCTGTTCATTGCGTCCTTTCCTGTCATTGACTGCCATTATTACGTCCGGAATATTAGCTGGCTTTTTAATAGCCGAAAAGATAATCGGCTCCAACGGGGACTCGCGATAATACACCACTCGGCAAATTGCAAGCGGAGCGAGCTGCTTAAGCGGCTCGTTTCCAAGCAGGTCCCGTTGAGGTGTAAATCCCTGGCATTTCTGTCTGCGCGCATACTTAGGTAAATCGACAATTCGGCGATCGGACCCTGTCGCGCGCAGACAGAAGAGATCGCTGATTTACAGTGTGATTAAACACACCCATACCTGGATTTCGGCGTTGTTCCGAAAGCTGTGACTAGAATTGCCCGTCCGGTGGGCGCGTGGCCACGATCAGATAAAAGCGGTCACTCGCGCGCCGAGCGGGTGGAAATCATAACACTGTTGTCCGGGAGTGGGATTCAAATCCATCCCGTCTCCAAACCAAATTAACAGAACCGGATCAAGGGTATGCGAGGCGACCCTCCGGTTCCATCAAATTCCGAGCGAGGAAATTTAATTTATACCGATACGCAAGATGGCAGCGCAAGGCGAGCAGGCGCAGGGTGGTTTAGGAATGTGATTTGATGTAGGATCCATGGCCCGGGACGGTTCTTTTTATAATAACCCCACCACTAATCGTAGTCAGTGGGGGCGCTTACCCTCATACAGTGAGCATGAACTTTGCCGGCAAACAAACTCAAAATCGCAAAATAGCGGTGCGGCCGCACCTCAGCGCAACACGGAGCGGGTGGCTATTAATAGCGCAACGAATGGCATAATACAAGGCGGGGGCTCCCAACCAACGATTCAGACCACGTGGTCATGGCATGTGCCATGGCAGGCGTGGCAGTATGACTACGCGAACATTGGAAAGCTTCAGGCACAATTGGGGGATGTCGGGACAAAGCTGGAGCATTATGAAGATTATATTGAGAAGGTGCAAATTGGATTGGACGAGGCACAGCGGCGCGCGGACGAGCTTCAGAAAAAGTAAGTGTGCGAGGAGTCACAACAATTGGCCGATGCACAGGAACGAATTCGGGAGCTGGAAAAGGACTTAGCCGACACAGGCGTGAAACAACTGAAGGAAGAGGTAAGATCAGGCAGTCAGATAAGAGAAAGCCTAGAATGGAAGATAAAAAGAGGAGAGTAATATCTGGAGGAAAGGAAGGAAGAATTGTTGGAAAAGTCGAGACAGTTCAAGGAACTACAGGAAGAAATGAGGAAAGTAGAGGGGGGTACCCATGAGTTGGAACAAGAGAAGAGCGAACTGAACGAAAGAATGGAGGAAGAGCAAATTAGTAATTCCCGGGATAGAGAGAACTTGGAAAAAGAATGGAAAACAAAGCTGGAAAGGGAAAAACGGGAACATGATTTGGAATTAGAAAAACTGAAGGAAGAGGTAAGATCAGGCAAAAAGATAATAGAAATCCGAGAAGAGACGCTAAAAAGAAAAAAGAAATGCCTGGAAGAACTAGAGGGATACGGTAAGAAAATGGACGAATTGAGGAAGGAAGCATGCGAAAGAGGTGCGAAGATGAGCAAGAGAAGTGATGAAATGGTGAGGGAAGCATTGGAAAGTGGTGTGGATATGAGGAGGACATACTGTAAGGAAATGGACGAAATGAGGGAGGAAGCATGCAAATTGAGAAAGAAATTATGGGAAAAAGCTTCTGAGTTACAGAAACACCAAAACAAAGAGACGGAACTACAAAACGAACTGAGGATGTTAAGAGAGGAAAGAAAGAGAACGGAGAATGAAACGTTAAGGAAACCACACTGTGCAGATCAAACAGTTAGAAGCCAAGGCCAGATTAAAGAATGAGATGCAAGAAAGAGTAGTGAAGGAACAACAAATGAAGCAGGAAGGAGAGATCAGCCAATTGAGGGAAACTATGAGATTGGAGAAGGAAGAACAAGAGAGACAGTGGAATAAGAAACAGAAAGAACAACGAATGAAGCATGAAAGGGAGATCAACCAATTGAGGGAAACTATGAGTTTGGAGAAGGAAGAACAAGAGAGATGGTGGGGTAGAAAACAAAAAGAGTATGAATTGGAAACTGAACAACAAAAGGAAAAAGCAAGGTTGGAGTATGAGGAGATGGTGAAAGAACAAGGAATGAAACAGGAAAAGGAGATCGGCCAATTGAAGGAAACTATGAGATTGGAGAAGGAAGAACATGAGAGACGGTGGGGTAGAAAACAAAAAGAACATGGATTTGAAATTGAACAACAAAAGGAAAAAGCAGGTTGGAGTACGAGGAGATAGTGAAAGAACGACGAATGAAACAGAAAAGGAAATCAGCCAAATGAAGGAAACAACGAGATTGGAGAATGAAAAACATGAGGAACAGTGGGAGAGAAAACAAAAACGATATGAATTTGAAATTAGCCAACTCGAGGAGAGAGCAAAGTTGGAGTCCACAGAGATGGAAAAGCTCCGGAAAGATAACGAACAGCTAAGGTGGTTCAGAGAGGAAGAACGACTCAAAAGGAGCCAGGAAGTAGAACAGTACAATAAGGTGGGATGTGTGGTATCACCACAGGGAGTAATTTTAGTGGTGCAAGACTTGATTGACACGACTCGTCGGATGAAGCAACAATTAGGGCAAACCCTGATAAAGGAGACACAAATAAATATGGAGACGAGGGAAATGACAGAGACGACGAAGGAAATAGAAGTATTGCCAGAGACACGGGAGATAGACTGAGTCGAGACTGAATTAAATAAAACTAAGGAGGAAACAGAGACGAAGATCCAGGGAGAAACTGATGAATGCGAGAGGATGACGAAAAAATAGAAGAGACGGGAATGCAGGAGGTAGAGAAATGATAATAGAGACGACGACGGAGATAATAACAGAGACACGGGAAATAGAGGGTGAATTAAAATAAACGAAAGACGAGCACACCCACATGGAGTTAGTGAGGGACAATGAGGGTGAGCTGGCGGAATGTGTCGTGACCCGGTACAAGTAGCAGGATAGCCTTCTTCAGGAACGAGGGGAGGGAATATGCCCCCTTGAAGCGGATCACGACCAGGTGGGTCCGGTCGAGCTTTGCGAGTTAGGAGTGGAGGTGCTACTGCTCTCCCATCAATGGATGGAGGTCCTCAATGCCAGACAGGAAATCCGAGCCGTATCCCTGGACATATCACGTGCTTTTGACACAGTCTGGCACCCTGCCCTACTCACCAAACTCTCTTCCCTTGGTATTCAAGGCCATCTCCACTCATGGCTCGCAGACTTCCTCTCCTGTCGCAGTCAACGTGTGGCCCTAAATGGAGTTCTTTCATCCCCTCTTCCTGTGCAGGCTGGAGTTCCTCAAGGTAGTGTTCTGGGCCCTGTTCTTTTTCTGGTTTTCATCAATGATCTCTCGGACTCTCTGGAAAATCCTCTATTTCTCTTTGCCGATGACTCCACCCTCTGCCGTACCATCTGTCATCCCTCAGACCGGCAAGCAGCAGCTTCTTCGCTCACTGCAGATCTGGATAAAATCACAAACTGGTCCAACACGTGGAACATGTCTTTCAATCCAGACAAATCTCACACTCTCACTATGTCTCTTCGAAAGGACCGTTTAGAAAACCCCCCATCCACTTTCTCAACAATCCTCTGGAAGAAGTCTTTTCTTTCAAGCTTCTGGGTCTCACTATCTGCCATGACCTTTCCTGGGAAAGTCACATTTCCAACCTTGCCTCAAAAGCCAGTCGCCGACTGGGAATCCTCCGTCGTGCAAAGTCCTTCCTCGGCCCTCTTGAGCTCCTGACCACTTACAAAGCTTTTGTCCGTAGCCTGATGGAGTACTGCTCTCCCTTCTGGGCTGGTGCTCCTGCCTCCCACCTTTCTCGACTTCACGCTGTCGAAACCAGGGCTTTTAAGATCATTGGCATCTCCCGCAATGAAGCTGAGTCTTTGGGCCTCTCACTCAATCACCGCAGGTTGGTCGGTGGTCTTTCTGTCTTCTACCGACTCCTCTCCAGCCTTGCCCCCCCTGCTCTCTCTGCGATTTGTCCCAACCACATTTCCACAGGGCGCTCAAGGTCCGCCAACAACCCCCTTCTGGTAAAACTACCAAATTCACGAATCACTGCTCATCTTCACTCTTTCATTCCTTTTTTCCCGCCTTTGGAATAAACTTCCTCACTCTATTCTTTCCCATTCTTCCCTCCAGGCTTTCAAAACAGCTGTTCACCACCACCTCTTATCTTCCCCCATCCAAATCCTCGATCTTTTCTACCCCCGATAATCCACCCAAGCCCACTTCCTTCAATTCTCCTGCTTTCCTTCCTGAAAGTCCCTGTAATGTCCATCTTCTCCTCGCCATGTTCCCCGTCCCATCCCCATCCCTCTCCCTTCCACAGTTCACCTGTGTCTGTTCCCCAATGATTTGTCCCTTCCACTCCCGCCCCTCTTGTCTCATGCCTCCTTGCTGTGAGTTGTGTGTTAGCTCTCATACGAGCCTCGACCAAGGTATACAAAAAAAAAAAAAAAAAAAAAAGGAGGGGCGAGTGTTGTGGACCGGTACACGCGGAGCTTGGGGGGTGTGAAGGCCACGGGACCCCTTGTGGTAGCACGAATCCCCAGCGTGATTGTTCCAGTGTGCGTGGTTACGTGTGTGGTTTCGAAATGTGTGCTGGAAAGCATGCATAGCGTAGGTGAAAAATGTGTGAATGAATGGCATGCGTAAGTGAAATGGCGTGTATGAGTGAAACCCCGTGTATGGAAGAAGCACGATGTGTGAAAGAAACCGCATGCGTGAGTGAAAGGCCGTGTGTAAGAGGAACAGCGTGTGTGAGGTCGCTGTATGAAAGAGAGATGACGATCGGTATGCGGGAACATGCAACCGCGTGTCCGAGTGTCATGGTAAGGTGTGTGAGCATCATGGCACACGAAAGTGCGTGTGTTGAATGGCGACAAAGAGTGCGTGTGTTGAACCAGACGAAGGACAAAGGCCAAGTAGCGGCCGTAGCTATTTTGGGTACCGTGCTGGATTCGCACGGGAGAGCGCGCGGGGTCCGTGCCGTGCTTCGCACGAGGCCGCCGCGTGCACGCCTGTGCGAGTAAAATCCGGTCCGGAAACGCACGCGGTGTATGTTAGATGATCCCGCGGACGGGCAGAAGGTAGGCTGGGATTGTGAATTTGGAACGGATGGGTTCTCCAGGTGAGCGTGTGTGTAAAGCTCCGACGAGCAGAGCACATGTGCTCGCGTGGGGAACCCCTCGAAACGTGAGGCTTGCTTGGGATGCGCGGGGTGACGTCGTGGCTGCACGGAGGTAGGAATCCGGCAGGAGGGGAATCCCTGCCAAATGTTACCGTCCGAGAAGGGACGAGGTGCGCGAAGCGCGAACAGCTGGCATGACGTCACGGGGAAAGAGTGCAGGTTGCGAGTTGCCGCGCTGGTGTGCGCATAAGAAAAATAAAAAGAGAGAAAAGCAAGCCTCGCCGTTTAGGGTAAACAGGATTCCTGGGCAAGGCGTGGAAGACCCCCTTGTTTGGGCACAGGAATGGATTAGTTAGAGGGATTTTAGTTTAGATTGAGGATGGAAAGTGATTTTTTGGAGACACGGACAGGAAAATATGCATATATTGATTTAAATATTGATCTACTTTTGACTATTTACAAGTGCACACAAAAATGTACATATAAAGTCATTCGAGGTTGAACATGCAATTGAAAAACTTTAAATTGTATTAACCTGCGGGCAGGCATTAGTCTTCTGCATTCAATGATGATTAAAAAAAAATGGATTGCTCAGGTTGGTGTTGGATACTACTTTGCTGATGTACTTCCTAATCTTCTCTGAGCTGTCTTTTCTCGAAACGGGAGATAGACCGAGTCGAGACTGAATTAAATAAAACTAAGGAGGAAACAGAGACGAAGATCCAGGGAGAAACTGATGAATGCGAGAGGATGACGAAAAAAATAGAAGAGACGGGAATGCAGGAGGTAGAGGAAATGATAATAGAGACGACGACGGAGATAATAACAGAGACACGGGAAATAGAGGGTGAATACCGGAGTGCTCAGTTCCTCAATACTGACCACAGGCTTGTTGTAGCAACTCTAAAGCTGAACCTTAAATCCTGGAGAATGGTACCATCCCAGCCTAGGCTGGATGTTGCCAAGCTCAGTGATGAGAGAGTAGCTGAGGAGTTTGCGAACAGGCTGAGTGCACACTTGGGGGGTCTGGGTGCTTTGGGGGGTCCTGAAGAGTTGTGGAGCGCCTTCAAGACCACCGTCCTTGATGTTGCCGGTGGATGCCTTGGAGCTCACCGCAGGGCAAAGAAGAATTTTGTCTCTCAAGGGACACTAGATACCATTGACCAGAGTCGCAGGGCCAGGCTGAATGGCAGAGCTGAGCTGTTCAGGGAGCTGAGGCGTAAAACTGTACGTGCACTGAGGGTGGACAAGGAGGCCTATGTGCGAGGAATCCGTGAGGGGGTAGAGCATCACCTGTGGACAGGTGATTCTCGTCCCGCTCACAGGGGAATTCGCGCATTACGTTCATCCAAGCCCATCCCTCGGAGCACTGCAGTTCGAGCAGAGAGTGGTAGGCTCTTGACAGAGGAGTCTGAAGTAAAGGCCCGCTGGGCCGGTTACTTTGAGCGGTTGTACCAGGCTGATCCCCCAGCTGTCTAGTTGGACATCAAGGGTGTTACAATCCCTGTTGCTGACCCTCGAATCAACTGTGGTCCACCTTCGCTTGTGGAAACACGGGCTGCGGTGAACCAGTTGAAACGGGGCAAAGCTCCAGGGATCTGTGGCATCCATGCTGAACTTCTCAAGGCTGGTGGAAATGCTGCACTCGTGTCGTCGCATGCAGTTTTGTGCTCTGCCTGGAACACAGGCATCATCCCAACTGACTGGAAGAGGGGCCTTGTTGTCCCTCTCTGGAAAGGGAAGGGTGATCGCCAAGACTGCAACAACTACCAAGGGGTGACGCTGCTCTCAGTGCCGGGCAAGGTCTTTGCTCGGATAATTCTTGATAGGGTTCGCCACCATCTGCTTGAGCACCAGCGTCCAGAGCAGTCAGGCTTTACACCAAAGAGGTCAACGATTGACCGTATCCTTGCACTTCGTGTCCTCACCGAACGCAGGCGAGAGTTTCGGCAGGGGCTGCTTGCAGCCTATGTTGATCTCTGTAAAGCGTTCGATTCAGTGAATGGGATGTCCTCTGGAGGATTCTTGGTCTTCGTGGGGTGCCACCAAAACTGATCGATCTGATGTCTGAACTCTACTCTGGTACTGAGAGTGCTGTGAAGTGTGGTGGTACCATCTCTGACTTATTTCCAGTTGTTACTGGAGTTCGTCAGGGATGTGTACTGGCCCCCACACTTTTCAGCACTTGTATGGACTGGATTTTAGGGAGGATGTCGGAGAGATCAAGTTGCGGTGCATCGTTTGGCAATGTCAAGATCTCAGACCTTGATTTTGCAGATGATGCAGTCATCTTTGCAGAGACTTTCGACATCCTCTTGGGGGCCCTCGAGGTGCTGAATGAAGAGTCGGAGCCGTTGGGATTACGGGTTTCTTGGGTCAAAACTAAGATCCAGGCTTTCGGTGACATCTTGGATGCTGCTGTCCTGTCTGTGTCTGTTTGTGGTGAGGATGTTGAGGTCGTGGAGAGATTCACTTACCTTGGCAGTGATATTCATGTCTCTGCTGGCTGCGAGTCAGAGGTCAATAGACATCTGGGTCGGGCCTGGGGAGTCATGGATTCACTGGATCATGGGGTGTGGCGCTGCCGGTACCTGTGCGGGAGGACGAAAGTCCGAGTCTTCAGGTCCTTGGTACTTCCAGTCTTGCTCTATGGGTGCGAGACTTGGACTCTGACCAAGGATCTGAGATGGAGACTTAATTCCTTTGGTACCAGGTCTCTTCGGAGAATCCTTGGCTATCGCTGGTCGGATTTTGTGTCCAACGAGCGGTTGCTGAGAGAGACTCGGATGAGATTTGTTACCTGCATAGTCCGTGAGCGTCAGTTGCGGCTGTATGGACATGTGGCTCGTTTTCCTGACGCTGATCCTGCTCACCAGATTCTCTCAGTGAGGCAGTCTCATGAGTGGAGGAGGCCAATGGGTCGACCACGTGCCTCATGGTTGCAGCAGGTTGACCATCATCTCAAGGAGATGGGGATGGGCCTGGCATCTGCCTGGGGGATGGCCAGACGGAGGCCCCTGGAGTACCGGCGGAAAGTGGACGCAGCGACGCGCTGTTCTGGCACATGCTCCCATACCTGACCTGACCTGTCTTTTCTCATCATGTCTCTTATGATCATGACTCGTCACTTGTCACTTATTTAACAGAAACATTTTCCAACATGTTCAGATAAAACCCAAGACTGCTGAACCTTATTATTGTGAAGTAGCATCCCAGTCAAAGTGAATATTGAATCTGGGATTGATCGTCAACCTGCCACCCAGCATTCCAATTGTCCTTGCCACCTCGCATTCCTATTTCCTTTCTCCCAATCCTTGGGAGTGGACAATAAATCATTATCTACAATAAGAAAGTATCTCATGAGTAGCAACTGTTCAACAACCAGTGCCTTAGGGTTTTGTCTTATTGAAAAAAATAAAAATCTTTTGATGGTTTCTTTTTCATAACCGTACCTTCCAGTAAACTGTAAATCAGGTAACGGCATTTTGAAAGAGTTACAATAAAACACCACAAATTGACACCAAATTAATTTTTTTATTTTAAACATTTATCAGACTCGGGGTGAAATTTGCAAAATGAAAAATATTTTTAGCCCCTGTTGGACTCGTCTGAAACTGGGGCTTATGCATTTGGTCCACGTGATCCAATTTTCGTGTCCACGTGAGTGTGCGTCTGCAACCATATCTCGGACATGCATTTATCGATGTTCAAACTTGGCACACAGATAAAGAACAATGGCTTACATTTGCACGTCATTCTCTCCCCCCCCCCCCAAAGATCAGATCCAATATGGTCGACTGGATACTAAAATGTGCCCCAACCATTTCTCAGACATGCATGGCCTGCTTTTGTTCAAAATTGGCACAAGCACAGTACATGATGGCATACACGTGCACCTCACTTTATTTTGCGATGTGCTCAAAGATGGTCGACTGGTACATTGGTGGCCATTTTATTTGTATAAAAAAAACAGTATGAAACATGTCCTCAACCATATCTTGGACATGCATTTACTAATGTTGTTCCAACTTGGCAAACTGATAATGAATGATCCCTTACATATGCACGTCATTTGTTTTTGATATCGGATCCAAAATGGTCGACTGGTGGCCATTTTAGTTGTATAAAACCCGATGTTGACCACGTCCTCAACCATTTCTCGGACATGCATTTACGGATCTTGTTCAAACTTGGCACACCGATATTGAATGATGGCTTACATCAGCACGTCATTTTCTTTCGAGATCATATCCAAGATGGCTGACTGGTGGCCATTTTGTTGCTTAAATATGTCGCCAAACATTTCTCGGACAAGCATGGTCCGATTTTGGTCAAACATGGCACAAGCACAGTGCACGATGGCATACACTTGCAACTCACTGTATTTTGTGGTGTGATCAAAGATGGCTGACTGATAGACTGGCAGCCATTTTAGTTGTAAATAAATATGGGCTCACCCTTTAACTCCGAACAGCAAAATTACTAAAACAACAGATGCTATGACATTGGATGTCTTTTTCCCTTGTTTTCTTGTAGGAAAAAACCCACTGCTTTACCAATTGTAATAACACGTGTCTTGCCTCCCCAACCATCTTGCTCTTTCATGAGCCTAATTTTGTATGAAAACAAAAAAACCCAAAAATATACAGAGTAGCAGATTTTGTTGCAAAGGCCTGCTGTCTCAAATGACTACATATCGCTAAATTTTAGCAACATGATCTGGTATGTCAGCCAAATTTTTCTTTGCTTTTATCTGAGCAGGTCGTCTTCACCACCTGAAAATGTTGATTATTCAGAGTGCTTGTATTTGAGCTATATACCCCTCATGCCACATGTTTCGCAAAGAGCCTCGTCCGGCATGTTCTTGTAAAATGACAGAAAAACTTCACAATTCCACGATAGTCTTGTGAATATAGACACAAATATGATATTTCAAAGATTTATCTATCAGAAAATTATTACTTTTCATTGTGTATTGGACAAGCCTGGTGTTGGCTTAGTGGTTAGGGTGGTGGCTTGGGATCCAAGGGTCCTGAGTTCAAGCCCTGTTGGCTGCTGAATTAACACCGGGGGGTTGACTCAGCCTGTCATCCTTCCGAGGTCGGCGAAATAAGTGCCAGTGTACTGGTCCCGGTGTATGCCCCGGTAAGAATAGGTGTACCATATCCCTGTGTGTCGTAAGAGGCGACCAGGGTTGGCGTCAGGAAGGGCATCCGGCCATAAAACATTGCCTCAAGAAAAAGCCAAACCACTGCACAGCAGGGAAAAATGGCTGTAAAAACGGTCATTTTTTTTTTTTATTGTGTATTGGACATGTGTATGGACATTGCTTATGGGCATTGTGTATATCATAGAACATGCACCCATTTCAATTACTTTGCAGAAGAAATAACAATAAAAATGACTAAAAGCTGTTAGAAGTCAGAAATATTTTTGTCAGAAAAAACACTTTGAGTAAAAATTATTGTCCCTTTTAGGCCATTAGTTCCTATTCCGATCCAATATGAGTATGCCATCCGTCTCTATCTATGTAAGTGCTACCACAGCAAAAAATAAGATAATAAACTCAAACAGAAGACCAAGAAGAACTGTAAGAAGTAAAGAGCAAATATGGAGTCATCAGGAAGAAGCTGGCTAGGATATGGGTTTCCGCCATTACTCCACAACCCTCAAAACCCATCCAGGGGCTGCCAAGTGGGTCTTACAGAAAACTTTCGGTCAAAATTCACTTCACCTTAGAGAGATAGATAACAAAAGAGAGAATTAGAGAATAAAAGAGATGAAAGAAAAGAAAAAGCAAGAATTGGAATGAATAAAGAGAAATGTGAAAAAAATTAGAAAGAAGGTTGAAGGAACAAAGAACAGATGTCGGGAAGAAGCAAAATAGATAGATTTCAGCAGTTACTCCCCAGGCTCAAATGCAGCAACATGTATATAAGCAACTAGAGGTCCATCAGCAGGGAAGCCAATCCATACAGCATTAGGATATGGTACAAACATTATCGAATGGTTGATTTGATGGTCTAGCATTGATTTCCCATATTTTTATTATTTCTACATAATACAAAGGGACAAATTGCTCACACAAATATCTTCTTCTCCTGAATGAACAGGTCGACAGCTGACAGGCTTCCAAAGCACTGTATTGTCATCAAAAAGTACATTGCACCCACCCTGCAAAACAGTGTGAACGTGTCAAGTCAAATGGCCACATGAGAAAAATTAATATATCGTCAAAACAATAAAGTATCTCGAGGAAATAGTTAAATAATTTTTGGGTAGTCGATCTAGTCTACCCTTATTATCAGTATTTCCGTCGATATGCTTGTCTGTCTGTCTGTCTGTATGTATGTCTGTTCGGTCCAGTGCTCCGTTAATACAATGGCGATTTCGATGAAACTTGGTTGGTAGGTTCATACCATGACCTAGTTGTGTGCAAATGAGAACCGTTGCTATGGATACCACCATTGCCCAGCAATGGACCTTTGAAATTTTCAAAAAAAAATCTCAAAAATTTGTTTTTTCGAAAATCAAAAATCGGGCCACGAGCAACTGTGGGCAGTACATTCAGCCATATTGTCAAAAATTTCCAGCTGGATCCTATGAAAACTGTCGGAGAAGATAGACTTTGAATGAACCCTGGTTGAAAACAATAAAAAAACGGAGTTCGTTATATCTCAGAGACTATGAGTCAGATATACATGAAACTGGTATGGTAGGTTCATGGTATGTCCTAGTTATGTGTGAGAAAGAACCGTTGCTGTGGACGCTTTTGTTGGCAAGTAACGGCTGAAAAACGACCAAATTTCACTTGATTGACTACCCATGTTCGCCTACCGGCTTGTTATTGTATTTGTCTGTGGATTGCTATCAGGGTTGGTGCCTTCATTGTGATTAATGACTATTTGCAGTATTATGTTCCTCAGAAAGCTGTGGATGGAAAGATCACAGGAGTGGATGGACACATCCATTAATCAATACAACATTAAAGCTATGTTTGTAAAATATGAGAGCACTTTAGAAGTTCCCTTCCTCGATTAATAATTCAATGAGCGATAACATAAATGTTGTTTTTCTATATCTTGTGTAATCACAGTACATCTTGTTAAAGTGAATTTTCTAACAAATCAAAGTTCTTGTATTTTAACAGTGAAACAACAACAGTTGTTACCTTCGCAAAGTTTGTTGCGAAGGTTATGTTTTGATCGCTGTGTATTTATTTATTTATTTGTGAATATGTGTGTTTGTTTGTTATTTGCATAACGTTAAAAGTATTGAACTGAATCGCAGCAAATTTGGTGGGATGATTGGTTATTATCCGAGGATCATTCGATTAGATTTTGGGAGCGATCGGGTCAAAGGTCAAGGTCAAGGTCATGAAAAGGTCAAAATCGTCTTTTTACCATAGCGCGGTCAATTTGTATCCAATTTGCATGCAACTAATGCCAAAATGTTCAGAATTCAATGCCCCATCTTGGGATATGTGACATGACACAATGACGTAATAACCCTTATTAGCGGTTGGGAGTCAAAGGTCGGGTGGGGGTCACGACATTGCAAAATGTGCGGTTTTAGACATAGCACGGTCAATTCTTATCCGATTTGCATGAAACCAACACCAAAATGTTGACTGTTCTGTTCCCCACACTCTAATACCAATTCCAAAATTAAGAGTACAAAGGTCAAGGTTGAGGTCATGAAAAGGTCAAAATCGTCATTTTGCCATAGTGCGGTCGATTTTTATCCAATTTGCATGCAACCAATGCCAAAATGTTGTGAATTCAATGCCCAATCTTGTGATATAAGATATGACACAGGAAATTTAATGTTTATAAGCCATCATAACACATATGAGATGGCAGATGTGGTGTGGGATTAAATACCCTCACAATCAACGGTTTATGGGGGGGGGGCAAAATGTAGTGTGGGCGAAGGTATGCGCTCTACTGAGTGCCCGTTTTAGTTTTATTGTTGTACTCCTCTGCCGGGCTGGGAATTTTGTCACATGCCTTCATAATATTCAATGATGTATTTGAAACAATCTTTGTGATGTTATTCTCTTTGCAGTTCGGTGGGTAAATAAGGAGAAATCTCACCCTGTCCACATCCCTCACTTTCCCTACCCTTCACCATGAGATGCCAACCCATGGAATTTGTTTGTGCTCTATCCTCTAAATGCTTAGCATCAGGCATGGAAGCAGCACATACCATTATTTTTGTAAAACTCGGCCAGGGTCAGAATCGTACCGTTGACCTCTCAGACTCGAAAGAACACTCTAACCGTAATTCCACTGCATCGAATTTAAGACAACAGCCATTTTGGACACAGATGCCAGCCAGAACATAATGGAAGCAGTATTTTCACAACAGGAATCTGGCTGGCTCTGTGTGGAACTGTTTGTAACCTCAACCTCATGTCACTGTTAGGATTTGAATTTTCCAATATATTTGAAAAAATTGAGGAACTTCTATATATAAAGCAGTTTATCATACCTATGAAATGCCCATTAAGTAGTTATGCATGTAGTTTAAAAAGCTCGCAATACACTGAGGTAAATCGTCTGTTCGAATCCTAAACCTAACTTTCCCCTCCCTCCCAACCAAGACAGGGTGAGCCAGATGGTTTAGCATTGTTATACATTTCTCCACCTTTAACCAAGAAGCAAATTCGGTACGATTATAAATTAAACTAGAACTGCCACTTTATAACTGCTGGCAGTGATGACCGGGTACCCAGTCCGTCCGCCTTTGATACAACATGGGAATTTGTGCAGATGACAGTCGCAAAGTTTCGCATTCATCGGGAAAGTGGTTCCAGCAAAAAAACATTATTGAAGAGTGATACAAACAGAGGCCTGCTTCGATATGGCGTGGGACTGAAGAGCTACGAACCGGGCAGCACAAAGCGTTCAATGTCCTTATTACTGGCGAACAGATTCAAATAATTAAATAATTCTGGCTGCCAAACCGCGTGACCGATCAGGTTGAAATTTTAAACTTTTGTTTAGCATGTCGGCTGAATTACAAATGTGGAGTTTCATATATATAGAAGTAGCGGTTCCAGAGTAAACATTAATTAATATTTATCCTTCAATCCAAGATGGCGGCCAAACCATGTGACTTGTGACGTCATAATTTTCAACACATGTGCAAACACGATCGGCGACGATAAGTGCAAATTTTCGCTTCGCTTGGTTAAGCAGTTCCAGAGAAAACATTATTTAATATTTTTCTTAAAACCAACATGGCTGCCAAACCCTGGGCCCGATCCCATTGAAATTTCAAACCCTCATTCCGCATGACTGTTCCACCATAAAGGTGATGTTTCACATTGATTGATGCAGTTGTTCCAGAGTAAACATTAATTAATATTTTTCCTTCAATCCACTATGGCTGCCAAACGTTGCGTCGTATCTCAAAAGAGGGTGAGAACTTTTTATTCGTCATGGAGAGGCGGTCATAGTGGTGGAGTTTCGCCTGGATCTGTTCATTCGTGTCAGAGAAAAAGACGTTTTAAGATATTATTTTTCAAACCAAGATGGCTGACGAACCATGTGACCTATGACATCACAAGTTTATATTCTGCTTCCAACTGGGTATTGGAACACGTGCGTGAAGTTTCGTGTTAATCGGTAAAGGTGCGTTTTTCTATCCAAGATGGCCGCCAAACCATGTGACGTGTGACATCATAATTTTTAACACTCGTGCAGACACGATGGTAGATGATAATTGCAAACTTTCGATTCGTTGGGTTAAGCGGTTCCAGAGAAAACATTATTTAATATTTTTCTTAAATCCAAGATGGCGGCCAAACCGTGTGACTTATCAATTCGAAATTAACAAACTTATATCCCCTATCTGTCCCGAATATACTTCTGAAATCTGCCCTTCATCCGACCAGCGCTTCTGGAGAAGAAGATGTTTGAAGGTTTTAGGGTTTTTTCAAGATGGCCGCCAAACCATGTGACGTATCAACAACAAATTAACAAACTTGAGAAAGGACCGCATGGGGAATATATGTGTTAAGTTTCGTCTTGATCTGTCTTGCCCTTCTGGAGAAGATTTTAAAAATTTATTCATTTTCAATCCAAGATGACTGCCGAACCTTGTGACCTATGATATCATAAATTTAAATTCTGCTTTCCATCGTCGTCCCGAACAAGTGTGTGAAGTTTCGTGTAAATCGGATAAAGTCTATTTTTCTATCCAAGATGGCCGCCAAACCATGTGACTTCTGAGGTAAAAATTTTTTTACCATGTATGCAGACTTGAGCGAGGAAGGCACTTGCAAATTTTTGCTTCGATGGCTTATGAAATACCAGAGAAAACATTATTTAATATTTTTCTTAAATCCAACATGGCGGCCAAACCATGTGACCTATCACTTTGAAATTAACAAACTTGCATCGCATACATGTCACGAATATAATTCTGAAATCTCGCCTATTGGACCAGCGCTTCTGGAGAAGAAGATGTTTGCAGGTTTTAGGGTTTTTTCAAGATGGCCGCCAAACCATGTGACGATCAACAACAAATTAACAAAACTTGAAAGAGGACCTCAGGGGGAATGTACCTGTAAAGTTTCGCCTCAATCTGCACAGCCGTTCTGGAGAAGAAGATTTTTTTAAAAAAACACTAAAAAACAAGATGGCGGCCGAATTACGTCATCGATGACGTCAAGAAAAACATTTTCGTCAGTGATTTTAGGCGTAGATGATGCTCAGAATTTTTCAGATTTTTCCTATACGGCGTTCTACTTGACGAATTTTCACCGGTATATCGCTTCACCTATGACGTCAGGAAAAATCACACGTGTTCCCCATAGGGAGCTTAGTAAAATGTATCAAGCGAAAAAATTTTCCATTGCAGGGTTTCTGAGATACAGAGGTCCAAAGCTTATCGTTTTTTTCAAGATGGCGCCCGCACCACGTGACCAATGACGTCATAATTATAACGTGATTGCGCTATCAAAAAAGATACATACTGTGGTGAAAATTTTGTGTCGATCGGACTTAGTCTCCCAGAGAAAATGGTTTTTAAAGCGAAAAAGGGTGCAAAATGCCGGCGGAAAAAGAAAAAGAATAAATAATAATAAATAAACAGAAGAAAAACAATAGGGTACCCTGTACTCACAGGGTACCCTAATAAATTGTAGACACTGGAATTTAAAATGCAGGAAATTATCACAATTATTAAATTGGTAATTGCTTGGGATTCAGGCTGTTAGAGGTTCATTTCACTGCCGAACATCAGTTAATTGCTTGTGATTAATTACCAGGGATTTGCGCAGATGAATCCCCTCAGTGCGAGGCCAAGCTTGATATATCTCTCATTAAATGGGGTTCTTTCGTCCCCTCTTCCTGTCCAGGCTGGAGTTCCTCAAGGCAGTGTTCTGGGCCCTGTTCTTTTTCTGGTTTCCATCAATGATCTCTCTGACTTTGGAAAATCCTCTTTATCTCTTTGCTGACGACTCCACCCTCTGTCGTACCCTCTGTCGTCCCTCAGACTGGCAAGCCACAGCTTCTTCGCTCTCTGCAGATGTGGGTAAAATCACAAACTGGTCCAACACGTGGAACATGTTTTTTAATACAGACAAATCTCACATTCTCACTTTGTCTCTCTGAAAGTCTCTCTCTCCCCCCACCCCCCCATCGACTTTACAATCCTCTGGAGGAAGTCCTTTCTTTCAAGCTTCTGGGTCTCACTATCCGCCATGATCTTTCCCGGGAAAGCCACATTTCCAACCTGACCTCCAAAGCCAGTCGCCAACTGGGAATCCTCTGTCGTGAAAAGTCGTTCCTCGCCCCACCTGAGCTCCTGACCACAAACAAAGCTTTCGTCTGCCGCCAGAAGGAGTACTGCTCTCTCCTCTGGGCTGGTGCTCCTGCCTCTCACCTTTCTCAGCTTCACACTGTGGAAAGCAAGGCATTTCAGATAATTGGCATCTCCCGAGATGAGGCTGAGTCTTTGGGCCTCTCACTCTCTCATGGCAGGCAGGTCTCCGGTCTCGCCCCCCCCCCTTGCTCTGTCTGTGATTTGTCCCCACCATATTTCCACAGGGTACTCAAGGTCCGCCAACAACCCCCATCTGGTAAAACTACCAAAATCATGAATCACTGCTCACCTTCACTCTTTAATTCCTCTTTTTTCCCCACATTTGGAATAAACTCCCTCACTCTGTTCAATCCCATTCTTCCCTCCAGGCCTTCAAAACAGCTGTTCACCACCACCTCTTATCATCTCCCATCCAAATCCTCAATCTTTTCTACTCCCGTTAATCCACCCCAAATCCACCTCCTTCAAATTCCCTGCTTTCCTTCCTGAAAGTCCCTGTAATGTCCATCTTGTAATCCCCATGTTCCCTGCTCCATCCCTCCCCCTTCCACAGATCTCCGAACGTCTCTATTCCCCACTGTTTTGTCCTTCCCTCTCCTGCCACTCTTGTATCATGCCTCCCTTGTTGTGCATTGTGTGTTAGCTCTCATATGACCCTCGACATGGTATACAAAATAAAATCTTTACTCATAAATGTTAGAGTGTGTGAGTCAGTCAGTAACTCAGTCTGTGTGTGTGTGTGTGTGTGTGTGTGTCCTTCGTAACTCCAAAACCATGAAACCTAGGAGACTGAAACTTGCATGCATATTTAGGAAACTCCAAGGGAGTGCTTGAGTGAAAATTGGGTGTTTGGGTTCATTAAAACACCACTTTTGAAGACAATTAACACCTTATTTAATTATATTCTTTATGACGTGCATCCTCGGACACCTAGGTGTCCCTCGATGGAGTCTTAATTCACATTTTTTTTTGGCTTGATCAACCATGCTTTGACTTAAAACAGGCCACAATGATTTCTTCACGATAAAGTATTTTTTTCACTTTCCTTGCTCATATCATCGAATGCTTGATCATCATACCTACAAATCATTGGATATATTGCAATGCTTATAAATGGCCGGAGACGCCAGTGTTCATGGATTTATTTCATTTCTGCACATGCCATAACCTCAAGAATCTCTTAAATTTAGCCGAATTACCAAATTTAAGCTCCAGAATTGAACTTGGCAGCAGTTCCAACTGCTAAAAAAAAGTTTTCATTTGGCCAATTTGGATACATTTGACATTTTGGCATCACCAGGACACATTTAATAATATGACGGATTGGCGATCGCTAATCGTTTGCCAAGCCAGCCATTCCTTATCAACCATTTTGGCGGAGTGCTTCCTTTAGTATCTTCACAATTCCACGATAGTCTCGTGAATACAGACACAAATATGATATTTCAAAGTTTAGTTTTGAAGCCACTTTGCGAGTACTCTATAATGTTCGCACTGTCACATAATACTGTTCGCACTGTATATCGATCAACTTCAACAAAGTTCAGGGGACACTCACCTGCATTTGGCCCCACATTGTTCTGCAGTGTATCGGGTGTTGGCTAGCTCACTGAAAATGTGCAATTATATTTTGCACCACGTTTCCCCCTTTTTGTACCATCATCTTTCATGATACGAACAGTCACTTCGGCATAGATCAATACATGTTGAAAAGTAAACGTTTCGTTTTTCAAAGTTTCTTCAACCGTTTCATTGGATTTTGGTAAAGATATTTGGGAGTACTCTTCAAGCTTCAAAGGCGATACCGCAGTTCGATACCGGACTTCGGAAGACAAAAAAAATTAGATGACTGAAATGAGTAAAAAATGTTTCTGCTGTGACAAAGCAATGAATCGCCACATCAAGGCAGGATAACCAAGAGGTAGGCATGCTCGCTCTAAGTTGTCTAGCATGGGTTTGAATCCAGACCCAGCTAAGAACTGTCATCCAAGTGTTTCAAATGTAGGGTGATTCATCAATGTGTATGCTGTCTCTCAGATGTATGTTAAACTGGGCATCACATCTGCCAGAATCCCCCCCCCCCTTTTCTCCTCTCCCACAGCAGACACTCCCCTCCCTTCTCTCTTCTCAATCCCTTCCTCCTCCCCTCCCCTCTTCTCTCATCCCTATCCCACCCGTTCCCCTCTCTCCAACCCCTCCCCCTCTCTCTCTCTCTCTCTCTCTCTCTCTCCAACCACTCTCCCTCACCCCCCTTTCCACTCCGCTCGCTCTCTCTCCCTTTCTCCCCCACCCTTTCCCCCTTCCCTGCCTCCCCAACCCTTCCACTCTATTAGGGGGACTGTTAAGGACTGACAGTTTAGTTTGTAATTTAAAACTGCTTCCCCATAGGGTAGCATGTACGAATCAGATTCGCAGTGAGCCGACCAGAGGGGTGCAAAGGTTGCGCATGTGCGAGCATGCATGCTTTCAGGCAGGCCATTGCCAGGTAGATAGCATGGGTTTTAAATGCTGCTACCTGGTTTTATAAAGAACTCAACGGTTAAAAAGAAAATACTGCTGTTTGGGCACATCTCATTGTCCTCTTCCTTTCCCAATCCCACACGCTGCCTTTCCTTCCCCACTCCTCATACTACCTTCCCTTTTTCTCATGCTGCCTTCAATTCCCTTCCCCTCATGGTGCCCTCCCTTCGCCTCCTGTCACGCTGCCTTACCCTTCCCTCACCCCACCTTCCCTTTCCCTCTCCTCACACCACCTAACCTTCCCCTCACAATACCTTCGCTTTCCTTCCCCATACACTGCATTCTCTTCCCTTCACACTGCCTTCCCTTCCCATAACGCTGCCTTCACTCTCCCTCCCCTCATGCTTACGTCCTGCCCTCTTCACTCCCCATGGACATCTCCCAGCAGTTTGCATGTGCTGTATAAATGTGCTGTTTTAAGATACCCCATTTCGTTCAATTCTGTACTTCCCCCCTCCCCCTTCTCCACAAGTCCCATGACCAAATGCTAGTCAAGAACCCTTCCCCTCATGCTTACCTCCTCCCAAACCGCCTCCACCTCCCCACTTGCCCCTTTCTCTCTCTCCTATTCTCCTCACTCCCACCTCCCCTCCTGGAGCGTATAGTGACGTTTGGTGAGGCATCGCTCTCCCCACCCCCTTTCCTCGCTCTTCCCTATTTCCTAGCGGCTAGCTCCCCCGTTCCTCACCCCTCCTCGCTCCCCCTTGCTCACCCCTCCACTCTCCCTCCCCTCTCCCTCCCCTCCACTTGCCCTCTCCCTCCAGTCTCCCTCCCCTTTTCCTCCTCTCTCCTCCCCTATCCCTCCTCTCTGCCCCCCCCTCTTCTCTCCCTACTCCCTTCCCCCTTCATAATCCTGTCAGCAAAGCGACAGGTTGCATTTGCTCACTAGAAACTGATAATTATAGTAGAAGAAAATAATTGCACCGTTTATCATGTGACCATGAAAATTGTGGGAAACAAAAAGGTTGGTTATGGTGAAGTTAAGATGTCAACACGAGAACTGACGATGACTCCAAAATAATGAACTAATTATACCGACAGAATGTCCCTTACCGATTTTGAATTCCACCCGCGTCGTCAGAGATGTCGAAGAAAATCGCTCCCATGGTTAGGCCCAGAAGGAGAGTGACCAGCAGCTGTGAGCCGACAATAGTTATTTCAGTGATGTGAATAACATGCTTGATAATAATTAATTATAGATGGCTGAAATACAAGTTATACAAATGAGGAATAATCACTTGGTGGTACAATATCGAAATATCGGAAAACAGAACATACATTGCCGAACCTTTTCGTATTGCATTAGTCAGGACACACGCAAGAACACCGGATATAGAGACTCAAGATAATCTATGCTCAGACCTGGTTCCCTTGTTGGCTGTTTGAACAAAAAGGAGGGTCATGTAGGAAGTGGAAAACAAGACAAGACCATCTGGCCCATCATGTCCACACACATCTGCCAATATCCACGTCCTCCTCAATCCTTCATCAGGTCAGACAGATTGTCAGGTTGTCAGGTCAGATCAGATTAGATCTGTGACTTGTTACAAGTACCATGTGTACCTGTAATAACATGTTTCATGGTCGGGTTGTCGGCGACTAAACCATCTCCTCCACCAGGTATCCTGGTGAGGAGGGTGTATGATATGGACGCCCAGCAGGATTAAAAACAAAACCTGTTAAAGGGTGGAGGAGCTCCTTGTGAACAAACGGCCATCTATATCTTGTGCCCAACTGTGTCTGTGGACGTCCTCCTGCAGTTGGGTTACTTTTTTATTAGGAGGTTGGTGGCAGGATTTGCACTCCGGCCACCGTAAAACCCTTCATTCAGCAAAACGTACAAAAGCATTAAAAAAATCTGAAAACCCACTCCGTGGAAGTACCTCCTGAGCAGCTGCCCATCACAGGGCAGCTCACCGGATGATGGGATTGGGGCAAAGCCTTCGGGACCCTCACTCTTTGATGACAGGAGGAAAACCATGGGGGTAATCTTCCTGGGTCAGATTTCGGTGGTGTGTGAGGGGGAGTTGCTGAGGTGTCCTCGACCAGACGGCAGTCTCCTTGGGTTAACCTGAGGTGGTCCCTTCGGGTGGGTGCCTGGAATGTCCTATCCTTAAGAGAGGATGATCACCTGTCTCTGTTAACGTCTGAGCTCAAGCGTTTAGACATCGGTATTGCAGCTCTCTCTGAGGTTTGGAGACCGGATTACGGTGAGATCATGGCGGGTGGTTACACCTACTATTGGTCTGGTATCTCTGATGGTTACCATGCCCAAGGAGTTGCTGTAACTCTGTCCAACACGCTGACTCCAATGATAAATGAGGTAACACCAGTCAACGAGTGTATTATGAGACTAAGGATTCGTCACACCTTGAGTTTCATTTCCCTGGTCGATGTAGATGCTCCAAATGAGGTGAGTGATCTCAATGTGAAGGACGCATTCTCTGTCACGCTTGAGTCTGTGGTTGAACAGTGCCCCAGGTGAGATACTCTTCTCGTCTTGGGGGATTTAAACACATCAAACGGATGATAGGGATGGTTATGAGACATGTGTTCATTCCCATGTGTCTGGAAATGTGAACCAGAACAGCACTAAGTTCCTTGACTTTGCAAGAAGTCATCGACTTAGGGTTCAGCACTCACAGGCTCATCGCAAGACTTTGCATTCCAACACTGGTGGTGTGGCAAAGGAGATTCACAATGTGCTCATTGATGGTTACTGGAGGATGATCCAGAACTGCAGGGTCCATCGGAGTGCTCAGTTCCTCAATACTGAACACAGACTTGCTGTAGCAACTCTGAAGTTGCAGCTTAAATCTGGTAGAATTGAACCATCCCAGCTTAGGATGGATGTTAGCAAACTCAAGGATGGCAGGGTAGCTGAGGAGTTTGCGAGCAGGCTGAGTGGGGATTTGGGGGGTCTGGTTGCTTTGAGGATTCAAGCCTGGTGTTGGCGCAGTGGTTAGGACAGCGGCTTGGGATCCAAAAGGTGTGGAGTTCAAGCCCCGTTGGGCCACTGAATTAATACACCAGGGGGTTGACTCAGCCTGTCATCCTTCCGAGGTTGGCGAAATGAGTACCATTGCACTGGGCCGGTGTATACCCCGGTTAAAATAGGTGTACCATATCCCTGTGTCGTAAGAGGCGACCAGGGTTGCGTCAGGAAGGGCATCCGGCGTAAAACATGTGCCAAATCACTATGCGGATCATACGGATGATCCGCTGTGGCGACCCCGAACGGGAGCAGCCGAAAGAAGAAGGTTGCTTTGAGCATTCCTGCAGAGTTGTGGAGTGCCTTCAAAACCACCATCCTTGATTTTGTTGGTGGATGTCTTGGAATTCACTTTCGGGTAAAGAAGAATTTTGTCTCTCAAGGGGCACTGGACACAATTAACCAAATTTACAGGGCCAGGCTGAATGGCAGAGCTGAGATGTTGAGGGAGATGGGGCGTAAAACTGCGTGTGCACCAAGGGTGGACAAGGAGGCCTATGTGTGAGGAATCTGTGAGTGGATAGAGCGTCACCTGTTGTCAAGTGATTGTCATCCTGCTTCCAGGGGAATTCGCACATTGCGTTCCTCAAAGCCCATCCGTCGGTGTACTGCAGTTAAAACACAGGGTGGTGGGATCTTGCAAAGGAGGCTGAAGTGAAGGGCTGCTGGGCTGGTTACTTTGAGCAGCTGTACCAGGCTGATCCACCAGCTGTCAAGTTGGTTGTCAGGGGTGTTACTTTTCTGATTGATGACCCTCCAATCAACTGTGATCCACCTTCATTTGTGGAAACACAGGCTGTGCTGAACGATTTGAAATGGGCTATTGCTCCTGGGATCTATGGCATCCGTGCTGAACTTCTCAAGGCTGGTGGAAATGCTAAACTCACATCGTTGCATGCAGTTCTGGGCTCTGCCTGGAACACAGGCATCATCGCAACTGACTGGAAGAGAAGCCTTGTTGTCCCTCTCTGGAAAGGGAAAGGTGATCGCCAGGACTGTAACAAAGATCGAGAGTTGATGCAGGTCTCATTTCTGGGCAAGGTCTTTGCTTGGATAATTCTTGATAGGGTTCACCAACATCTGCTTGAGCACCAGTGTCCAGAGTAGTCAAGGTTTACACCAGAGGTCAACAATTGACATTATCCTTGCTCTTCAGGTCTTCACCAAATGCAGATGAGAGTTTCGGCAGGGGCTGCTTGCAGCCTAGGTATATCTCTGTAAAGCATTTGATTCAGTGAATCGGGATGCGCTCTGGAGGATTCTTGGTCTTCCTGGGTGTCACCAAAACTGAACAATCTGATGTTTAAACTATACTCTGGTACCGAGAGTGCTGTGAGATGTGGTGATACCATCTCTGACTTATTTCTAGTTGTTCCTGGAGTTAATCAGTGGTGTGTACTGGCCCCCACACATTTCAGCCCTTGTATGGACTGGATTCTGGGGAGGATGTCAGAGAAATTAAGCTGCGGTGCATCATTTGGGAATGTCATGATCTCTGACCTTGATTTTGCAGATGATGCAGTCATCTTTGCGGAGACTCTTGATATCCTTTTGAGGGCCCTTGATGTGCTGAATGAGGAGTCAGAGCTGCTGGGATTACAGGTTTCCTGGGTCAAAACTAAGATCCAATCCAAGCTCTCAATAACATTTTGGATTTTGATATCTTGTCTGTTCTTGTTTGTGGAGAGGAAGTTGATGTCCTGGAGAGATTCATTTACCTTGGCAGTGTTATTCATGTCTCTGCTGGCTCTGAGTCAGTGGTCAACAGACATCTGGGTCGGGCCTGGGGAGTCATGGATTCATTGGATCATTGGGTGTGGCGCTGCCGGTACCTGTGCAGGAGGACAAAATTCTGAGTCTTCAGGTGGTTGGTGCTTCCAATTTTGCTCTATGGATGTGAGACTTGGAATCTGACCAGGGATCTGAGACGGAGACTTAATTCCTTTGGTACCAGGTCTCTTCGTTGAATCCTTAGCTATCGCTGGTCGCACTTTGTGTCCAACGATCAGTTTTCATGCTTCGAGAATGTTTGGTGGAATGAAGGATTTTATGGTGGCCGCAGTGCAAATCCTGCCACACCTCCTAATATGAAGTAACCCAACTGCAGGAGGACATCCGGAGACACAGTTGGGCACTAGATTATGGATGGGCATTGGCTCACAAGGATCTTCTCCACCCTTTGACAGGTTTTGTTTTTAATCCTACTGGATGTCCATATCCAAACACCCTTTTCACCAGGAAACCTGGTGGGGGAGACGTTTTAGTCACCGACAATTAGACCATGGAAGAGGTTAGTACAGGTTTACATGATACCTGGAACAAGTCACAGATCTGATCTGCCCTGACCTGACATGACAATATATATATTTATATATATATATATATATATATTTATATATATATATATATATATATATATATATATATATATATATATATATATATATATATATCTTCTTCTTCTTCTACTTCTTCTTCTTCTTTCGGCTGCTCCCGTTAGGGGTCGCCACAGCGGATCATCCATATGATCCGCATAGAGATTTGGAACATGTTTTACGCCAGATTCCCTTCCTGACGCAACCCTGGTCACCTCTTACGACACAGGGATATGGTACACCTATTTTAACCGGGGTATACACCGGCCCAGTATACTGGTACTCATTTCGCCGACCTCGAAAGGATGACAGGCTGAGTCAACCCCCTGGTGTATTAATTCATTGGCCCAAGGGGGCTTGAACTCAGGACCTTTTGGATCCCAAGCCGCTGCCCTAACCACTGCGCCAACACCAGGCTCATATATATATATATATATATATATATATATATATATATATATATATGAACATATATACATATATATATATATATATATATACATATATATATATATATATATATATATATATATATATATATATATATATATATATATATATATACATATATACATATATACATACATATATATATATATATATATATATATATATATATATATATATATACTGTATACATATATATACATATATATATATATATATATATATATATACATACATATATATACTGTATACATATATATATATATATATATATATATATATATACATATATATACTGTATACATATATATATATATATATATATATATATATATATATATACATATATATACTGTATACACATATATATATATATATATATATATATATATATATATATATATATATATATATATATATACTGTATATATATATATATATATATATATATATATATATATATATATATATATATATATATATATATATATATATATATATATATATATATATATATATATATATACTGTATATATATATATATATATATATATATATATATACTGTATATATATATATATATATATATATATATATATATATATATATATATATATATATATATATATATATATATATATATAATGACCCGTGAACCCTTTGGGTTCCCGTTGTGACAGCAGTTGATGAAAAAAATCATTTCAAGAAAAAAAAAGATAGCTCCAGCGAACTATACTGCTGAGGTTGTTTTTATTGATCAAATGCTCCCAAAGAGTACTTGACTGAATCAGGAATTGATTTTTTAATATTTTTTTTTTCATTGTCCGATTTGAACAAAACTTGATACTTCACACCGCAGACGAATGGTGAGTAAGGTGGCCCTAAAATGTTTGCGCTGTCCTTTACCATTTTGGCTGTATTTCGGGAATATACATGCATACATACAAGATGAGAGTTTTAGTAATACATAGAAGATATATATGTTGTTGTGGATTTGGAAAACTCACCCCGAGGGAGAGCATACATTGACACATAGGTGACCTGAGGATCAGTTATTTCATTAGTCTTTCTATAGATAGTCCTTGGTCCCTTGTCAAAGGGCTTTTTGGAGTCATGCGTTGGCTAGGCTGTTTGTCCAGTTTAATGTCATCCCCCTATAACGTGTGCGATAGGATTAAGTGTAGCTCGACAAAATCATGACAGGCACAGGAACTGCTTTATTCCAATCTGCATATCAATATGCAAGGCTGTAATTACACATTTCCTCCCTTCTAGATCTAATCCCCACCACAAGTAAACCTACACGACAATAAATGAACATTTTACTCATTTGATGGACCCTAGAAAATAGCATAATCAAACATTACAAGACCATCATTACATTAGAACACTGCAATCCATCACTTACAGCAAGTCACTGAAATGCACCATCTCGTTGATTGAGCACAGTCGTGAAACATACCCTGACTCGAGATTTTGAGGGGATTATTCTGCCCCAAAGCTGGATCACTTCACAGATCCAATCTCTCTGGAGCCTTATGGTGTCTCTGCAGATACCACTTTGTCCTGAGAGCTACCTCAGTTGGTTGAGATGCAGCCTCTGTTGATGCTGGTTGGTACAGCATCAGTTTCAGTGGGAACCGCTTCCGCTGGTGTAGGTATCTCTCCGTTGACCCCGACCCCTCCAACTCCATTCTTACAGGAGGGTCTGCTGATTGGAAAGGTTGAGCTTCACAGCTCAGCACGGAATCCCGCATTTGGTCGACATGCCATTTCCAAACGCAGGGCCCAACTGCAACATTATAATTAAAGGACCCGTCTCGATCTTACAGCACCAGTTACCCACTTGTGGTCCTGATGGTAGTCGTACACAAGAACAGGCTGTTCTACCAGAAATTCACGCATGTTGCCTTTACCTCCACCAAGGGCCTGTTGAAAAAGTCTATCGTTGATCCTTTTTCTGATATTAGGTTCAACTGCATCCAATCTTGTATGTAGTAGTTTGCTCAAAAACATCTTTGCAGGACTCTCTCCGGTTGTTGCATGAGGAGCATTCCGGTAGGACATCAGGAAACGGCATAACTTTGCTTCAGTGGTGCCCTTCTCTTCCCTCGCAGATCAAAAACCCTGTTTGAAAGTTTGGACAAAACGTTCAGGCAGCCCGTTTGTGGCTGGATGGTAAAGAGCAGACCGAATGTGTTTAATTCCATTTCTTTTCATGAAGAGGTTAAATTCATCCGATGTGAAATGAGGACCATTATCAGATACTAGCTGTTCAGGTATGCAATTCCTGCAAAAATCTCGTGCAGTTTTGTGATGGTTTGTTTTGGCATAGTTGACTTCATGACAAATGTCTGGCCATTTGGAATGCGCATCAACCACCACCAGAAACATCGTGTCAAAAAACAGTCCAGCATAATCCACATGTATCCTCTGCCATGGGGCCGAGGGCCACTCCCATGGATACAAAAGTGACACCTGTAGCATGTTCTGATGTAGCTGACATCCATCATGGCACTTAGTTATATGTTCAATGTCCTTATCAATTGAGAGCCACCATACATAGCGACGTGCCAATGCCTTCATCTTTACTACCCTAACGTGTCCTTCATGTAACTATCCCAGCACATGACTGCACAATGATTGTGGTGCAATAACGCGTGTGCCCCACAACGGCCAGCCACAATGGGCTGACTGTTCATCCTTCCGGTTGTATTAAGTTTGACTCTGTTTCGCCTCTGGAGACCAACTCTGAGTGACAGACTGTAACACTCGATACAACACCATGTCACGTTGCATTTCCCGTCTGATCTCATCACTTGTGAATGGAAGTAATTCAAACTGTGGCATGTGAAACACTTAAACTGCATCAATATCCTCCTCTGCAGATGGATGGATGATCTCAAGTGGAAGCCGTGACAGGGAATCTGCATTACCGTGATCGGTCGTACGCTTGTATTCAATGTTATAGACATGTCCAGCTAAAAACAATGCATATCGTTGCAGACATACGGCTGTCATCACTGGTGTGCTTTTGTGAGGGTAAAGGATGGATAGCAAGGGTTTGTGGTCCGTGACTAGGGTAAACGTCCTGCCAAAACAATGGTGAATTTTTTTTTTACCCCCAGATAAGAGCCAATGCCTCCTTATCTATCTGCAAGTAATTTTTCTCTGATTAGGTTAATGACCAAGATGCAAAGGCTATTGGCCATTCCTCACCATCTTCCATGACATGAGAGAGTACACTCCCTAGACCATATGGTGACGCATCACTGGAAAGTCGTAGAGGACTGTTCGGATCATAATGTATAAGTACTACATCAGAAGCGATCAACGTTTTTACCTCCATAAATGCTTTCTCGCAAGCCTTTGTCCAACTCCATGTGTGTCTTTTCTGTAGTAGCTGGTGCAACGAACGGATGGAGAAGTGTTGACAAATTTGGAAGGAAATGATGATAATAGTTTACCAACCAGAGAAAGGAGCAAAGTTGTGGGACATCTTTCGGCTTTGGTGCTTCGGCCATCGCCTTTACCTTGTCAGATGTCTTACTTAACCATTCCGCAGTGATTTCATGCGCGCAACAGGTTAGCTTTTTCTTTGAGAAACAGACATTTGTCTGGGTTTACCCGACAGTTGTGCTGTTTTAGCCTCTGCAAAACCAGTCCCAGAATTTGCAAATGCTCTCCGTTTGAATTCCCGGTGATGACTATATCATCGATGAGACATTGTACCTTTTGTATTCCTGACAATACCCAATCCATGGTACATTTCCACACTCTGCAGGGCATGATGCAACCTCAACCACCAGTCCGTTGTACTGGTACAGACCCTTGTGTGTATTGATTGTTCAGTACTTTTTGGAATCTTCTTCCATTCCCATCTGAAGATAAGCTTGGTGTAAATCAAGCTTGGAGAACTTCTTTCCTCCTGCCAATGTTATCAGTATATCCTCCACATATGGTAGTGGGTATTGATCCACCTGAAGTGAGGAATTTATTGATACCCTTAAATCCCCACAAAGCTTAATATCTCCATACAATGGGGACTACGGGCGAGGCCCATTCGCTCAGTTCTTCCTTGGAAATAATACCTGCCTGTTCCAATCATTGAAGCTCAGTGTCGATTTTTGGATGTAATGCATATGGAGCTGGCCTCACCTTGCGAAATACTGGCTTACTGTTTGTCTTTAAGCTCAACCTTGCTTTTGTGCTTGTCAGAGTTCCAATTTCATCCTTGAAGATCTCAGAGTACTGGTTGAGCAAGTGTTTCAACTGAGCATCAGTCAATCCGGAAATGGTTGAGTCGACATATATTGACTTGGCAGTGTGCCAATCGAGCTTGATCTTCTGCAACCAGTCTCTTCTAAACAAGGCCGGGTCCTGAATGTCCACAACATACAAATCCAGCACAGAGGATTTCTGATGGTACTTTACCAGCACTCATAGCTTGCCTTTTAGTTGAATTTGCTCACCCGTCAAAGTACAAAGTACAGCTGTAGGGTTCTTTAGTCTCAGATTTTTGTTTAGCTTGGAGTACTCACACAATGAAATGATGGAAACTGCTGAGCCAGTGTCCAACTCCATACATACATTTCTCCCTGCCACATTAAGGTGAATCCAGGTGACATCCAGCTTGTTGACATGGTTGGTTTCAATGTTAACTGCAAGCAAGTCTCCCTGGTCATTGTTACTGTTGCTACGACTCACAGGATGTACATTTGTGTTCGTTTTCTTACCAGGCTTCCGGCATCTTCTTGCTTCAAGTGATACCCTTCAAGTGATGGTCATAACATGCATCGTGCCGGAAATAACAAGTGTCAGGGTGATGTTTCCTTCAGCTTCGGAAACAAGACCCCCTGTAGTTTCCATCATTCTGGGCACCAGACGACCTGGAAGGCATGGCCCCAGCCTGAGTCGTCATCTTGTGGACCTCGGTCCTCCCTTATTCCGTAACTTCACAGAGTCTTTTGCAGCATTTTCCATGGCAATTGCGAGTTCAGTAGCTCTCCGGAAACTAAGCTCACTTTCCTGCAACAGGCGCTTCTAAATACTCTCACTCCTCAATCCACAGACGAGCCTGTCTCGTAATGTGTCATTTAGATTATCACAAAAGTCTCAGTGCTGAGACACCTTTTTCAACTCGGTGACAAAATCACAGATCGATTCTCCGTCACACTGATCACGTTTGTGGAATCGAAATCGCTGTGCAATTATGCTGGGTTTTGGGCATAAAGGATCCTGGAAAATTTTCACCAATTTCCCATAAAGCTTTGTGCATGGCTTGTCTGGCGCAGTGAGATTTCGAAGAAGTCCGTACATTTTGCTGCCAACTACGCTAAGAAATGCTGGCACTCTCTTTCACCAACAATGCCATTCACCAGAAAATACTGCTCCAGCCTCTATGAATATGTTAGTCTTCCCGCCCTTCATCAAAGGCTCGATGCAACTGATATAGCCTGCTTTATCTTCGTGGCACAACACAAATGGTGCCCACTCACAGTCTGAGTTCCACGGCCCTTGACGCTCCAGGCCCCAACATTGTCTTGCTGTTGCAGCGAAGCTCAACGGGCCTTGGACTTGCACAGCAGCTCAGCGTCGTTCAAATAATTTTACCGCAGTAAAGAAATCCCATCTTCGCCACCAGTTTATAACTTATGGGATCAGATTAAGTGGAACTCAACAAAATCATGGCAGGCACAGGAAATGGTGGGCCAGGAACTACTTTATTCCACACTGTATATCAATAAGCGAGGCTGTAAATACACCACACCCCTCCCCCTCTGTTACTTGCAATCTTTCCTCCTTCACACCATCGTTCTGCTCAATCTGCTCTGTTGCTTTCAATCCTTCTTCCTTTACACTATCGTTTTGTTTAATCCCTCTGTACCTTTCAATCATCCCTCCGTTACCCCATTGGCCCATTTCAATGGTCCACCAATAATCTCTCCTCCATCAAGCATCCTTTCAACAGTCCCTCCTTCACCCCATCGGTCTTACCTTCAATCCTGTGGCTGTTTGGTCATCCCTCAGTTGTGCGGAGTTCCTTCCCGTGTTCCCTCCATCTGCACATTGCTTGGTAACCCATCTGGTGCTCTCGGATGCATGCTCGTATCCCGTTTTGCATGCATGTTCGTGGCACTTGATGCTCGGCACAGCCTGGGGGTGTGGTGCTTTTTGCGGGCGTAGTACAATGCAAAACAGCGCGAAGGAGGAGGCTGGGGGCTTGTGTTGTGGCTTTGGGCGTGTAAAGGGTGGGGCAGAGGCTTCTTTGAAACTTCCAACAGAGTAGTGTGACAATTTCCACAAGTGATGTCATGCACCCGCCCCCATCGGCTGTGGACCAATGAGAGGGGGCGAAGGCTTGTGGGAGGAGGGGTAAAAAAGCTGACATGAAGAAGAAGAAGAAGAAAAGACGCAAAGAGAACTCATGACAAGATCGCGTCAGCAGGGACAAAGAGCGCTCCTGAGCAGACAGCTCAGAAAGCAGAAAGGGAAGAAGCAAAGGGTAGAAAGCAGAACAGAGGGTGACCACAGAATACTGAGGGAAGCATAAAGGAGAAATGAATGGGACAAGCTCATATGAGCAGAAGAGTGACACTGAGAAGGCTCATGAGGGAAGGAACAAAAACGTGTGAGGGGAGAAGAAAGGAAAGTTTCACGGACAGTTGATGTCGAGCTTCAGTGGAAAAAGAACACTCCTTCCACGAGCGTCATCCTGCCCTCTCGATCCTCTCAGCCACGAAGGACGAGGAGGGTGAACGGCGACACCTCATCGATGGGGGTCTGATGAGGAAAGATCTGAGGCAGAGGATGGTGAGTCGCACATCCAGCTTGCATATCTGGGACACTAGAGAAGACTCGCCTACTATGTCCGGGCACCTCAGGGACGTGGTCGTGTGTCCGCATCGCTTCACATCACCACTGCCCATCTTCCCCATTTATTTTCCTCCGCATTCTCCTGTGTATTTTTTGTGAGGTGAGGGAGAGAAGGAAAGACTACTTTCCTTTTCTCCATTCATTACTTTTACTTTATTTTCAAGTCCTTGTTTTATTCTTTGCCCTTGAGTGAATGATGGCCAAGTCTTTTGTTTAAGTAAGATTGAAGAAGAATATGTGTTATGGTTAAATCTGCTCTTATGTGCCTTTTACTTTGTTGCTTAGAAATCCTTGCTTTTAAATGATTGCTTGCTTGGGTGTTTGTAATAAGTAATTGATTGTTGCTGTTTCCAGTCTGTCTCGGTTGTCTTTTCCTTTATTGTTCCAATGCAGTGCATACGTAAGGTTAGACGGGATGTTCCACCCCAATAATTTGCTTTGTCAGCCAGTGCACACTCACTGCAAAGCTCGGCAGTAATTTGACTGAGTGCTGAGGGTACTGACCCTAATTAGACGGCCATCCACAGGTAAGGTATCACGCGAAGTAGTGCAACCATGCCAAGATTGGCTGTACCAATCAGTGTTCGTAGTTGCTTAGCGGAGTTATCTGTGCCTTGCGGCCTCAAGACCGGGCGTTCAGGAAGGAACCAAGTTCTTCCCCTCGTGGCAAGCCTCGAAACCCGGATCAGTGATAGGCACGTGCACGCACACACACACACACACACGTTTTATATATATATATATATATATATATATAT
>NC_140970.1:8583743-8721243 GCF_056783735.1 Eptatretus burgeri | reverse complement strand
TACCGTCATTTTTTATGAGGGGCTTCGGAAAGTGGGCGGAGCTTAGGGAAAGTGGACTTGGTTGATGAAAAGTGGGAGTGGCGTAGGAAAGTGGGAGTGGCATAGGAAAGTGGGCGTGGCTTATGAAAAATATTGTGTGGCTCAAGAGGTGAGGTCAAACAAGAGCATTGAAAGAAGTTTATCGGGTTCTCCGTGTGTGTGTGTGTGTGTGTGTGTGTGTGTGTGTGTGTGTGTGTGTGTGTGTGTGTGTGTGTGTGTGTGTGTGTGTGTGTGTGTGTGTGTGTGTGTGTCTGCAATGCGAGGCTCCACAGCACAAACCAGCAAACCGATTATTTTTCAAATGGTAGTCCTTCAAAAATAGGGTGACTATTTACCGTCATTTTTTATGAGGAGTGCCAGTTGGCAAAATAGCAATGGGAAAAATCTTGCCAGGCAGAGGAACAATTGTATGTGAACCAATACATCTTGGCAATGAATCTTCATCGGTGGATCGGTCAGAATGAAAAGCATCGTATCGAGCGCTTCGATCCAAGCGAATCCCTCGTTGCCTACTGGCTTGTTTGTTTGTTTGTTTGTAATGGACAGCTCTGGAGGCCAGAGGAGTCAACCGATTTCGTTGAAACTTGACAGGTAGGTTCATACCAGGATCTAGTTCTATGCTTTTGAGCACCGTTGATATGGACACCACCGTTGCCAAGCAACAAGACTTTGAATTTTTTGAAAAATCATAAAAAATTAATTTTTTTGAAAATCAAAAATCGGCTTCCAGGCTTTTATGCGTACTATAATCAACCTTTTTGTTAAATATTTTCAGCCCGACCCGTCAAAAACTGTATGACTAGTATGCAATTATGTAGCGACCACCCATGTCGCCTACTGGCTTGTATGTCTGTTTGTTTGTAATGGATAGCTCTGGAGGCCAGAAGAGTCAACCGATTTCGATGAAACTTGACAGGTAGGTTCATACCAGGATCGAGTGTGATGCTTTTGAGCACCGTTGCTATGGACACCACTGTTGCCAAGCAACGAGACAGAATTTTTTGAAAAATCATAAAAAATTAACTTTTTCGGAAATCAAAAATCGGCTTCCAGGCTTTTATGCGCAATATAATCACACTCTTTGTCAAAAAATTTCAGCCCGATCGGTCAAAAACTGTATGACTAGTATGCAATTATGTAGCGACCACCCATGTCGCCTACCGGCTTGTATATCTGTTTGTATGTAATGGACAGCTCTGGAGGCCAGAGGAGTCAACCGATTTTGATGAAACTTGACAGGTAGGTTCATACCAGGATCTAGTTGTATGCTTTTGAGCACCGTTGCTATGGAGGCCGCTGTTGCCTATCAACGGGACTTTGAAATTTTTGAAAAATCCTAAAAAAATTATTTTTTCGAATATCAAAAATCGGCTTCCAGGCTTTTATGCGCACTATAATCAAACTCTTTGTCAAAAATCTTCAGCCCAATCCGTCAAAAACTGTATGACTAGTATGCAATTAAAAAGCGACCACCCATGTCGCCTACCGGCATGTGTGTGTGTGTGTGTGTGTGTGTGTGTGTGTGTGTGTATGTATATATATATGTATGTATGTATGTATGTATGCATGTATGTATGTATGTATGTGTGTGTGTGTGTGTGTGTGTGTGTGTGTGTGTGTGTGTGTGTGTGTGTGTGTGTGTGTGTGTGTTTTTGGTTGTTATCTCCATATGTGGGTTTCATAAGGTGGAACTGAGTCCTGCAGGTCTCGAAGGTTCCACCTCTATTTCAGTTAGGGATCATGATTCATGGACCAAGTTGTAAAGTTTTCTTTGTTCTCAAAGTTTTGTTCTGAGGGCTCTTTTGAGGATTGTCACTGAACCCCGAACAGCATCCAAATGCAGGTTGTTTGTAGTAATATTTCCAAGGATGGATTTTAAGATTTCTGTAAGGTTCTTTTAATCATTAACGTTGCTCCATTTATTATTGGCACAATTTTGGTGCTCTTCAGCTTAAAGGCTCTTTTCACTTCATTTTTGAGGTCTTGGTATTTCATCATTTTCTTGATTTCTGCATTGTTCAGGCGAAATCGCTGGGTACTGAAATTTAAATTAGCAATGCCCTCTTTTCTTTTTTGTACCTCAGTACTATATCCATTCGCAATGCTTTGTTTTTATATTTTATGTTCACACTAGACAGGATCATTAGGTCGTATGTGAGCTTTATTTCCTTGTTTTCAGTAATTACTTTTGGTTCACGTTTTTCAGAGTTTTCTGGAACTGGGATTTTGAGACTTTTGCAGATGTGTCAGTGAATTACTCCACAAACACTGTTGTGCCTTGGTATGGACAGCTGCTCTGAAATGTGTTTTCCACATCGTGATCAGAGGTGGCTCGTACTTTCTGTTTATACCTTGCAAAATATACACTTGTCCGATTGACTCAGTCTTGCCATTTTCTTCAAGCCATTGGTATAGTGTTCTTGGTCTTGGGCAGTATAATGATTAGTTCTCAATCCCAGTTGAACTGACCTCTTCTTAGCCATTCCAAATAGCCTTCTTTGGCAATACCCAATCTGTCCCAACTCTTTTTTTAATACCTTCCTGCTTTTTTTTTATCATTTTCTCAGTTGTCAGTGTACATCTGTTGCTATTTTGTTTTATATTTACCCTCGCCAGAGAAGAGAGTATTACATTTGGGTCCGTTTGTCTTTGTTTGTTTGTTTTTGTTTTGTTTGTCCGCACAGAACGTGTTTATCTCTGCAACCGCTTGTCGGATTGAGACAAAATTTTCACCAAAGGAGAGACTGACTACTCATGTAGAATGTTTTAACAATAATTATGACGTCATAGATCATGTGGTGTGGCAGCCATGTTGGAAAGAAAGGAAAAACGTTGGACCTCTATCTCTTAAACCGCACCAAGGAAAAAATTTAACTTGGCACATAACAAGTACTTCTCATGGGGAATAAGTATGATTTTTAAAATGATGTCACAGGCACCTTCATAATGACGTCATAACTGCATACATAGAATGCGACATCCAATCAGTATGAAAAATTGAGGGTCATCTTGGGATAAATTGGTCCCCAGAAACAAAAAAAATGATGATGTCATCGGTCACGTGGTTCCATAGCCATATTGTTTTTTTAAAAAACCTTCAAAATCTTCTCTGAAACGGCTGAACAGATTAAAGTGAACCTTTAAACATATGACCATCTATCCATGAGGAAAAAAAACTTTCACACATATGATGTCATAGGTCACATGGTTTGGCAGCCATATTGGATTTACCCAAAAACCTATAAAAAATTATTCTTCTCCAGAAGGACTGGACAGATCGAGGGGAAACATCACACAAATGTTCCACAAATCTTGGGTATACCAGGGTTTTCATGAATAATTGATAGGTTACATTGTTTGGCAGCCATATTGGATTAAGCGAAAATCTTTTTAAAAGTTCTTTTTCCTGAACCGCTTTATCAATCGACGTGAAACATCACAATTATGATCTGGTAGTGATGCGGAATATATGTTTTCAATTTCAACCTGATTGGACTTGGACACATGGTGTGGCAGCCAGAATTATTAATTTTTTTGATCTGGGTTCTTTTTCATTTTTTAACTTTTTTTTGAATTAGACTCACTTGGCTGCACCTGGATGGGTTTAAGAGTAGAGGAATAGCAGCTGAAACCAGAATCCTATCCAGGCTCCTCCTGATGACTTTGTCTTTGCTTTTTACTTGATTGAGTTCCTTCTGACGACTCCAATACAGGACTGTACCTATTTGGTCTTCCATTTGATTTGAATTGAATTTATTTTACTCCCATTTGGAATTCAGTTGAACAATAACAATTGTCATTGGTCAGGGTCAAGTGTCCAATCAAAGTGCAACATCTTGGTACTCAGTCATCACTGCCAGCAGTTATAAATTGGCAGTTCTAGATATGCCTCTTATTATGTAACAGCCCATTGCACAAACACCACACAAAACAAGTCTTGTTTTTTTTTCTTGTTTTTTTTTTTTTTGCAATTGTTAGGGCTGTATTCATTGCTGTTTCGGTTTCATGTGTGACATCTTCGATTCACACCTGTCTTTGGAATTTTTTGCTGGGTGGGTGAGGGGTACCTTCTCTGGTTTGTTGTCTTCATGTTTGCTTACAAATTGAATTAGGTAGTCTGATCACTTTTCACCTACTCAGCCAATCCCACTGTTGTCACTCTGTGCACTTGGTTGAGTTCCATCAAGCTGCTACCTCATTCTCGTCTCGGCAGGTACATTCCCGGGCCGCATTGATTTTTGTAGAAAATTTTGTGGATGGTGAGGAGTTTCCTTGTTTTGATATCTATTTTATTGATATCAGCTTGTGGCCAGTTCCACAGCTGTACTGGAATTCTGGCATTGTGAGTTGGTTAATAGCTTTGATTTTGTTCTTTGGAGAAAGGGATGTTTTCAGGACCAGCCTCATTCTTCGCAGGTATTCTTTTGTGCATTTGTTTGTGACATATGTTGTGGCCCTCTTCTACTCCGAGGTATTTGAATGATGCTTTGTTGTCTAGCTCCTGTATTGGTGTATTTAGGTAGATTTTTATGTTGTCAATTTTTGTTGGTCTATCTACCTTGTACAAATGTGCACTTGGCACATTTATCTTGGCCAAATTTATTTTGAATGTTGTCAGAGTGCTGTTCCACTCCTTTGAGTTGTTTTGCCAATTTTTGGTGATTTTAAAGCCAAAATAAGTGTCACCTTTCTTGTCTTTTTGGACGTTCTCTTATTTGACTTCAGGGTGTATCCATATGCTTGCTCATTAATGAGGTTGCTCAGTGGGTCCTGGGCCAGGCAAAATAGGAGGGTTGAAATGCTGTCTCCCTGGAAGATCCCATGATCTATCTTCACCCTGGTACAGTGAAAACTCTCAAATCCGAATTTCTTGGGATCGAACAGTATTTGTATCAGAGAATTTTTTAGATTTTAGAATATGAAACATTATTTATTTATTTGTTTATTTTTTGTTTGTTTGTTTTTCTTTTCGAAATCGAGGCTCGTGGAATAGCAAAAACATTGAATGGATCAGGATGCAACAGAACAAAAGGAACATTATAGAGAGGGGGGGAAACACAACAGCAGGGTCAAAGGAAAAAAATAGAGCGAGAGTTGGACAGATAAGGGATGTGGGGACGAATAAGGGGGAGAGGAGGACACACAGGCATTGTGAAGAGGTTGAACTACCACTTAAAAGTTTTCTTCACAATGCTTTATCACTCTCTTAAACATTTCCTGTTGGGAGGAACCCAGACCATTGGGAGATGACGCATCAGTCGAGACCGTCCAATCAGAATTGACTTTGTTGATTGGTGTCTGTTGGAGTTCTTCATCATTAATCACTCACTTTGTGCGAATTCAACTGAAGAGAGCACAACAAAAAGCTTTGTGGTTTTCTTTTTATGATAATGTCCTTCAAAATGTCTCTGTTTATGTCTATATTAAAGTTTTGTAGTACCAAACATGTTTTTTTTTGTTCATCAAATATCATTGAAGGTATTTCCTTTAGGTGTTGCTTTTTTTCCTCCAATCTGCCTACCTGTTGTGTTCTTTTGGGTCCTCATATAATCCTTTCCAGAAGTGTGTGTGTGTGTGTGTGTGTGTGTGTGTGTGTGTGTGTGTGTGTGTGTGTGTGTGTGTGTGTGTGTGTGTGTGTGTGTGTGTGTGTGTGTGTGTGTGTGTTATTGAGTCCACACATCCCCAAACTTTAATGCAGCACCACTTGAATGGCCTGCTTCAAAATTGCACCCAAATCGCCCTTCAGCACCTGATTAAGGAAGTATGTTTGCATGTGAAGGGTATCGTCCTCATTCACATATAAATTAATTCATACTAATGGATTAAGGTGTTTATTTTTTACTTTATACAAACTAAAGCCGATGTATTTTTAATCCTACATAAGTATGTGGGAATTTATTTGGTGACTTATTGATCTCGAATGTTGCTGAAGGAACACGAAAAGCTATTGCAATGGTGCTCGGGTGTCGATCACTAAGTGAGTGAGTCCTCACTGATTCTCAGTTCTGTTATAATTGATACACTTCAGTGACAATCTGTATTATTAAATGCTCTTTGTTGCTCCTGGAGCTTAAATAATTACCGTTCTCTAATGTATTGTTGAGTGCAGTCGAGTCACCATTCACGACATCCAAAAAGAAGTCTGCAGGATTGTTGTGAGCTTCACATTCATAGCCTGGATCAATTTGCACACACAGCAAGAAACACACAATTAATATTTTTGTCACAAACTATTATATATATATATATATATTTTTTTTTTCACATACAATTAACGTTTGCATGCTTAACATCAACAAAACTTTCCACTTTTACTTATTTTCACCAAAAAGGTGCCAAGACAGATCCCCTAACGACTACTAGTCAGTCTTCTTCCCACCATCAACATATAGATGCCATCTTCTTTGGTTTGAGGGGCTGTCTTCAAAATCTGGACACCTGCTCCAGAATTGCTTTGTTTTACAAATATTTATGTGTAAAATGTCGAGGCCCATAGAAGAGCTGGAAGACAGAACCAAATGGAAAGTTGAAAGACACACCAACAGCAGGGTAGAGGAAGACAACAGAGACACTTGGAGGAACAATGGATGAGAATAAAGGGAAGGCAGAAAGACTTAGGCAGTTGTATACAAGCTCGAGCACAGCAAGAAAGAAGCTGAAAGAAGAGGAAGGAAAAAACCGAGGATGAAACAGCAATGGAACAAAAAAAAGGGAAAGGTGGGTACATGGAGAGGAAAGGGGGGGGGGCACGATGACCTGCATGGAATAGCTTGGGGAGCATTGAAGGTAGAAAAGATAATGAGTAGAATGATTAGGCACTGAACAACGATCTTGAAGCCCTGCATGGAAGGATGAGATTGAACAGACTGAGAAAATTGGTTCCACTAGTGAGAGAAAAAAAAAGAGGAAGAAATGAGTGGAGGTGAGCATTGAGCCTGGATTTTGAAAGTTCCACCATAAGTTGGTGACAGGCAGACCATATGCACCCTGGAGAAACCTAGAGGGGACAGAGCAGAGAAAGGACAGAAGGTGTAAGATGACAAAAGCGATGGATGAAGACAAGCCACTGACCTGTCTGCAATGTGAGAGTAACTGTCCCTGAGATTCAGCTTCATCAAGAGAGATTCCAATGATTTTGAGGAGCATGGATGCTCTCCATGGTATCAATATGTGAAAGGTGTGAGGCAGGTGTGTCAGCCAAAAGTAGAGAGGAGTACTCCATTAAGCTGTGGATGGCAGCCTTGGAAGTTGTTTGCAGTTCAGATTTGCCAAGGAAAGACTTGGCATGTGGTAAATGCACAGCTGATGGCAAGCTTTGAAGGCCAACTCGATTTCTGGTTTGCCCAAGAGAGATAATGTCTGAAGATGAGCCCCAAAAGCTTGCCAGATGGTACTTTCAGAGAAACATAGTAATTGCATATAGGGTTTGTCAGGATTGAAAGACATTAAAAGTAATGGAGTAATCTCCTGATTCAATAAAAGTCTGATGATAAGGAAGAGACTGCTACCTTACCTATCTCAAGGAAAACAGTACTATGACAGTGGCCACAGAAATGATAAGGAGACTTTCTGGGGAATCAGGAAGACCGTTGATGAAGATGATAATCTGAATTGGGTCCAAGGCACTGCTTTGGGAACGCCAGCCTCACGCTGACTGAGAGTCAGAGATCTCTCTGACAATTGAAAATTCTCTATGTATTTTCTGATGACTTCACCCTCTGCCGTGACATCCCTCATCTTTCAGAAAGGTGAGCAGCAGCCTATTCCCTCTCTTCAGACCTTGAAAATATCACAAACTGGTAAAACACTTGGAATATGTCTTTCAATAGTGACAAGTTTCACACTCTCACTATCTCTTTCCGAAAGGACCGTCTGGCAAACCCGCCTTCCTCCATTCTTAACAATCCCCTTGAGAAAGTTCAGTCGATCAAACTCCTGGGTCTCACTATCAGCCATGATCTTTGTTGGGCGACCACATTTCAAATTTGGCCAGCCATCGAATGGGCATTCTCTGTCGTACAAAGTCCTTCTTTTGCACACCTGAACTCTGATCCACCTACAAGGCTTTCATCCACAGCTCGATGGAATACTGCTCTCCCCTCTGGGCTGGCTTCCCTGCCTCACATCTTGCTCAGCTTGACACTGTGGAAACCAAGTCCTTTGACATCATTGGAATCTCCTGTGATGAAGCTGAGTCTGTGGGCTTATCACTTCACCATCTCAGACAGGTCTGCAGTCTAATAGTCTTCTACCACCTCCTTTCTGGTTTTGCAATCTCTGCTCTTTCCATGCTTTGACCCCCCCCCCCGCCACCCCACTGCCCAGGTTTCTGCAGGGCTCAAATGGGTCCACCATCAACCCCCAGCTTTCTGGTGTAACTACCTCAATCCAGGATCACTGCTGACCTCCACTCATTTCTTTCTCTATTTTCACACCTGTGGAATCAACTTCCACATCCTCTTCAATCTCGTTCTTTCCTCCAGGTCTTCAAGACAGCTGTTTCACCACCATCTCAGATCGTCCCCAATCCAAATCCATGATCTTTTCTACCCTCGTTAACCCAATCAAATCCATCCTCCCAATTTTCCAGTTTTCACTCCTTAGAGTTTCCTTCCGCATCCATCTTGTCCACCCCTATGCATCCACCCAATGAATCCTCTCTTGCCCTCCATTCCTCCCCACACCCATTGTTCGTGTCTCCCTCTATCTTTGCCTTCAACTCTGCTCTTGGTGTTTTTCCCATCTCTCTACTGCTCCTTTTGTGTACTTGCTCTTCCCATGAGTCTCGACTATGCATACAAAAAAATGGATAGGCTGAGAGATTGGAGAGCAAGGTGGGGTGCCAGTTTGAGATTTGTCCAGATGGATGGCCCTGATCTCAAGTCTGAGATTGAGGGCATCCATCTATTGTTGAGAGTGGAGAAGCAACAAGTCCAGGGTAGAGTGGCCAGGTCTAAATCTCAATTGATGGTCTGATCAGTGTGACCACTCCTCATTTTCATAAATGCCAAGGTGAGCCAATGAAAAAAGCCAAGAATTCACAAGGTTTCGGAAAAGCGATGATAATAGAAAACCTATATGCCAAGAAAACCTATAGAAAACCAAGACGCCAAGGTGAACAACGAATAGCCAAGATCTTGTGAAAAAAGCCAAGGAGTGGTCACACTGGGTCTGATATCAGACAGTTGGAGAAAAAGAAGAAATTTATGTCACCAATGATGATGGATTCCATGACCTCGCTGATGATTGGAATTAAGCTGATAGGCCTGCAGTTTAGGGGATCAGTTTTTGCACCTTGCTTGTTTAATGCTGTGATGTTGGCTGACTTACAAGTGGACGGAAAACGACCAAGGGCAAATGACAGGGTTAACAGAGCAAAAAGAAGATGTCAAAGTCATGAGCTTAAGTTGGACAGAAATCACCTGTGGAGCATATGTTCAAAATTTTGCTTGATCTTGATTTTCAGTCCAAATATATAAAGCATGAAAGCATCGCCTTGTGATTATTTTGACTTTTTGACATTTAAGAAAGAGGCAAAGGTCACTTGCACCATCGGGGTTATGATGCACCTTTCCTAGAGAAAATCAATTGGACCACGCCACATCCCTAACTCACAATAATATTTGTATCAGTTGTAATTTTCATTGCACTGTACCAGTTGTAATTTTGATTACATTTTAGTGGAACCTTTACAGCAATACAACCTTGTACTCCCTGGAAGGAGAAAGCATGAAGACTTTTTGCCATTCTTCTGTTAACAAAAAAAAAAATCTCAATGAAGTGTGAGGGCATTGACTCCCTCATGAGAAAAGATTACATGTAAGTATTTATTTGATGCAATCCAAAGAACTCTCCACAGACCATTAATATGGATGAATCCCCAAAACGGGCAATCTGCATTGATCAACTGGAATTTACCTTTGTTGACATCAGCACGAGTCTCAACAAGGAAAAAGTGAGGCTCACCATTTGTGCTAAAGTAGGATAAAGCTTTCTGCACAGGTCCGTGGAATATCATTTGACCATCAGCGAGCAGTGTAAGTGAGTCAAAGAGTTTGAAGATGGCGTACCGAGGTTGGTGAATTGAAAAGATTATTGTTTTTCCATTTCGTGACAACCTGCACACATCGGTCGTTGAGACATTTTCACATACTACTTCTGACAACATAGAGTTATAAACGGTTTGATTTTTGAAACAAAAGAAAAACGAATACAGTCAATGTGTGAGTTAGCCTATAAAAATATAAATTATAGCAAAATGCAGAGGTATAAAGATGCCACTTTAACCTGCGTAACAGACGCATGACTGCATTGGCTGTGCTTGCATCAAGTCCTGTAGTTGGTTCGTCCAAGAATAAGACCCCTGGATCTGTTATAAGCTCCATTCCAATGTTGGTTCTTTTTCGCTCGCCACCTGACACACCACGTATCAACTCTGTGCCGACCTGCTCTCAAGCATTAGGATGGGAGGTGAGACCGTTTTGAAATAAGTCATTATTAGTCTAAAAAATAAAAACGATGGATGCATAACATTGTCAAAAAATCATGTAGTTTTGCTTGAAATTTTTGTTTCAGTTTTCATTTTATTTGTGTTATCATTTTGTCTCATGTTTGGTGTTGGCTTTATGGTTAGGATGGTGGGCTTGGGATCTGAGGATCCTGAGTTCAAATCCCACTGCTGTTGAATTAATACCAGGTGGGGTTGACTCTGCCTGTCAAACTTCTGAGGTCGGCAAAATGAGTGCCAACTTGCTTGTATCCTGTGTCGGAGTGGCAACCTGTCCAGGATTGTGCCCAATAGCCAAGAGACTGATTAAGCAGCACCAATGCTCTGCACAGAGTATGCCTTACTGCCCCCCCAAACCAACTGACAACGATATGTTGCATATCTGCACCAGTCCAATCACCACCCCCATTTCACTGTCGAGTGTAGAAAGTATGCATTTGAACTTCATCTTCACAAGTTGCTAATGCATCCTTTGCTGTTATTAAGATTTAGAAACACTCAAAAAGCTCTGATTGATCAATGGTTCGATTCTGACCTCGGCAGAGTCATACCAAGACAATAAATGTAATTGTTATGGGAATAATCTTTAATTGTTAATAAAACTGTTTCGGAGAACAGAACGATAGTTATTCCTGAGCATTTGTTTGGGTAAGCATGATGTTTAGATCTAAACAAGTGCTAAGAAAGATTTGTGATATATATATATATATATATATATATATATATATATATATATATATATATATATATATATATATATATATATATATATATATATATATACACACTGCCCCGATGTGTGTGTGGGAGAGCACTGCCCCGATGCCATATGCAGAGCTGTCGCATGCGAATAAGAGTGGACGCGCAGGCTCGTAGTGCACGAGGACCGTATCCTCTGTGAGCAGCTGCTTGACGTGGTCGAACGCCGCCTGGTGTTCAGGCCCCCAAGCCCAGCGCTCGTCCTTCCTGAGCAACCGCGTTAACGGCGCAAGCTGTGAGCTGAGCCCGTGCACGAACCTTTGGTAATACTGAGCCATACCAATGAACGAGCGCAGCTGCGTCTTGTCGCGAGGCGGTGGCATGTGCTGAATCGCCTCCACCTTCCGAGGACCTTTCAACACCTCCTCTGGCGTGATGATGTGTCCGAGGTATTCCAAGTGCTGCTTGAAGAACGCGCACTTGTCCCTGTTCAAGCGCAGGCTGCATGCTTCCAGCTTCGTCAGCACTTGGGCAATGTTTGCAAGGTGCTCGTCCGCCGTTTTCCCTGCAATGAGCACATCGTCCAGGTAGGTCTGAGCGGGCAGGCCAATGCAAACCTGATCCATGGCTTTCTGCCACAAGGCGGGGGCCGAAGCAATCCCAAAACAGAGTCGGGTATATCGATAGAGTCCTTGACACGTGTTGATTGTCAAAAGGTCGCTACTCCTGGGATCCATCGGCAGGTGAAAATATGCATCACGCAGATCAAGCTTCGTGAAGTATTGACTCCCCGCCAATCGTGCATATATCTCATCTATTGACGGCAGTGGATATTTCTCCACGCTGAGCCCCGGATTAACCGTGGACTTGAAGTCCCTGCACAATCGGACGTCTCCATTCCGTTTCAGCACCGTGACGACCGGGGTGGCCCAATCTGAGTACGACACCCGTTCGATCACTCCACAGGCCTCCAGCCTATCCAGTTCACCCTTGACCTTGTCCCGCAGAGCATACAGCACCGGTCGTGGTTTACAAAAACGAGGAACCACCCCCTCCTTCAGGAAGAGCTTTGCCTCCACGCCCTTGAGTTTCCCAAGGTCGTCCCAAAACAAACCTTGATGTCTTTGAAGAATCTTTTCCAACTGATCCTCCCATCGGCTCGGCACAGGTTGCACAAGGTGAACGGCGGCCCAGTCTAGCCTGATGCGGGTCAGCCAGTCTTGGCCTCGGAGAGACGGACCCCTCCCCCGCACGACGTACAATGGAAGCGCGGCGACCTGGCCTTGGTACTGCACAGACACGTCTTCCATCCCGACTGGCGTTATCTTCTCGCGGGTGTACGTGAACAGTGTGAGGTCGGACCTGATAAGCTTCAGGTCGTTGAGTCTACGCGCGGTCTGCTCGCCAATGATTGACACCGCCGCTCCTGTATCAACCTGAAACGTGATCGGCATGGTGTTCACTTCGACTTCCACCATCATCGGGCACGCCGTCGCAGGACCAATTGAAAACTCCAACGGATTCCATTCAAATTCGGTACGATTATGGCTTTTGGTCCAACTTAGATCATTGGCTATAAAAGGCTTTTCCATAACACTTCGGATATTCGAAAAAAATCGATAAATCGATATCCCGCATGGGGGTATCAACGGCTGCCGGTTTCACCCCGGGTCGCTGAGGTCGCCTCGCACATCGCTGTCCATGACCTTAACGGTGGCCAACGCCCCTCATCACACACACTTCAGATGACCCACCTTGTGACAACCTAAACACACGGTGCTTTTAAACGGGCACACACGGCGCAGGTGTCGACCTCCGCATCCCAAACACGTCTGCGTGGTCACCTCGCCGCTCGTGCGGCCACGAGGTGACGTCTGGCCCCGACCCGCACTGAAGGTCGTGCGTGCATCCCGGGGCGCTCGTGACACCGCGTGGGCCCCTGGGCCATCCGGCATGCCGTGGCCAGTGATGGCCCGAACATCTTTATTGCGCATCTGGATGTACATCAACGCTACCCCTAGCGGGCGAGTCATGATACATGAAAACCCAATCACGTGATACAGCACAGTTTCATTTTCAATATCCCGATTTGTTGTCTTTGGTTTGTAACTTGTTTTGAACATCATTTTGTTTTCTTGTTTCTTGATTCTGATTTCTTTTTAACATTTTTTTTGTTTTTTTTTTCAAATCAAAAAATGGCTTCGGCGATAAAATGATGTCTGCGCTGTCGCTGATGATTCGCCAAGAAGTGATGAAACCAGTCTGGCATCTGAAGGGGTGTGTTGCATTGGGATTCTCATGTGTGTACTATTTGTGAATGTCTTTGCAGTTGTGGAAGAACTCTGGGAAACTTTGAAACTGCAAAGGGCTCATCTTCGTATGCTTTCTTGGTTGCTTTATGCAGCTTCTTCGGCTATAAGAGGATGTGAGGAGTCAATGTATTTCTATAATCAATGCCACCTGGGTTTACCTGATTCGATGAGAGCTGATTGGTTATTCCCTCCATTCACAGGTGAGAGAAGTGGGTGGGTCTTTCTTTATCATTTATGTATTGACTGCTTTTGATGTATGCATGTGGTACATGCTTGGGAGCATACATATTGCTGTCTGATGCTCTCGCTTTGTACCTCTGTTGTGTTTGTTCAGCACGTTTTTTTCAATTTCCCCCTCTTCTTTATGTTGTTTGCCCTGCGTTTTCGTTCGTGTTTTCCCCTCCTGCTTTTCCCTGGCCTTCCTCCTGTCTGGGAGGCTTTGCCCACCATGCAGGAGGGGAGCTCCATGCAACCTCTTCCCTCCGTCTTCCCCTTTTATCCCTAGTGTTGTCCCGCCCTCTCAGGAACCACAGTATGGTGAGTAGGCACCATAATTGTGTTCGTTTTCAGTTGGTTAAGGGTGGGCCCATTCTGGCTGGTGAGACGTTTCGTCGTGAGGTTTTGTTGGGCGTGCTGGGGTTTACGGCTGCCGACTTTTTTGCCTCATCTCTTTGGCACGGAGCTTTTTTATGTCCTTCCAGTCCTCTGGAAGGCTTTCCAAGTTCTGGGTGCGATGGACTGCCACTCGGTCAGCTGGGTCTCTGGCTGATTGGGTGGTTGAGGCCCTCACTGACCATGAGTGGGTCGTGACAGTCCACCTCGACAATGACAGTGTAAGCGATTACAAAATTAAGTCTTGGTTGTCTTGTTTTGTCAGTCAAAACCCCACCATGGCTTATCCAAGATGGTTTGGTTATATGTACTGGAGCTTGGCAATATCACGTTAAGTTCCAGGTCCAGGATGATGGAATGGTCACCCACATCCCAAACGGGTTTGTTATAGGGATGGTCCGTGGACAAGTGTTTAATGTTTTCCGACAAGTGTTTAATGCCTTTCATCAATGATCTCTCAGACTCTCTGGAAAATCCTCTTTATCTCTTTGCTGATGACTCCACCTTCTGCCGTACCATCTGTCATCCCTCAGACCAGCAAGCAGCAGCTTCTTCACTCTCTGCAGGTCTTGATAAAATCACAAACTGGTCCAACACGTGGAACACGTCTTTCAATCCGGACAAATCTCACACTCTCACTATGTCTCTCCGAAAGGACCGTTTAGAAACTCCCCCACCCACCCCCCCCATCCACTTTCTCAACAATCCTCTGGAAGAAGTCCTTTCTTTCAAACTTCTGGGTATCACGATCTGCCATGATCTTTCCTGGGAAAGCCACATTTCCAACCTCGCCTCCAAAGCCAGTCACTGACTTGGAATCCTCCGTCGTGCAAAGTCCTTCCTCGGCCCACCTGAGCTCCTGACCACTTACAAAGCTTTCATCCGCAGCCTGATGGAGTACTGCTCTCCCCTCTGGGCTGGTGCTCCTGCCTCCCACCTTTCTCAGCTTCACGCTGTGGAAACCAAGGCATTTCGGATCATTGGCATCTCTCGCGATGAGGCTGAGTCTCTAGGCCTCTCACTCTCTCACCACAGGCAGGTCAGTGGTCTTTCTGTCTTCTACCGTCTCCTCTCCGGTCACGCCCTCCCTGCTCTGTCTGTGATTTGTCCCCACCATATTTCTGCAGGGCGCTCAAAGTCCGCCAACAACACGCTTCTGGTAAAACTACCAAAATCACAAATCATTGCTCACCTTCACCCTTTCATTCTTCTTTTTTCCCGCCTTTGGAATAAACTCCCTTACACTAATCAATCCCATTCTTCCCTCCAGGCCTTCAAACAGCTGTTCACCACCAGCTCTTATCATACCCCATCCAAATCCTCTATCTGTTCTACCCCCGTTAATCCACCCCAAACCCACCTCCTTGAAATTCCCTGCTTTCCTTCCTGAAAGCACCTGCAATGTCCATCGTGTATTCCCCATGTTCCCTCTCCCTTCCACAGATCTCCTAATATCTCTGTTCACCACTGTTTTGTTCTTCCCACTCCCACCCCTCTTGTCCCATGCTCCAACTTGCTGTGCATTGTGTCTTAGCTCTCATATGAGCCTCGACAATGCATACAAAAAAACAAAAATGCGGGGCAGCCCAACATATGCCGCAGATGCGGTCAACTGGGTCACATTGTTTCTGGGTGCAAAGAACAATTTTGCTCCCAGTGTGGCCAGTTGGGACATTTAAGAGAGCACTGCACCACACAGGTGCAGTGTGCCAGGGAACCCCTTCCACTCGTGCCCGCAACACTATGCCAGTAAGATACGTGCATCTGTGGGTGTGGGTAGGGCAAGGGGAACTGTGCCTGTGCCTGTGGCTGTGCCTGTTCTGCCTCCCTTCCTCCCCGCAGTTGAGGATGAGGGAAGGATGGAGGATGAGGAGGACATGGAGAAGGAGGAGGAGTAGGGGATGAAGGAAGGGGCCGTAACCCTCAAGCCTCCCATAGAGAGAGACTTGCATGTGGTTGTGTCGGATTTCAAGCCCACTGGAGTGTGAGGGGAGGAACCGACTGAGGTGGCTCCGGCAGTGGGCCAGTGGATGTGCCTGTCTTAGAATAAGCTCCGCTTCCAGAGCAGTTGATTGTGAACTCCTCCTTTGGTGCAGAGGGCAATGAAAAATGGACTACAATTAAAAAGCGCCATAGGAGTAGCAATAAAGAGGAAAGGCTCCCCTGGGCAAGGCCCCACACATCAAAAATAATCCGGCAGAAGCCAAGGGCCCTGTGGGCCTCAAATCCCCCATTCGTCCGGCCCATCCAGGTCCAGGGTGGAGCTCGCTCGGCGGGGTCGGGATCAGCCAGGGAGGGCTGCAGCAGGTCTCCGGAAGACCTCCGCCAGAGCTTCCCATTTCAATTCCCCCCGTTCTTCCCCAACCTCATCCCATAGCCGTCTTCACCATAATCCGGAGACGACTGCAGCCTTAACATTCGCGGATGTGCAAGGTGGCCCTCGTTCTCCTCGGGCAATAAGGATCTGCCCAAAACAGGAAGACCCTTCTTGCCTCGGGTAATAAGGGTCTTCCCGTCTCCGGAGGGGGAGGACATGGCTCTGCTTCCTGGGGAGAATGTCTGTATTAACGGTGAGTGGGTCTCCGGCATGCTCGTAGCCCCTGGCTGTGGGAATAACCATAGGAATAAAAAGCATGGTAGCCCATCGTGTACTGCCAAGGATGGAGGAGCGTCATAGGACCCATGACTCCCCTTCCGTGTTCTGCACGTTAGTTGGTGATTAAATGCATTATTAATTTAAAATTAACATATTTGAACGTACAGGGAGTCCGTACCAAAGTCCGGAGGATCAGCGTGTTTGAAAAACTAAGCAATTTTGAATGGGACATCTGCCATTTGTAAGAATACCATATTCTGCACAGGGAGTATGTATACCTCCATGCAAATTGGTGGTATGGAGAGTCGTATTGGTCTGGAAGTAACACTAACAGTGCGGCAGGATTAGGGTTCCTTAGTAAGATCTCAAATGTCGAACTCCTTAGATTAGATGAAATTATTCCGCAGCGATTGGCCTCGCTCAGGGTGGTTGTGTCATCAACCCCGCTGACCCTGGTTAATGTGTATGCCCCTCAAAGAGCATGTGAAAGAGGGGAGCTCCTGCGACAGTTGGAGCACCTACTTTCCACCTCTGCCCCTATGATTGATGGGGGAGATTTTAACTTAGATGTGGACAGATTTGTCCAGGACTCATCGATGTGGGCCCTTAAAGGGCTTGTTCAGGATTTTAGGCTGAGGGACACGGGTGCACGAAGGAATAACATCACCTGGACCGTTGCGCATGGTACCAGATAGGCTAGGATCTATTACTTCCTTTTGTCACCAAATTTTGGTGACCCGGATGTGGTACTTCACATGGTGGCCTTTTTGGCCCACTGTTGTTTGTCTCTGGGTGTAGAATTAGATGGGGTGCATGCCCGGCGCTCTGAACTCTGGAAACTTAACTGCCACCTTTTGCGGAATGACAGTTTCATGCTTTCCTATGTTTGGAAGTATAGGGATTGGCAAACCATTAGGTAACTCTTCCCGACCGCAGCAGCCTTGTGGAAAGGTGAAACGTAGGACCGCAGCATTTTTTCCGTACGGCCAGGTGAATGAGGGCCACGGGGAAACAGGAGTGTTTGAAGTGCTTGCAGGCATTTTTTTTTGTATACCTTGTCGAGGCTCGTATGATAGCTAACACACAACTCACAGCAAGGGGGCATGAGACAAGAAGGGCGGGAGTGGAAGGGACAAAACAGTGGGGAACAGACACATTAGGTGAACTGTGGAAGGGAGAGGGATGGGGATGGGACGGGGAACATGGCGAAGAGAAGATGGACATTACAGGGATTTTCAGGAAGGAAAGCAGGGGAATTGAAGGAAGTGGGCTTGGGTGGATTATCGGGGGTAGAAAAGATCGAGGATTTGGATGGAGGGTGATAAGAGGTGGTGGTGAACAGCTGTTTTGAAAGCCTGGAGGGAAGAATGGGAAAGAATAGAGTGAGGAAGTTTATTCCAAAGGCGGGAAAAAAAGAGGAATGAAAGAGTGAAGATGAGCAGTGATTCGTGATTTTGTTATTTTTCCAGAAGGGGGTTGTTGGCGGACCTTGAGTGCCCTGTGGAAATGTGGTGGGGACAAATCACAGAGAGAGCAGGGGGGGCAAGGCTGGAGAGGAGTCGGTAGAAGACAGAAAGACCACCGACCAACCTGCGGTGATTGAGTGAGAGGCCCAAAGACTCAGCTTCATTGCGGGAGATGCCGATGATCTTAAATGCCCTGCTTTCGACAGCGTGAAGCCGAGAAAGGTGGGAGGCAGGAGCACCAGCCCAGAGGGGAGAGCAGCACTCCATCAGGCTACGGACAAAAGCTTTGTAAGTGGTCAGGAGCTCAAGAGGGCCGAGGAAGGACTTTGCATGACGGAGGATTCCCAGTCGGCGACTGGCTTTTGAGGCGAGGTTGGAAATGTGACTTTCCCAGGAAAGGTCATGGCAGATAGTGAGACCCAGAAGCTTGAAAGAAAAGACTTCTTCCAGAGGATTGTTGAGAAAGTGGATGGGGGGGTTTTCTAAATGGTCCTTTCGAAGAGACATAGTGAGAGTGTGAGATTTGTCTGGATTGAAAGACATGTTCCACGTGTTGGACCAGTTTGTGATTTTATCTAGATCTGTAGTGAGCGAAGAAGCTTCTGCTTGCTGGTCTGAGGATGACAGATGGTATGGCAGAGGGTGGAGTCGTCGGCAAAGAGAAATAGAGAATTTTCCAGAGAGTTGGAGAGATCATTGATGAAAACCAGAAAAAGAACAGGGCCCAGAATGCTACCTTGAGGAACTCCAGCCTGGACAGGAAGAGGGGATGAAAGAACTCCATTTAGGGCCACACGTTGACTGCGACAGGAGAGGAAGTCTGCGAGCCATGAGTGGAGATGGCCTTGAATACCATGGGAAGAGAGTTTGGTAAGTAGGGCAGGGTGCCAGACTGTGTCAAAAACACGTGATATGTCCAGAGATATGGCTCGGATTTCCTGTCTGGCATTGAGGACCTCCATCCATTGATGGGAGAGCGGAAGCAGCATATCCAGAGCAGAGTGACCTGGTCTGAAACCAAATTGATGATCGGAAATCAAGCCATTGGAGAAGAGGAAGGATTTCATGTCTTGAAGCGATGATGGATTCCATAACCTTGCTGATGATTGGGAGAAGGCTGATTGGTCTGTAGTTACAGGGATCTGTTTTTGCACCTTTTTATGCAGGGCAGTGATGTTAGCAGATTTCCAAGCAGATGGCAGATGACCTTGGGCAAATGAGAGGGTGAATAGAACAGAGAGAGGGTGCGCAAGAGCAGAAGAGCAGGCTTTGAGGACACGTGGGCTGATGCCGTCTGGACCGGTTGCAGAATCTGAGTCGAAGTTTGAAAGCAAGCTCTCCACCTTGTCAGGAGAAAAGGACACAGAGTCCAGGGACAGTTTGGTGTGACTGGGTAAGGTGGGTAGAGAAAGTGATGGGTTTAGGACAAAAGATTTAGCTGCAAACACCGAGTTTAGACATTCAGCTTTATCATGTGCGGTATCAGCAGTGCGGCCATTTGAGGTAAGGGAGGGGATGGAGGGGGAACATACACCAGAAACAGATTTGATTAGACGCCACCAGAATTTTGAGGAGGGAGAGAGGTTTGAGAGTTCAGACTTGAGATGATGTTTTCTGGCTCTCCTGAGGGTAGATACACACTTGTTCTGATCTTTGTGGAAGGAACTGAGATTGCCCTCAGTTGGGTTTGCTTTCCATGAGGCAAAGGCAAGTTGTTTCAGGACAACTGCATCGCCACAAGCTTCAGTAAACCAATGGCGAGAGGAAGGGTAGGACAACTGAACACGAGAGGGGATAAATCTGTGCCATAAGGGAGAGCAACTCTCTTTGAAATAATTCCCAGAATGAGTTGATGTTTGAGAAAGTCGTGATAGGAGAGCAGTCTGTAAGTTTGATGGCTGCTCGGAGACCCTGCCAATCGGCTTGAGTGAAATGCCAGACTCGACGGCGGTGAGGTGGTTCTCTGATAACAGCCAGAAAGATGTCCACTTTGACAATGTCTGGTTTGTCAGTGGCAACCTGTATTGAAAGATCTGAAAGGTTTGAGCGAAGGCCCCGGATATTTGAGGTCCACACTTTTAATGAAGAGGTAGGGGAGGAGGCTTTGGGTGCAGGGTGTGGAGGGGGAGGGGAGGGGGAGGGGGGTAGGACAAGGGACGAGGGGGGTTAAGGAGGGTTGTTGAAAGAGTGTGGGGTATTGCAAAATAGCTAGGGGAGGGGGCCGAATGAGGAGGAGAAAAGGCTCTGTGGTGCTGGGGGAAAGGGGGGACAAGAGACAAGGAAGAAGGCAGTTGAGGATTTGAGGAGGTGGAGTGAAGAGATGGAGGTGAGAGGGCAGTGGAGGGAGGCAGCTTGGTGGATGAGTGGGGGGGCAACTTTGAGAAGGATGAGTGAGGGGGATGAAAGGTGGGAGAAAGGTGAGGGGGGAATTTTTGAGAGAGGTGAGAGGGAGGCTTGGAGGGAGAAGAGTGGGATGGTTGCTTTGAGAGTGAGAGTGAGGGGTGAGGGGTGAGGGGGGTGAGTTGGCACTGAAGTTGGAAAAAAAGAATGGTTGATGGAAAGCGAACATTCATAGCAAACTGTAGTTTTTTAAAGTTTCAGGTCATTGATGCAATTTAACACAATTCTTGATGGATGCAATGAAGGCGAATTCAGAGAATGGAGAGAAGAAGCGCTGTAATAGTTGGATTTTTTAGGCAAGGAATGAAGGAGAGCTCGAAATGAGAGCAGTCTGTGAAAATAGCAGAAGAATAGTGCATTATGAAACAGTAAAGAGTACCACATGTGTGAGAGAGGAAGATGAAGCATTATAAGATCGTTTTTGTTGTTAATATTAATGTTTGAGAGAGTTTTCAAGAGATTAGGTCATGCAAGTATCGAAAAAAAATCGAGGAAGACGAGGAGGAAGATGAGAGGAAGAAGAAGCAGAATCGGGAGAAGGTCAGAGTGTTGTTCTTGTTGTTCTTGGGTATTTTTTTATTTTTTATTTTTTATTTTTGAGATAAGAGAGATTAGTTGGGAGAATGGGGGATGTTAGGAAAGTGGGGAGGATAGAAATTGAAGGTAATGGTGAGAAAAAAACAACAAAACAAACAAACAAAAAACGATCGAACACCGAGTGGAACAGGTAGGCCTAAAGCCTAGGCCAAAGCCTAGGCCTCAAACACCCGGTAAGAACGTCAACAAAAATACTCACAAAATAGCACGATTTTTGAAACAAAACCAAACTAGGAACACACAGTAACATGCAGGTGAGAAAATTACACAGTCAAAACGGGACAGATAACGACCAGAAACTTAACTTTGAGAACGTCAGCAGAGAGCCCTGAAGGAGACCTCTTGTCGCTCCAAACCCGGAACCGGAATTCCTCCAATTGGAGGCATACCTCCAATGCTTGCATAAGAAACTCTGCAAAGGAATTGACGTGTCGGAAAAAATCCGCTGGGTGAAGGGGAGGATTTTTTGCCTTCTTGAAGCCAGAGCGAGGACCATAATCTTATAAAGCAGAGTGCCAGTGTTTGAGGAAAATGAAAAGTGTACCAGATTCTTCTTCCAATGATGTTCCAGGCAGAAAGGCATTTTGCTAAAGGTTAATGTGGAGGGAGGCTGTGTTTCAAACTCTGATCAAATTTTTGAAGCGGTGGAGAAATATTACTCCAAGCTCTTTGAAAAACGACCAGAAGATCAAATCTTGATGGCCGAAGTTCTCAACCATCTGAGTAACAGCCTGACTCCTGAACAGCGGGAGCACTTGGAAAGGCTGGTGAGCTTTGAGGAATTGTCCTGTGCCATTAGGGATTTGGCCGTGAATAAAACGCTGGGCACCTGACAGCCTGCCTGTGGAGTTTTATTTCCGGCTTTGGCACGTCCTTGGTGAAGACTGTCTGGAGGTAGTACGAGAGCTACCCACCTCTCCTAGACTTCCAGATTTGATGCGCCGAGGCGAGGTGAACCTTGTTCACAAGAAGCATGATCGGGAGGATATGTCCTACTGGTGATCGATCACCTTGTTGAATGTCAATTATAAAGTACTAACCAAGGTGTTGTCGAAGAGGGTGCACGGTATCAGGAGGGATCTTGTGCACCCAGATCAGATTTATGCTATTCCTGGTCGCAGAGTGTCTGACAGCCTGGGCCTGGTTCAATAGGCGATCCAGTACATGGAGGAAAGAGGCCTCCCACCGAGCATCCTCAGTTGCGACGAAGGGAAGGCGTTCGACAAAGTGTCTTAAGATGGCCTCTTTGGACCGCTTTTTTTCTTTGGATCAAATTTGATGCATTGGGTTGACCTTATATATCGGGATGTTGAAGTTCGTGTTTTGGTCAATGGACATCTTTCGGGGATCTTCCCATGCACTTCTGGGGCCAGGCAGGGCTGCCCAATGTCACCAGTCCTTTTTGTCCTTTGAATTCAACCTTTTGCATGTGCACTGCCAGCAGACCCATCCTTCCCAAGGGCTCTGGGTGCCCGGATCCCATGGGGAGCACCTCAAGTTCAGCCTGTACATGGATGACGTGTCGGTTTTCATCACTGAGGCAGTTGCATCTTGACTCCAGAATGGCAGGTGTTTCATCACCGATGCCAGGCTGGCAGGTCTTTGTGAGATTTTTGGATGGCCTTCTCCTCCAAAGTTAATCCTAAGAAGAGTGAGGTCATGCAATTTGGTCAGCACAGGACGGGCTCTGCCCCTCTTGCCCATACACAAAGTGTAGAGATCAATTTAAGATCCTCGGGGTTTGCTTTGACCCAGGAGAACTGGCAGAAGGTCACTGAGGATTTTGAGACCAAAGTCGCTTCCTGGCGGCTTCGTCGCCTTTCCATGGAGGGGTGTAATTTAGTGATCAGGAATGTTTTGATTGGTAAATTATTATATTTGGCTGGAGTCTCCCCAACTCCTCCTGTGGTGGGACAGGCTCTGGAGGGACTGGTTTTCAACTTCTTCTGGGGTACCCAAGCAGAGCATAGGAGTAGAGTAATTGCCAAAATGAGCCAATCCTTGGGTGGGAGGGGTGTCCCCAGTCCTGCTTGTATGTATGTCTGTGTTTACATGTGCTCTCAAGGATTTGATCGTGTCTGAGGACCCGAGTCCCCAGCTGGTGTGGGAATTTTTTTTTCCTGGGGACGCTCATGCGGCAGATGGAAGGGTGGTCCCTCCCGCTGTCTCGGCCCTTTTCGGGGTCGATCCCGCAGCCTTTTCGGATGTTTGAGAGGTTAGTCTGGGATCAGGACCTGCTGACCCACCGACTGGTTGGTTGATGGTTGTCGGGGGTCCTGGAACACCTGCATCCCAGGGAGGTGCTGCGGGAGGTGCACATCCTTTGTGGACACCCTGTCGCAGCGCTACCACCGAAAAAAATTGGCAGAATATTTCGGCTCCTTGTCTTATGAATAACCACAAAGACATTGCATGGCAGGCTGCCCACGAGTGTGTTCCAGTCCAGGTGTTTTAGTTCCAGAGGAACCTGAAGTGTCTGTCCAGTGTCACCGACCCTGATGCACAGGGGAAGAAACAGTCAGGTATGTCCTTTGGGAATGCCCTGTTGCCAAGGGGGTCTGTTCACGTGCGGCCGGCCTCCAAGAAAGCCATGTACCCTGGCTGGTGATTAATAGACATAACATCGCTGGGTTCTGTGGGCTCTGTCCACATTCAGTGCCCATCTGACAATGGAAGTGGGCTTGGAGGATAATCAACACCATCAAGACTGTCCCAAGGCAAGTGTGAGCAAGAGGATTCTATTCCAGGGAATGGATGGATCGTGAAAAGATATGGGGCATGGCCCTGTCCTGCCTGTGGAGGTACAGGCTAAGGCCTAAGTCACATTTGCCACGGCGGCCATGGGGTCTCCAAAATCTATGGGCACTAGCAACTATATGGCGGCCGCAGTATTTCCACGGTCACACAATGTAGCAGTCACATTTGTTTTTATTTTTTGGGGAGCCGCACGGCGTATTTATAAATTGTGGAGACCAAAAACGTGGGGTTGCCGTACGGTCTTTGATTTGATGTCGCACGGTGACCTTAGGGCGTTCCTGCGGCCGCCATAGAATTTTCAAGGCAGACAAAAGGTGCCCACAAGGTGACCGCAAGGTGACCGCAGGGGGGCCCTAAGGCGAACGTGTGGCCAGACGGACGGTAACGAGTGGGTTCATTTTTTTTTACCAGTTCTTTTGTTTCGGCGAACGTAGAAATGAAAAAAATTATAACTTCGCGCTATAATTCCACAGCGACCCCTATGGCCTGTAAAATATAGCCAAATGGGGTATGGCCACCCTGAGGCCACCTCAGAAACTCTGCGGCCGCCGCACGCTTCTGTCAATTCAGAGGGCGTACGGACGCCGTATCCTCGCCGTTGAGCAAATGTGACTTAGGCCTGAGCGACAGCCGAAGGGTGACATAGCTCTTTATAGTATATATATATATATATATATATATATATATATATATATATATATATATATATATATATATATATATATATATATATATATATAAATATATATAAATATATATATATATATATATATATATATATATATATATATATATATATATATATATATACACATATACAGTGGGGAGAACAAGTATTTGATACACTGCCGATTTTGCAGGTTTTTCCCACTTACAAAGCACATAGAGGTCTGTAATTTTTATCATAGGTACAATTCAACTGTGAAAGATGGAATCTAAAACAAAAATCCTGAAAATCACATTGTATGATTTTAAAATAATTAATTTGCATTTTATTGCATGAAAATAAGTATTTGATACATCAGAAAAACAGAACTTAATATTTGGTACAGAAACCTTTGTTTGCAATTACAGAGATCAGGCGTTTCCGAAAGTTCTTAACCAGGTTTGCACAGACTGCAGCAGGGATTTTGGCCCACTCCTCCATACAGATCTTCTCCAGATCCTTTAGGTTTCGGGGCTGTCGCTGGGCAACACAGACTTTCAGCTCCCTCCAAAGATTTTCTATTGGGTTCAGGTCTGGAGACTGGCGAGGCCACTCCAGGACCTTGAGATGCTTCTTACGGAGCCACTCCTTAGTTGCCCTGGCTGTGTGTTTCAGGTCGTTCTCATGCTGGAAGACCCAGCCACGCCCCATCTTCAATGCTCTTGTTGAGGGAAGGAGGTTGTTGGCCAAGATCTCGCTATACATGGCCCCACCCATCCTCCCCTCAATACGGTGCAATCGTCCTGTCCTCTTTGCAGAAAAGCATCCCCAAAGAATGATGTTTCCACCTCCATGCTTCACGCTTGGGATGGTGTTCTTGGGGTTGTACTCATCCTTCTTCTTCCTCCAAACACGGCGAGTGGAGTTTAAACCAAAAAGTTCTATTTTTGTCTCATCAGACCACATGACCTTCTCCCATTCCTCCTCTGGATCATCTAGATGGTCATTGGCAAACTTCAGACGGGCCTGGACATGCGCTGGCTTGAGCAGATGGACCTTGCGTGCGCTGCAGGATTTCAATCCATGACGGCGTAGTGTGTTACTTATGGTTTTCTTTGATACTGTGGTCCCAGCTCTCTTCAGGTGATTGACCAGGTCCTGCGGTGTAGTTCTGGGCTGATCCCTCATCTTTCTCACGATCATTGAGGCTCCGCGAGGTGAGATCTTGCATGGAGCCCCAGACCGAGGGAAATTGACTGTTATCTTGAACTTCTTCCATTTCCTAATAATTGCGCCAACAGTTGTTGCCTTCTCACCAAGCTGCTTGCCTATTGTCCTGTAGCCTATCTCAGCCTTGTGCAAGTCTAAAATTTTGTCCCTGATGTCCTTAGACAGCTCTCTCGTCTTGCCCATTGTGGAGAGGTTGGAGTCTGATTGATTCAGTTTGGACAGCTGTCTTTTATGCAGATAACGAGTTCAAACAGGTGCAGTTAATACAGGTAATGAGTGGAGAATGGGAGGGCTTCTTAAAGACAAAACTAACAAGTCTGAGAGAGCCAGAATTCTTACTGGTTGGTCGGTGATCAAATACTTATTTCATGCAATAAAATGCAAATTAATTATTTAAAAATAATACAATGTGATTTTCAGGATTTTTGTTTTAGATTCCGTCTTTCACAGTTGAAGTGTACCTATGATAGAAAATTACAGACCTCTACGTGCTTCGTAAGTGGGAAAACCTGCAAAATCGGCAGTGTATCAAATACTTGTTCTCCCCACTGTACATATATATATATATATATATATATATATATATATATATATATATATATATATATATATATATATATATATATATATACATATACATATATATATACATATACATATATGTACACGTACACACAGCTCTTTATAACCAGTGATTCACTATCTGACTGATATTAAAGATTGGTACCTTCCAGGTGATGTAAGAAGTTGAAATTTTGTGTGCCGGTAGATATCGAAGCTGATACACCGGAAAATAAATAAATAAATTATATATGTATAAACAGTATATATATATATATATATATATATATATATATATATATATATATATATATATATATATATATATATATATATATATATATATATATATATACATACATATATATATACATATACATACATATATATATACATACATATATATATACATATACATATACATATATATACATACATATATATATATATATATATATATACATATATATATATACATATATATATATATATATATATATATATATATATATATATATATATATATATATATATATATATATATATATATATATATATATACATATATATATATATATATATATACATAAGCCTGGTGTTGGCGCAGTGGTTAGGGCAGCGGCTTGGGATCCAAAAGGTCCTGAGTTCAAGTCCCGTTGGGCCACTGAATTAATACACCAGGGGGTTGACTCAGCCTGTCATCCTTCCGAGGTCGGCGAAGTGAGTACCAGTGTACTGGGCCGGTGTATACCCCGGTTAAAATAGGTGTACCATATCCCTGTGTCATAAGAGGCGACCAGGGTTGCGTCAGGAAGGGCATCCGGCGTAAAACATGTGCCAAATCACTCTGCGGATTATAAGGATGATCCGCTGTGGCGACCCCTAACGGGAGCAGCTGAAAGTAGAAGAAGATATATATATACATAATCACAGACTTGTCGGACAACATCCATGAATTAAAATATAAATAAATGAAAATTTTTTTACAGGTGAGCGACCCCAGACAATGGGGAAGCACAGTAATTTTGTGTGCCGATATACATCGAAGACAATACACAGGAAAAAAATATCACAGAATCATCGGACAACATCCGGAAATGAAATTATAAATAAAAGAAAAAAAAAATGAAAATAATAAAATGAAAAATCAAATGCAGTTGAGCGACCCGAGACAATTGGGAAACACAGTTCGTATGCTTACACTATGTGTAAGCACACCCCATTAGTGTGAATGTATAAATGTATATATAATATATATTTTACATATATATATATATATATATTTTTGACATTTCCTTACATATATATATATATATATATATATATATATATATATATATATATATATATATATATATATATATATATATATATAGTGTGTGTGTGTGTGTGTGTGTGTGTGTGTGTGTGTGTGTGTGTGTGTGTAAATCAGTAAATGTATATGTAAGTATTCTACCAGTCGAAAGTTTTAGAACACCCACATTTTTACAGTTTTTACTGAAATTTAAGCAGTTTGATGTTTCAATGTACTCTGAAATTAAAGCATAGATCAAATAAACAATTGCAGATAAAAAGTAAATCAGGGAATCGTTTTGTTAAACAAAGTTTAATCTAAATATTTGACTCATCAAAGAAGCCACCTTTTGCAGATATAACAGCCGAACATACTCGTGGCATTCTTTCTTCAATGGAAATCAAATATTGTTCGGAAAGTTCTTCCCAACACTGTTGCAGAAGTTCCCACAAATGTGTTGCACTTGTAGGTTGCTTCGCTTTCACCCTTCTGCCAAGTTCATCCCAAACCAGCTCAATGGTGTTTAAGTCTGGAGACTGTGCTGGCCATTCCATGATTTGAAGCCGCCATCTTGTTCTTTTCTTCTAAGGTAGTTCTGACATAGCCTGGAGGTATGTTTTGGGTCGTCATCTTGCTGTAGGATGAACCCCTGACCAACTAAGAAAAGACTAGAGGGTATTGCATGGTGCTGCAAAATGCTGTGGTAGCCCTTTTAGTTCAGGGTGCCAGTCACTCTGTGCAAGTCGCCGACTCTGGATCCAGCAAAAGAGCCCCAGATCATCACGCTTCCTCCTCCATGTTTGACAGTTGGTGTCACACACTGAAGAACCATCTTTTCGCCTACTCGATGGCATACAAAAACCCTGCGTGATGAACCAAAGATATAAAATTTGATTCATCGGTCCATAAGACCTTCTTCCAGTTTTCAGTAGTCCACTGGTAGTGCTTCATGGCCCAGGCAAGCCTATTTTCTTATTTTGCCACCTTAGCAATGGCTTTCTTACTGCCACTCAACCTGTCAAACCTGCAGTTCGAAGTCCTTTCTTCACAGTTGAAACTGAGAATTCCTTATATTACTTCGACAAGTGTTAAAGCTGTGCTTGAAGCTGCTGTCCTGTGAGCCGCCGATCACACAAGCTGTTGACTCTCAGAAACTTGTCTTCTGATTGTGTTGTGGCTTTGGGTCTGCCAGACCTCTTCCTGTCAGAGTTTCCTCCAGTTTCCAAGTGCCTTTTGATGGTGTAGGAAACTGTACCCACTGACACCTTGGCTTCGTTGCAATTTCTCCAAAGGAAAGACCTACACTTTTAAGGGTTATAATGGTCTGTCTGTCTTCCTTTGTTAATTGTCTTTTTGCTCACCATTATGACAGCAATATACTACTTCCTGCAGTGTAATATTGTCCAAGTAATGCTTGAGAGGGTGGAGCAACACAGTCTGTCCCAACACTGCTTTTATATTGACAGAGGGTTTGTAACTTATCAACAAAAGTTGGGACACCTGTACGAATTGTTTGCATCAACTTTCAAGGCTTTGTTTACTTCCATTGCTGCAGAACAGCTGCAGTTGCTAACCCATTACTTGTTCCCTGAAAAGGGCCTTTTTTTAACAACTCTGAAATTGACATTATGTTTCTGTTTTTGGTAACCTAAACTTTTTTTTCCAACCTCTGGCAGTTTACCGCTGAGCTTTGTACCATTTCAGGTTATTCACTGGACTTGAGCTGCTTGAATTTCAGTAAAAACTGAAAAATGGGGGTGTTCTAAAACTTTTGACCGGTGGTGTATGTGTGTATGTATATGTATATATATATATATATATATATATATATATATATATATATATATATATATATATATATATATATGTGTGAATGTGTGTTGTATATGTATATGTATATGTGTATATATATATATATATATATATATATATATATATATATATATATATATATATATATATATATGTGTGTATGTATATTAATAGTTGCGGTTTCATCAACTGCATGCCGAAATAAAAATGCACACAGCACGTAGCCTCTTGGAATAGTTATTTCCGGAATGTACGTTGACATTAGAGCCTTCCCTGTAAGGGTTATTCTGGAGTTAAATGCATTGCATTGGGTCGCCAGTGGCCCCTCTCAACCCGTTGGGATAATAGCATCATTCGTGCGTAATGACATGTGTTGTGACCATGTGGGGCATGCGTTGCCTCACTGCCATGGCTGTTCATTGTGCGAGAATAACTCCAGAGTTATGAAACCTTCACCAAATCTATGGCTTTCGAAGCGCATGCCAAATTCCCATTTATTGTTTAAAGCCCCACAAAGTCATTGTTTATCTGGATGAACATCTACCCTGCAATGTAACTTATTGCCATCTGCCCTTGCAATGTAATTTGTTTCCCGAATCTCTATTCATTCCCCTCCACCTGAACATGACTGATAAACGAACCAGGCTGGCAGGGGGCCAGCTCGTAAGATCTAATGTGATCCAATCGCTGGCCCAAGGCCACCTCGTAAGATCTGACATGTGGCTCTTTGGCCCCACCTGCACCAGGGGCTATAAAGCTGCACTCAGCATTGGTTCTTTCTCTCGCAATTCTGGTTGTCGCACTCACTCTCAATCTCGATCTGCACGGGTCATCGCTCTCATTCTCTATCCGCCTGAGTCGTCACTCTCAATCTCCCTCTACCCGCGTCATCACTCTCAATTTCGATCTGCCCGGGTTGTCGCTCTCAGTCTCTCTCTGCCCGGGTCGTCGCTCTCAATCTCGATCTGCCCGGGTTGTCGCTCTCAGTCTCTCTCTGCTCGGGTCGTCGCTCTCAATCTCGATCTGCCCGGGTTGTTGCTCTCAGTCTCTCTCTGCCCGGGTCAGCACTCTCAGTCTCTCTCTGCCCGGGTCGTCGCTCTCAATTTCGATCTGCCCGGGTTGTCACTCTCAGTCGCTCTCTGCCCGGGTCGTCGCTCTCAATCTCCCTCTGCCCGGGTCGTCACTCTCAATCTCGATCTGCCCGGGTTGTCGCTCTCAGTCTCTCTCTGCCCGGGTCGTCGCTCTCAATCTCCCTCTGCCCAGGTCGTCACTCTCAATCTCGATCTGCCCGGGTTGTCGCTCTCAGTCTCTCGCTCTGCCCGGGTCAGCGCTCTCAGTCTCTCTCTGCCTGGGTCGGCGCTCTCAATCTCCCGCTGCCCGGATCGTCGCTCTCGGAGCTCATGGACCCTCTGTTGTGGAATGTAGTGTCAGGGCCATTCCAGAGAGCGGCAGGGAGAGGAGTATCGGGCTGAGGGCGAAGGTTCGACATCCATCCCTGCCCATCCCTGTGTGTGTGATCTGATGGGTACTCTGCTTCTTATCTGGAAGGTAAGGAATAGGTTAAGCCAAGTCTGCAACTTGTGCACTTTCTTTCCTAATTTGTAAATATTTTCCTAACAGCTTGATTGCATTTTATTGCATTTCCCCTTTTCCTGACGGTTTCCCGTTTAACTCCATTAAAGCCCTTGAGTTCCCATCCCTCCTTCCCGTACCCCACATTGCCTGCTGTAAATAAATTTATTCTTCAGATTTTCCTTTCAATCTGGCTGTGCTTGTCCTTTTCCCTTATTGATCCAGCAATGTCCATACATAGATCAGCCGGGAGATTAAAATTCCCCAACTAATTGGCTCTCACATCAGTCTCGCATTGTGCTAGCAGTAAGCTCGGCCGCATTAATCAAGATCCAACAAAGATAAGAGCAGCACAATTGCCAAGGGCAAGATTCCCCGATAAAGAGAGTGCGTGTTCCCCAATTCAATTGCAGTCAGATGGAGGATACGGGTCACATGGTGAAATTATTGGCGTTCTCGGTCAATTAGTGACCCACCGTGACACGGACTTATTAGTGCGCAACAACCTCGATTCTCATTGATTCCGGGGAGAACTGGGCATACACCCCCCCTCCCCACCCACACTCATACCCCCGCAACCCTGGGTCCACAGCAATATATATATATATATATATATATATATATATATATATATATATATATATATATATATATATATATACTGTATATACATACAGGGTATACTGGGCGTAGTGGCGTGTGCCTGTAATCCGGCTACTCGGAGGCTTGGGTTGGAGGATCGCTTGAGGAGGGGAGCTCTGCTCTGCGCTGGGCCATGCTATGAGAGGGGGTAGGGCAGCCCGGACTCATGGCGAAACCCAATCCTTATCCCTGTGTCGTAAGAGGCGACCAGGGTTGCGTCAGGAATGGCATCTGGCGTAAAACCTGTGCCAAATCAGTATGCGGATCATAAGGCCCAGTCACACCTTGACGTTTGAGCCAACGTATGCCGATTTTTAATTTTTTTTTCTAAAACGCTGGCACACGTTGAATACGTTATGGGTAAGTTTTGATAACATTGAGAGCACGCTGAAAAACACTGCCATACGTCGTTGTACGTTGGCTTTAAACGTTGTACTTTTTGGTTGTCCTCAAATTTTTTCATGCTTGAAATTTCACGACATATGCCGGCGTATGACTCACACGTTCCGCTACGCTGGCCACAAGTTGTATGCACGGTCTGCGATCGTTGACAGACGTCAACACATGCGACTTGTAAGTTAATCATAAGTTGAGACACGCCGAGGTAATGTTTAGCGTACCCGAAACTTATTTCTAACCTATGATTAACGTGTTGTTGGCACGTTACGCGATCGTTGCTACACGTCGACAGACGTTACTTTTAAGTTACTCATAGGCTGAAAGACGTCGGTATAATGGATCGTCCTTGCGTCAGCGTCCACAGCCACGGCCAGGACACTTATTTGCAGCATTCTTCAAACTTTTCTTCGGCATGACGAGGATGTTCACACTTCGATGTTTAGCTTGGCTATGATTCCAATTGTCCATCGGCAGCGTCTATTTAAAATAGTCGAGTTTGAGCGTTTTAACACGTTCAGAAGAAATGCTTCAAATTTCCAACCCCCAGCGTCAAAAAACAAAGGCGAGTGACAGCAATTTAAATCGTTCATTGTAAACAATGAAACTAGCTGAGTGGTACCGTTTAAAAGTCGTTGAGTGTAAAAAAAATCAAATTGTTGAGCGCAAGCGTCTACTTTCAATAGTGGAGATGCAGCCATTTAAATCGTTGAGTTTATCATTTAAATCGTTAAATCGTTAAACGCAAGTACGATCCATCATAACCCACACCCTCCCCCTCACACTCACCGACTACTGCCAACATGAACAAACTACTACTAATACTAATACTAATACTAATACTGATACTGATACTGTTACTGCTGACATGGACATCGACTCAAAAAGGGCTCGAAAACACTGTTGGGTTCCCCTTTTATGAGCAGCATTTTTATACACCAATTCCCAAAAACGCTGGGAACACGTCTTTATATGGCAGTTGTAAGTTAGAAACACGTTAATTTTTTTTTTTTTGTCGACCGGAAGACCTCATTGGAATAAGTCTACATACGTCGATGTGTGTTGGGACTACGTAAAGAATTGGTTCAAAGCACGTCAAACATAAGTTAGAAATAAGTTTCGCGTAAAAAAGACATTACCGCGACGTGTTTCGACTTATGAGTAGCTTATAAGTAGCCTTTGTGGACGTGTGTAAGCGTCCACATATCGTGTGTAAAACTTATCCCCATCGCATGCGGAACGTGTGTCATACGCCGAGTACATCGTAAAATTTTGAACATGTTTAAAATTTCTTGACGTACTCTACTTACTACGACGTATGATAGCGTACTTAAACGTTCTACTCACGTATACCAAACTTACTCACACCGTATTTGACGTGCCCCAACGTTTTAGACACATTTTTCTTAGGTCGGCATACGCTGGCAAGATCGCCAAGGTGTGACCGCGATGTTGTCACTTCCATTTCTACGGCAGTTATGATTCGAATCGTTGTGCGTCAGCCTTTTAATAGGCTACGTCACGACATCGTCGGCGATGCGTGCAACGCGCTATGCATAAGTTAGACTATCGTTGGGTATCGGTTGTGTAGGCCGACAACAGGTTCAGCATTCGTTGGTATAAGTTATCTATAACACAACGAAACGTTCTGTGTCCGTTACCAATGCGTTATACATAAGACCAAGTCGCTATGAATACGTCCGAATCTTTAAAAAAAAACATCAAAAGTTCAACGTAAGCCAGTGTTTTAGATACATTTTAATACGTTGTCATCGCTGGCTAAAACGTCAAGGTGTGACCGGGCCTATAACGGATGATCCGCTGTGGCGACCCCTAACGGGAGCAGCCGAAAGAAGAAGAAGATGTATATATATATATATATATATATATATATATATATATATATATATATATATATATATATATATATATATATATATATATATATATATATATATATATATATATATATATATATATATATATTGTTACGGATTCGCGCCCGCCGGCGTGCTGACGGCCACGTAACTCGAATCGCGGCAAGTCGCCCACCGGACGGACAATCCAGTCGTGACCCTCTCGGACTAACGCCGGGAACCAGTCACGGGTGGACCTTTCGGTCTCACCGCGATCGAGCCAATCAGCCCCCGCGTGGGATAGGGTTGCTCGCCAAATTCGACCTACCTAAGTACCCACACGGAGGGTAGACCGGGCGATCGCACCTCGCCGCAGGTCGACTTCGGACACGGGCCACTTAAGCGACCCATTCCGTACTATCGGGATAACCGAGCGGTGTTATCGTCGGCCTCGACGGTTCGATTAATTATCGGGCGTATTCAGCCCACTACCAACCCTTTACGTGAAGTAAGATGCAGATTCAAGAGAGGAAAAGACGAAGCGAAGCGGGAAACAGTTCAACACAAAGCACATTTATTCGCGATGAACGGAAAGCACACATATTCAATTCCACCAAAAGCACATAGAAAAGAAAAGAAACACAATGCAATTTTACACAAAAAGCAAATGCGACAATGCAGATCTAATACCGATTACGCGAGCACACGGCAACACTTATACAATTTTACTTCACAGACGGCGCCGACAACACATACCCAAAACCAAGGAAAAGAACACCCTCAAAGATGAGGCGGGCCTGAGGCCGAGACCGGGTCGGGCCTACCCGTCTGGTGATGAGACGCGGAGCGGCGATGGTGCCTCAACTCCGCGGGCCTCGCGGGCAGTGTCTGGTAGGGGGTGGGAAAGGGGGCCCCCTTGGTCGCACTATCTCAGCGCGGGGGGAAACAGGAGGGGGTTGCAGATGCTCGGGGTATAGAGGATTTCTACTCTGCCTCGAGTCCCGCGACGAGCGTCTAACCTCGGCCAGGTCGCGCCGTCGGCCTCCCTGGTGTGCAGCTCCCTGCACGATGCGAGCACCCCCTCGTCTGCCCTCGCCGCCTCTCCACAGCTCCGCCCTCTTCGCTCCGACTCCAATGCACACGACGACGACGACGATGACGACCAACTCCTTCTTGCTTCTTCTTCCCAACTCCACCGACTGCGAAGTCTTAACTTCTATTATTTTGACTGACGAACGCGGTCGCTTATATAAGCCCCGTGGCTTCGCTCTCTCATCTTTGACCCCCTGCCTTCGACCTTTCCCCTCGCTCCCCATTGGCCCGAGAAAAAGTGGGCGTGAATGCTTTTTGATCCATAAATTTGCATATAGCGATCGCCCTCCAACGCCCTGGAGGCGGGGCCAAATCGCCCCTCGCTCACCGATTGGACGGAACAAAAGTGGGCGTGTGTCGTTTTTGATCAGTTTTTGAAGTGGAAAATCCGTGGTTTTGTACACGCTGTTCGGCGCGCGCCCTGCACGAGTCCAACACCGGTACCCACAAGTGGCGCAAGAACGGTGGCAATGCGACGGTTGCGAGGTGTGACGTGAAGCGGCGCCGCGGTGGGTGGTTGATGTTGTGGTTGGTGGTGGTAACAATGGCGGTTGGTCCAAAATAAAGATAGTAAAAGAAAAACGGCTATCCTGAAGAGTCGCAGCACACATAAATGACATGTATTCCCACTAGACAATGGGTTTGGGCCTAACTACACATATACTTACCGAGATACCTCACCTAAGGGACCTGAATGGTGGTTTGCGAATTTGGTAACCACAACAATATATATATATATATATATATATATATATATATATATATATATATATATATATATATATATATATATATATATATATATATATATATATATATATATATATATATACACAGGGTGTCCCCAAAAAATATACAACTTTTCATCTGCAAAGAGGATGGTCATAACCTATATTTTTAAAAAAGATATATGGCTGGATAGAAAGCTGAAAGGTTGAAGTTTATTGTACAAATGTCAAAATTGCCACAAAGATTTAAATTATTGGTATGGAATCGTCATTTTCTTTTAGACCACATGCTCGACGTAGGCTCCACGTTGTCTGAACACTGCAAACGTGTTGTCATGTTCTCCATCACTTTGGGAAACGTTTCCTGAGGAATATTCTGGATTTCTCGGTGGATGTTTTCCTTCAGCTGATCAAGAGTCTGAGGCCTAGGGTTTCCATAGATCCTGTCCTTGAGATACCCCCACAAGAAGAAGTCTGGAGGAGTAAGGTCAGGGGAATACGGTGGCCACTCAACGTCTTCGTAGAGGGAGATAAAGCGGCCCTCAAAATGTTGGTTGAGAAAACGCCTTGTTTCCCTGGCTGTATGGGGCGGTGCCCCATCCTGCTGGAACCACTGGGTTCTCATCTGGATCAGGTTATTTCTCCTACGGGCCTGAGTACGTAGCTCAGGCAGATAGAATTCCTGAATCATTTCGCGATAGTTCCTCTGGTTTACCGTGCAAGTGCGTCCCTGGTCATCTTCAAAGAAGTATGGACCAATTATCCCATACCAACCAACCACCACCCACATGGTGTCTTTGAGAACAGATCGAGGCACCAGTTCAGTTGATGCATTACCAGGATTTTCAGTTCCCCAGTACCGAAAGTTTTGCTTGTTTACCTCCCCGGACAAATGAGCCTGGCATTCGTGATGCTGCATTTCCAAGAAGATGCAGCATTTCCATCCAAAATTGTTTGGAGCGATGAGGCCAGCTTCAAGTTAAATGGCTCAATTAACCGACACAATTGCACTTACTGGGCTCCTGAAAATCCGCATGTTACTATGGAACACCATTTAAACTTACCAGGGGTTACTGTGTGGTGTGGGATATCAGCATTGGGCATCCTAGGGCCATTCTTTTTTGACCAAACTGTCACTGGGGATGTTTACTTAAACTTGCTGCAGGAATCTGTCGGTCCACGTGTCAAAGACATATTTGGTGACTAAGAGATTTACTTTCAGCAAGATGGAGCACCTTCCCACTACAACCGTGATGTAAGGGCCTATCTCGAAGCAACTTTTCCGAACAGATGGATCGGGCGAAGAGGTAGTGTTGAATTCCCTCTGCGTTCCCCAGACCTCACTCCAATGGACTTCTTTTTATGGGGATATCAAAAAGAGAAGGTTTACGTCTCAAAACCAGCAACAGTCGATGAGCTGAAAGAGGAAATTGAAAGACAATGTCTTGCAGTTCCAAATGAAATGATTTGTAACGCTGTTCAATCCATTGTTCCGCGTTATCGGCTGTGTTTGGAACGTGATGGTCGTCAGTTTGAACATTTGTAAACATGCATTTATACATTTAACCATTACTCTTGTTTCTAAGTCAATAAACAACGGGTTTATTATCATTTAAAGAGTGAGTACATTTTTTTGGGACACCCTGTATATATATATATATATATATATATATATATATATATATATATATATATATATATATATATATATATATATATATATATATATATATATATATATATGTATGTCGGTCTGTTTCATTTGTTTGTGGAATGTATGTGTGTATGTATATATGTATGTATGTACGAGTATGTATGTAATATGTATGAATGTATGGTATGTATGTGAGCGTGATAACTCGCGAACGTTTTCAGCTATCTACGTCAAACTTTACTAGAGGATTCCAAAGGACAAATGTGAGGTTGTCAATGTTTTTTGACTATATATATGTATATATGTATATATATATATATATATATATATATATATATATATATATATATATATATATATATATATATATATATATATATATATATATATATATATATATATATATATCAAAGGTCAAATTGATAGTGACATTATTTGCCTGATTTTCATCATATCTGTCAAGCTGACATCATACCACCTGACACCTTGTTGGTGACTTGGCGAAAAAAAATTTTCACCAAGTACCGGCATGATGGTCTGCAGCTTTGTCTGTTTGTCTGTCAGTCTGTCACAATTTTGGGCTCCAGTTTTCAGACAATCGTTCTGAAATTTTTTGTGTATGTAGGTGACTGGAAAATGAGAGCAATACATAATTTTGGTGAAGATCCAAATTCGGATCTGCATACCAAACAATGCAGAATGTATAGCACAACATCTCAAAAAGGTTATGGAAGGATTCCGACGAAACTTGGTGGACAGGTTGGGAGCCTGAATGGGAATAATCGTTTCAATTTTGGTGAAGGTCCGAATGCGGATACAATAACTTTTTAATTTTTCAGTCATTCTTCACCATTGAGAGATGGGGATAAAAACTATGGATAGCATAATGTCTCAAAAAGATGTGAACGGATTCGGAGGAAACGTGGTGCAAAGGTTGAGTGTGTGACAAGGATAAATTGATTCAATTTTGGTGAAGATCCGAATCTGGATCCGAGAATTTTTTTAATGATTCTTCACCATTGAGAGATGGGGCCAAAAACTATGGATAGCATGATATTTCAAAAAGTTGTGGACTAGTTATAACAAAACTTGGTGGATGAGTTGGTTAGGTCAAAAGAACAAGCCAATTTGATTTTGGTTAAGGTCCGGTTAAATATCTAACCTATCAGTGGGATAAAAAATGTAAACTTTTCAGCCTGACAGAGGTATGCGCTCAACCACGTGCCATTACATTGTGCTCCATGAATGATTTGTCATTTGTCTGTTTGTATGTATGTCAATCACCTGCAGGTCACAATTTTAAAATGATCTTCACAAAACTTCAGCACCTGGTAGGGTTCGTTTTCAGCAAGAAGCATATTGTTTTTGAGGTCAAAGGGTTAAAAAGATCAACAAAGGCCAAAGGTCAAAAACTTCGGTGAGATTTCTAAAATTGCCAATTTTTCATCCAATTGACTTGAAATTTGAACAGGATTTTCACATCCTGAACTCACTGAATTCAAACACCAATTATTTTTGAGGTCAACATTAACCAAAGGTTCAACATTGGCCAAAGGTCAAAAACTTCAGTGAATTTTCTAAAATCCTCAATTTTCATCCGATTGACTTGAAATTTGAAGAGTTGCAGATTTGTTCGATGAATTCAAACACCAATTATTTTTGAGGTCAACATGAACAAGAGGTCAACGTAGGCCAAAGGTCAACAACTTAGATGAGATTTCTAAAATCCTCCATTTTCATCTGATTAATTTGAAGAGGATTGATATTTCAGGTCAATGAATTCAAGCACCAAATATTTTTGAAGTTAACCTCGGCTAAAAGGTCAACATCGGCCAAAATTCCAGACAGAGCCCAGATTTCTGAAATTGTCACTTTTAATCCGATTGACTTGAAAGTTGAAGATGATTTGCATATTTGGTCATTCAATTCAACCACCGATTATTTTTAAGGTCAAATTTGCTTTATGGATTTCACAAGTATCGTGCTCTGTGCAGCATCTTTCTTGTTTGTTTGTTTGTTTGTCAGTCTGTGAGCAGGATATCTCAAAAAGTTGCGGATGGATTTGAATGAAATTTGGTGGACAGGTTGGGTGTGTGACGAGGATGGGATTATTAGAGTTTGATGAAGATCCAGTTCTGGATACTATAACTTTTCAAGTAATTCTTCACCATTGAGAAATAGGGCCAAAAACGATATGAAGCACGATATCTCAAAAAATTATGGACGGATTCGGATAAAATTTGGTGGATAGGTTAGATGTGTGACAAGGACTAACTGATTCGATTTTGGTGAGGATTCAAATACAGATCTGGATCTTCACCAAAATTTGTTCTTTTTTTCCCCACCTGTGGAACCAACTTCCACATCCTATTCAATCACATTCTTCCCTCCACGTCTTCAAAACAGCTGTTCATCACCATCGTAGGTCGGCCCCATTCCAAAACCATGATCTTTTCTTCACTCGACAACGCCATTTACTTCCCCACCCCCCAACCAAACCCCGATCATCCTCCTTACAAATTTCCAGCGAAAAAAAAAAGTGTTGTGAAGCAATGAATTAAAACTTGATCCGTTTCGTTCACTTAATGAAAGCGTTTGTTTGCAGATACTTATAGAAGCTTGACAGATGAGTGTGTTAAACACCTACAGTTAAACACGTGATTGGTAAGTTAAGGTTTGAAGTTGTTTTGTAGCAAATCAAGTTGATGATTTGTACAAAACTGGTGCAGCCATGGGGAGAGAAAATGATCATAGCATTTTACAATTGCATACATGTTCATCTGATTTGCAAAAGGTTCATCTTTGAAGAGAATGCAACCATAAACGTTCATCCTAAATATGCCGACAGTATAGACTATGGACGAACACGGTGGTATCAAATCACGACTTGGCCATTCCTATCCTCGGAAGGACAACCATTTGTAAGATGAACATTATCTATAAAGTGAGAAAGTGAGACAAATAAAGCCATGCGAGGCAAATTATTCTGCACTACAATGCAACACAATAAGGGAATATCTCGGCACATGTATTGGACTTCAACAACACGGGAGTTTAAAAAAACAACAATTATTGCGAGAATTACTGTGAAATCATCGTGATATGATTTATCCATGCTTCATAAAACAACCCAGCCAACAACAACAAAAAAAAAATACACAGACCACTCAACTTGTGTATCCAAAAGAAAACCCAGAGATGAGAGCCTGATGAAGTCCATGATTGACACTCACCTTGCAGTCAGCAACGACTTCAATGCCGAGCTCTGAAAGGAGCGTCTCCACACGTTGTTTTCGTTCAGCTGATGAAGGGGAATTGGAAAGACGAAGAGCAGCTGAGAATTCCAGGTTTTCTCTTACTGTCAACGTGCCCATAACAACGTCATCCTGGGAAAGGAGATGGGTGGCAATTTCAAAGCTCACCATTGAGAAATAATATTTGATATCCGTCATCGGTCGGTATTTGATATCTGATATCCTAATGCTTAAGACATTGGAAGGGTATCCCTTAAGGGTTGCGAGTTCAAAAGTAACTGAAGACAGCAATATTAAGGATTCATATTGCAACGTTCCAGAAATAACTAGCAGGATAGCCCAGAGGAAATCGGGCAAAACTTGGTGGACAGGTTGGGTGTGTGACAAGGATGAGTTGTTTCGATTTTGGTGAAGGTCCAGATTCGGATGTGAGAATTTTTTTTTCATGATAGATGGGGCCAAAAACGAAATTTAGCACGAGATTTCAAAACGTTGCGGACATATTTGGACAAAAATTGGTGGGCGAGTTGGGTAGGTGACAATAACAAGCTCATTACATTTTGGCTCCGGTCTGGATGCAGATTCGGCCTATCAGTGGGATACAGAACGTAAAATGTTCAGCCTGGCAGAGGTATGCGCTCCACCGAGTGCCGTTATTGTTGTTGCTGTCATTGTGGCTGGAGTTGTTGTTGTTTGACAAATGCTTACAATCCATTCAAAGCTGTTTCCAACGTGAAATAAAATTGTGAAATAGGGCGTTTCGTTTTGGCTCGTGTGTTCAAGTTGAAGTTATAGTGGGGCAACTTAGCTAAATATAGCATAACAATTGTGCATTTTGTGAGGAAAGCACCAAATTTGGCAAACCAGTAGCTAAACATATTATTAACAGATTTGGATATTGGGCCATCTTAAATTTTTTGATGGCAGTGGAAAATGGCTGCCACAGCCATCAGAGGCTGAATTTGAGATGGCTCAATATCCAAATCTGTTTATAATATGATAGGCTACTAGTGTGCCAAATTTGGTGCTTTCCTCACAAAATGCACAATTGTTATGCTAAGTTGCCCCACTACTAGGCCCGAAGGAGGAATACCACATTGCCACCATCTTGTGAAAGATCCTTCACAGTCTCTAATATCTACACTCAGAGCGCTAGATCCATCGTGACATCAAGGGTACCATCATCTTTATGTTTGTGGTGAGACCGGAAGGAAAAATTGGTTGTTGAATTCAATATCGATCACATTGATTATAATTATCCGTGATGTCAGGTGAAGTAAACTCCATCACCATAGCCCAAATTTTGCAAACATGCCCACAGTGTGATGACGGTTTGACGACCATATAAAATCGACCTCCATGTGGCTGGTGATTTTTATGGTGTCGCTCGCGAGACAAATTTATGTTGTGTGCGGTTTTATGACTTGCAAAATGGAAGATTTTTCAAGTATATTGGGTCAGTCGATTTTGTTTTTCTGTCTGTCTGTTCCCTACTGGTCACAATTTAAAACCGACCCTCATGAAACTTCACCACATGGTAAAGTTTGTCAAAAGGAAGAAGCCTTTTGTTTTTGAGGTCAAAAGGTCAACAACTTCGGTGAGATTTCTAAAATCCTCAATTTTCATCTGATTGACTTGAAATTTGAAGAGGATATATATTTCAGGTCAATGAATTCAACTAACCAATTATTTTTGAGATCAACATCGACCAAAAGGTCAACATAGTCCCAAGGTCAACAACTAAGGTGGTTTTTCTAAAATCCTCAATTTTCATCGGATTGACTTGAAATTTGAAGCAGATATATATTTCAGGTCAGTGAATTCAACAACCATATATTTTGTGGGTCACCATAGGCCAAAAAGTCAACATGGGCCGAATTTCTAAGATTGACAATTTTTATCCGATTCACTTGAAATTTGAAGAGGAGTTGCATATTTGGTCATTGAATTCAAACACCAATTATTTTTGAAGTAAAATTCGTTTAATGGATTTTGCAAGTGTCGTCTTCTGCATGACGTCATCTTCTTGTTTTTATTTTGATTAAATTTTCTTACTTGTTGATCAACTGTCCAAAAATACCCAGAAGCTTATGCCTGAGAAGCATTTCAAGTAATTTTTGACCTTCTTTGAAGAACCTCTCACCAAGACAAATGTTTGGGGACTCGCCTGAGAATGATGAATATCCTCCCATTTATATCTTTTATATTGTTACGGCTGTGGAAATTCGCATTACACCATAAAGGGCCCTCAGGTGAGATATCTCCATAGGTGCATGTGTTGTTAGCCCTAACCCGTTGTATAGAGGGGATTTATGTAATCCATCCGGGCTGCGACGCTTTGAGTTAGCCATTTTTCTGTTCTATCTTTTATTTCAAACAAGCAGCATCTCAACAACTACGCCATCCCCACCACAGCGCCAACCACACTACAACAACGCCACACCACCACCTTCGCCTTTACCTTCACAACCTCATCCCACATCATCGCTTCTACGGCCATTCCCGCGCCACCTGTGAACACTGAACTGGTTTGGCGATTGGTGCCGAACGCACTGAGCCGCGAGCGTGAATGGCGGCCTTTCCGAGGGGAAAATTCGGATCAGAAACGCTTCACGCCCACTTCCCCTCCGTCCAATGGGCGAACACGAGGCGGCTTGGCCCCGCCTCCAAGCGCGCATAGGTGAAGTCCGTTTATGCAAATATGCGGATCCAGGGAGGTTCACGCCCCTTTTTGCCCGACCAATGGCTGAACAGGGGGTGGCGTGGCCCCGCCTCCAATCGCGTTTTGATCCGCATATTTGCATATCGGCTTTTCCTGCCGGCTATAAAGGCTCGAGAATTACCAGGTCGAGAGGAGTTGCTTTTGGAGACGAGGAGAGTGTGGAACTGGGGGAGTTGAGCGAGTTGTTGCTTTTGGAGACAAGGAGCGTTGCATTGGTGGAGTTGAGTCGAGTGCGTGCGGTGGAGCTGCAGGCGGCGGGTCGGGGCAAGGAAGCTCGGGTCCGAGGCAAGGAGGACGACGGTCGGTGACGAGGTTGCGGTGTGGGGGATCGCTCGTCTCGTCGCGGGACCCAAGCCAGCCAGCCACTCCCCTCCCCCAGGGCATCAACAATTTCCCCTTCGCCCCACGCTGAGATAGTGCAAAAGGGGGGCCCCATTCCTCCCCCACCCCAAACGTGTTGCCAACAAGCACGCCAGGGGCACGGAGTCGGGGAACAAAGGCACGGACACTTTGCGGCTTGCCCGCCAACGCCCGTCTGCCTCCTTGTCTGTGAGGGTGACTTCTTTCTTTTGCATTTGTGTAAATGTGTGTTGGCGCCGTCTTTCAAGTAGAACTGTGTAAGCGTTGCCGTGTGTACGCGTTTAGTCGGTTTTAACCCTTCCTTTGCTTTCTATGTGCATTTTGATTATTGTGGCTGTATATACGTGCTTTCCGTGTGCCGTGGAATGAAATGCTTGCTTGTTGAACTGTGCCCGTTTCGCTTCATCTTTTCTCCATTTGAATCTCCATCTTGCATCACGTAAGGGGTTCGTAGTGGGTGCAACATCCCGTTAATTAATCAGAACCGTCAAGGCTGACGATGACACCGCTCGGTTATCACTGTAGCACGGAACGGACCGCTTAAGCGGTTCGTGTCCGGAGTTGGCCTGTGGCGTGGTATGATTGCCCGGTCGACCATTCGCGCAGGTACTTCGGTATATCGAATTTGGCGAGCAACCCTATCCTGTGCGGGTGGGCAATTGGCACGATCGGGGTGAGGTTAAATCCCCACCCGTGACTAGCTCCCGGCGTTGTTCCGAGAGGGTCACGACAGAATTGTCCGTCCGGTGGGCGACGTGCCGCGATTCGAGTTATGTGGCCATTTGCATGCCGGCGGGCGCGAATTCGCAACAATATATTTGCTGAAGATCTTTTTTTAATTTTCTTTGTTGGTTACTGATAACTTCACCACAAATGCTTCTCACAGCGGCAAATGCGCTGCTGTCAGAGCAAGGGGATGTCAAGTTGGCAGACTGGTGTGGCAGGTCAGCTCAGCGAGACCCAGATGCAGCAGCACATGTTTGCTGGAATGCCTTTCTGGATGGCTCCAGCTGTCATAAAACAATCTGCCTGTGACGTGAAGATCGTCGCCATGACGCAACTAATTCAACCACTCCTTCAAATCACGTTCTCTAAATTTTGTTTTTATCAAAGCCGAAGTGCTTCTGCATTTGCCTTACAGGCGGATATCTGGTCCTTAGGCACCACCGCAATATAACTGCCAAAGGTGAGCCACCTTACACTGAGCTGCATCCTATGAAAGTGCTCTTTCTGATCCCTCAGAGCACCCCACAAACTTGGACGCGGAGCACTCGCATGCTTTCCGCGACGTCATCACCACCATCAATCAACCACCAATCGTCAAATTCTCCATCAATCTTGATTAATGAACCCAGTTCAAGTTCTTGATCAACCATCAATCGTCAAATTCTCCATCAATCTTGATTAATGAACCCAGTTCGAGTTCTTGATCAACCATCAATCGTCAAATTCTCCATCAATCGTCAAATTCTCCATCAATCTTGATTTATCAACCCAGTTCGAGTTCTTGATCAACCATCAATCGTCAAATTCTCCATCAATCTTGATTAATCAACCCAGTTCGAGTTCTTGATCAACCATCAATCATAAAATTCTCCACCAATCTTGATTAATCAACCCAGTTCAACTTCTTGATCGACCATCAATCGTCAAATTCTCCATCAATCTTGATTAATCAACCCGGTTCGAGTTCTTAATCAACCATCAATCGTCAAATTCTCCATCAATCTTGATTTATCAACCCAGTTCGAGTTCTTGATCGACCATCAATCGTCAAATTGTCCAGCAATCTTGATTCATCAACTCAGTTCGAGTTGTTGATCAACCATCAATCGTCAAATTCTCCATCAATCTTGATTAATCAACCCAGTTCGAGTTCTTGATCGACCACCAATCGTCAAATTCTCCATCAATCTTGATTAATCAACCCAGTTCGAGTTCTTGATCGACCACCAATCGTCAAATTCTCCATCAATCTTGATTAATCAACCTAGTTCGAGTTCTTGATCGACCATCAATCATCAAATTCTCCATCAATCTTGATTCATCAACCCAGTTCGAGTTCTTGATTGACCATCAATCGTCAAATTCTCCATCAATCTTGATTAATCAACCCAGTTCGAGTTCTTGAGCGACGGTGGTTGGTTCTTTTCAGGGTCTCTGCTGACTTTCTCGAAGATAAGTTTTCCGGTCGGTTTTGTTTTGTCCATGCTTCTAGTGTTTCTCGTTCAGTTTTGTGTTTAAACTTATGCTAATTGTTGAGTATTCATCGATATTTTCATTTTGGGTTTCCTTGAGGCCGATCCTTCTTCTTTTCCCGTCTGTATTGATGATCTTCTTGTTGTATTTTGTCCTTATCACCTTCAGTTTTTATTTCCTCCACTACTCCTTCAGTTTTCTCCAAACTTTACCCTGTTTCATGTCTTAAATTATAACATAAATAAATAAATAAATAAAAGTATCGAATTCTCACCAAATACCCTTCTTGTTTTTATTTTATTTTAATGGTGCTCGTTAGCCCATCGAGTGTAAATAAATTTAAATGGATTTCCGACACTCCTTCAGGAATTTTAGTTCCAGCTGACAGAGCTGAGGGTGCTTCTGGTTCACCAGCCTCAACACTCCCGGTTGATCCAACACCTTGATCCCCATTACTCCTACATTCTGCACAAGATGCCGCCTGGGTTATCATCATAAAAGCTGCCACGGCGACTCCGCGCATGAAATGCAGAGTTCGCCGCCATGGTGGCTGAAGGCGGATGACGTCAGCTCGTCAAAATAATTTTGTTGCCAAGTAACAAATGGACCCAAACGCAATGCCATCTCCTTCAGCGAGGGTAAAAAAATGTACATTTTTGAAACGCACCTGCACGACGTAGCCGGATCTGCATTTGAAGTCTGCAGGTAGTGGAGTTCCATCGACGAGAACATCTCCAGACAGCCCTGAAGGGTGTTTGCGGCCAGCCAGGATGTCCAGGAGGCTAGAAAGCATTGTGCAGTGGAGTTAGAGTGACACAGCATGTCTAGCACAGACACTAACCTGTAAGGAACTGCACTGAGGTTGTATTTTGTTGTAAAGAAGAAAGCAAAACGTTTTTGGTGGCTCTTTGGCTATCCTATTGCGTCAACTCAAATATCTCTGAAATACATTCAGGTAGTTGATGTGCATTTTCAGAGGCCAGTTGTCTTCCTGAACTGCAGCTCAGAGAAATGAAATTTGATATTGCAAATTAAGGTCAATTTAAGGATGGGAAACAAATTTTTTTTTGGAAACAATAAATATGTAGTGTGTCTAAGATAGACTCTCAGTCTGTATGAGAGACAACTCAAAGCAAAAGTAGGTACAAACTAGAAGAACACTCGGTAGAGCACATACCTCCGCCACGTAATTCCTGATCCACGAGAACATATCGGGCCCAATACATTTTTGAAATATCATGCTATACAATACTAAATCGTTTTTGGACCTATCAATAGTGAAGAATCACTTTCAAAATTAAATGATTCTTCTGATCTTCACAAAAATCGAAGCAATTCATCCTTGCCACACACCAAACCTGTCCACCAAGTTTTGTCCGAATCCCTCTCCAACTTTTTCAGATATCATGCTATATATCGGTTTGGCACGATCTCTCAATGGTGAGGAATCACTTAAAAATTATCAGATCCAGATCCGGATTTGGATCTTCACCGGAATTGAATCAATTCTTCCTTGTCAAAAACCCAACATGTTCATCAAATTTCATCTGAATCCATCCACAACGTTTTGAGATATCATGATTGATATCGTTTTTGGCCCCATCTCTCAATAGTGAAGAATCACTTAAAAAATTCCAGGAGCCGAATCCGGATTCGTATCTTCACTAAAATCTAATCAGTTCGTCCTTGTCACACACCCAACCTGTCCACAAAATTTGATCTAGATCCGTCCACAACTTTTTGAGATATCCTGTACACAATCATACAGACAAACAGACAGAAAGGGGTGAAAACAAAACTTCCTTCACCTTCGATGGTGGAGGTAATGATTCATGGAAACCCACGAAAGTCCGACAAATAAAGCCAGCATCATTGACTGAAGGAAGTTCTCAAAAAGGTCCGAGAATCTGAGTTGGCTAAACCACAGGGTTAAAAGTAATTCATAATGATAATTTTGTTATATATTGTGCCGCATAAACTATATACCCTATAGTTTATAACCAACCATTTTGCCACCTTCAGCAGATTGTGAAGTCAACAATCCAAGATAGCCCCTGAACATGAAATCACCCTTGCTTTGGCTTGTATTTTTGGTGTAATGTTAAATTGCTGGTCTAAAGCCAAATATATGAGGTCAAGGATTTCATTTTTTTTCATATATAAAATTGATAGTCAAGTGTTCAGCAAAAATCTAAAATAGCATACTAAATGGTGTCCAACGCAGCTGTAAAACATAAAATCACCCATATATTCCTTGTATTTTTGGTCAAATATTTAGTAAAGGCATCCGCTCAGAGTCTGGGAGGTCGGTGGTTCAAATTACAGCCAAGTCATACCAAATATTTTGAAAATGGTACGTGCTGCTTCCTTGCATGATGCATAGCATTTGAAAGGATAAAGCGTGGACGAAAAATACCGAGAAGGCAAAGGTAAACCACAGAGAATAGCCTTTGCCAAGAAACTGCTTCGGCAGCACCAACGCTCTCCAAAGAATACGGTACATCAACTGAAATCAAAAATTGAGTCGAGTCCAAACCAATAAAACTGAAGACAAGGGTTTCATTTATTGATCACACACAATTGCTAAATCTATTGTGCTTAGCAACAATTAAGCATGAATGGATGGAAGAATGGGTGTGATGCAGTCAATAAGCAACCTTATGGGATCTCTTACATGAAAATGCTATGTCGATGTCCAGCCCTCCCTCCCTCCCTCCCCTCCCCCCCCACAAACACACAAGTAGGTGTTAATTGGAAACTGCGAGGTAGATTGCTGGGTGGGGTTAAAAAAAAAATCAATCTGGATACTTGTCGACTGGCTCGGTTGCATGAAGATAGAATAAACCTGGAAAATCTAAACAAAGTTGCAGTGTTGTTGAACATTAACAAGACAGCTTTTTACACTTCACATGATGGAGCCAGACATAAACAGTGCTGCTAACAGGAAGGCAAGACAGAGATGCAACTGTTAACTGTAACCTGTGTTTAATCTGTCAGGAGATTCCATGTCTTGAAGCAGGGAAGGGATAACCATCTCACAGTGCAACTGTAAACTGACTACATTAGTTTAAAGACTGGGTCAAGGACAGATTCAAGTGTCATGATGTTGGGCATGCAGAAATATTGGACCGTTTAGTTTCTAATCAATCAACATCAGAAAAGAAAGCAGTAGAATAAGGTGTGAGTGTGGATTTTGTTGTCATATACATAAGCTCATGCACAGTTCAATCCAGTCCCAGATGACCAAGGGTTAGGGCATGTAGACAGAAGGGGAAAGGAAGCCAGATGTCTTATTTGTATCCCACACACAAAATTCAAAATGGGGGTCCATGGAGCCTGACTTACTGTGAAAGGTAACATTTCACAGAAGATACAAAGGTCATGTTTACTGGTGCATAATGTTGATGCCGATGATGGGAGTGATAAACACCACAAAGACAGTGACATGTCCGAGATCCTGCAATGAGATGATGATGATGATGATGATGATGATGATGATGATGATGATGTGCAAAAGCTCGTTGAATAATTGACACAGTTTCAAGAACTTGATCATGCTCAAATAGACCGGGTATGCATATTAACAAGAGAGATAGTTCCACGTAACATCAACTATGTTCTTGAAACTGCTGCTGAAAGAGGAAAACAGAGCCTACATGTGTTTGACAACAGGTTTATTGAGAAAACCAGCGAATTTCACAGCAGTCTTCCCAAAAAGAATTCCAAACAATGACAAACATTCACACTGTCACATTCAGCACAGACAAACAAAAAACTGTTCTGTGAAGGCAGAACACGATCTTTTCTCAACATTCATAAATGCAAATGAGGATGGAAGTGATATTGATATTGACTCCAGACTGGAACAGGAAATATATCCAGTACCCCCTTTCACTTCCAAATACTGCTGGAAAATTGAGACCAACAACGAAAGCAAATGATGGAGCTGTTCTTTAGGAAGGTGGGGTTTCACAAAAAGTCTTTCCAGTTTCTGACATTCAAACATGCACCATCATTGATAGAATGTCTCAAGTTGGGAATGTAGGAAAACTGGTTGCTGCTCAAACATTTGGGGATCTGGCTGACACCTTAACGAACAGTACAACTCCAATTTTGAAGAATAATTGCAGCAGAGTGGACATAGTGCACTGTGAACAATGAATGAAGAGTGGAACACACCAATCTCATACTGAAAATTCCAGTCCAATCTGCAGAACTGTTGACAACAGGCATGTTAAGCTTCCTGATAACTTTAAGAATTTCATTTCGAGATTTTCATCAAAGCCTTTCCAGATTCCTTTGTGAACAGCTTATTTCACATCAACCCTCATGAGCTAGTGGTCGGTGGAGACTTTGCAAATACTGAGCAGACATTTTCCTCCGTTCATCATAATATGTCTGGACCCTGTTCCGTACATGTGGAGGCAAACACACGAATCTTACTTCATGCCAAGGATGCTGGTGATGCCAGATTTCAGCAAACCATAACAGGTTGTCAAGACACTGATGTTCTCGTACTGTTCGTGTTATTTTTCTCACCAGCTAAGCAAAGAGGTCTGGTGAAGACAGTGACATAGAAATATCTCAATTACATAGCTGTTCACAACTTAGAATGTGAAAATGACATTCAAATAAACCCATTCGTCTTCCATGTCAATCACCGGTTATGATACAATAATCCAGTTTGTGTGAATTGGGAAGAGATCCACTTGGAAGTTATTTTAAAGGATGTTCCACAGCTTCTGCGACATCTGATCTAACAACGAAATCAACATCAATTCATGCAGTTGGGTGTGCCATATTTTGGAAAACAAAGACGAACATTGAGAACCTTGCCGCATCAAAAGATGCTGTTGTACAACACATTCATCGAGCACAATACCCTATACTTATCTGGGAAAAATGTGTGGTTTCCTCTCAACGACTTTCATCACTTGTTGACTGCGGTTGTCATCTGACAGATAATGTGTTGAAACCATGCCAAGTGAGCAGGGAAACAGCGTCGATTCAATGTGCTCAACTTGTTGTTGTTTCGTATGCAGCCTATGGCTGCTGATTGTATCATTTCTGGAAGTGTGGCTGTGCCGCTGATAGAGTGCTCCTGTTACCAACAAGCTGGCACTCAGTTTTCTGACCTCAGAACAATGACAGGCTAAATCAACCCACCTGGTGTTATTTCAATGACACGACAGGGGCTTAAACTCAAAACCCTAAGATCTTAAGTCAGCTACCTTAACCGTGAAGCCAACATCAGGCTTTGTGCTCAACTGAAAATAAGTACACGGACAGGCTTCAAGTGCAAAACAAGACAGTGTGCTTGTATAAAGGTCAGCCTATGCTGCACCAAAGCTGTGGTTGTGATCAATGATGTAAAAATTTGAATAATGAGGATTAAAATCAAAAATTACAATGTTCTCCTCAATATATATATATATATATATATATATATATATATATATATATATATATATATATATATATATATATATATATATATAACGAGTAAATACAACCCGTCGCTCCGCTGACGTGGTTATTAAGGGGGTGGAGGGAAAGAGGGGGGGGGAGAGAGGAAGGGGGAAGAGAGGAGGAGTGAGAGAAGAGGGGGAGAGAGGAGGGGGAAGAGAGGAGATAGAGAGATAGAGAGATAGAGAGATAGAGAGATAGAGAGATAGAGAGAGAGAGAGAGAGAGAGAGAGAGAGAGAGAGAGAGAGAGAGAGAGAGAGAAAGAGAGAGACAGAGAGAGAGAGAGAGAGAGAGAGAGAGAGAGAGAGAGAGAGAGAGAGAGAGGCAGGAGGGAGGGGAAGTTAGGAAGAGTGAGGAGGGAGGGGGAGGTGGGGAGAGCAATTCCTCACCAAACTTTGCTATACACTGTGGGAGGGATGGTGTGAGGAGGGGTGAGAGAGAGAGATGAAAAAAAAAGTGTGAAAAGTGAAGGGTTGAGGTGGGGTTACTGAAGAAAATGATGTGTTATACTTTATGACTGAACACTCACAGAATAACAATATAAAAAAACTCATGTCAGAACAGCTGTACACATGCCACAACAGAGTTTTTATAGTAATCTGCTGGCACATTTGCAAAAACTTTGAACATGAACCAAAAGCAATCACTGAAAACATGAAAGTACCAACCACTCACATACGACCTAATGATCCAATCCAGCGTGAACATCAAAAACAAAGCGTTGTGACCAGATATCATACACAGGTACAAAAAAGGAGAAGGCATTGCTGATTGAGGTATTAACACCTGCAATTTTGGACTAACGATGCAGAAATCATGAAAATGACCAAACACCAAGACCTCAAGAGTGCCAAAACTGTACAAGTGATAGCTTGGGCTATAGGAATAATGAGAAAGAACCTCACAGAGATATTAAACATAAGGGCAGTACCCCTGGGCACTCACCTGGCAGCGGCTGGATAAGATAACCAGGCAACCGCGAGTAGGCATGGATGGCCCACAAAATATATAACTGAGAAGAAAGTAAATACCTCATGGAAGTGTGTTTTTTTAATGCCATGAAAAAACTTTGGTCCATCATGGGTGGTAAAGGTTGTGGTCAAGTTTCATCGAAATTGTGTGTGTGGTTTCATAAAAGAAAGCAAATACATATTTTGGAGGGCAACCTAACACCCCACCCATCCTCCCAGAGAAGCCCCTCGACCCCAATTTTTTTTAATGTCGTGAACAAACTTTAGTACATCTCGGGTGTTGAAGATGGTGGTCAAGTTTCATTGGAATTACGTGTGTAGTTTCTGGGAAGAGAGCAAATGCATATTTTGGGGGGCAACCCCCCTCTCCCCTGAGACATCATGAAGAACATGATGCGTGAATGTGGGTCAGTGGGCCTGAGTGTGAATGGAGTGAATGTGGAATGCATGGTGCGAACGAATGATTGGGGGGGGAGGAGTGAATCCCACCCAAGGGAACCCGGGGTTAGTGCAATGTTAGTTCATGGGTTAGCTAAATTAACCAAACGGATGTCGTTTCGTTGTTGGTGTGAACGAAGGCATGAAACCTTTTTGTAGGGTGCAGGAGTCTATTGACCGGCTGGGAGCATGGCTGGTGAAATGTGCGCACTGAGTGGAGGGCCCCCGGGCACCAGAGTAGTCGGCCAGAGTAGGCCATGGGTCCAAGGGACCGAGTTAGTGTAATGGGCACGGGTAGCCCATGGAAACGGGACCCGGAGCACCAAAATGCTACATGGGCATCAAAGGGGACACTGCCAGTGACATTCCCTATGACATTCATAAGGAGAAGGTAGGCTCGAAGACAGCCTCAGCGACCCGGGGGTGCCATAGTTCGAGTTCGGCAGATGGGTATCCCTGCCAATGGAGCCACACTGCCCAGCCCCGAAATTGTGCAAGAGCACGAGAGAAAATTTGTGGGCCAGGCCCAAATTAATAACGAACACCAACACAGGCGACGGGAATCATGGTTTCGAGAACCGATAGTTTAAAGATCCAAGCGTGTTGAAAAGCCCTGGGGATAGATTAACGGTTAATAAAATGCTAGGATAGATAGAAAACGTGTACCCCTTCGCACCATCCAACCCTTCGCTGTTCATAGGCCACTGGACACATCTTGAGAGACTTCTGAAATCTGAGGGAGTTGTTCTGAGGCTGCATTGGGCCTCGAGACAGATTCACTTGTCTCTTCCTCAATCCCCTCAAAAATGACCTTAGGGATTGGGGATAGATGGTCAGGACAGGTTACCCGAACAAAGACGATAAGGGGGGTAAGGGACATACGTAATTATATATATAAAAATAATAATAATAATAATAATAATAATAATAATAATAATAATAATAATCATAAAATAAATAAATAAAAATAAAAATAGTCTAAATTTCATTGTTTTTTTTTGTTGCAAGCAAATGGGGGTGGGTATGAAAAATGACAGGCATAGGCGATTGGTTGGGGGGAGACAGTAGGGTAGGTCCGAGCCCGTTTTCAGACCGGCCGGCGCCACCACACTCCCTCCACAACCTCACGAGACCAGACCGAGGCCGGCCAGCTTCATGTGCCGATCTCCTCTTGTACTGCGTCTTGCCTGGTCTGCATTTGCCATGCCATGCTTTGTCTGCCTTTGCCTTGCCTCCATACCTGCCGTGCCTTTGTTTGCATTCCCGTGTCACAACCTTCACCATGTGCTCCAGGACCACCTCTGAAAGTGTTTTGCAAGGACTGCCCTGCAGGTAGCCACATTCCCGGGGACTGCATTTCAGCAGCCCAGATATCTCCTTGTTGTTGCACGAAGCCCAGTTCAAATGGACCGGGGACTGCACTGAGCAGCCCAGAGATCTTGTTGCATAAAGGCCAGTTCAAATGGCCTGGGACGGCATATGGCCTGCCGTGTTAAGGTGAGTTGCCTCCAGCAGCCGAAATGGGAGAGAGGGAGAGAGGGAGAGAGGGAGAGAGGGAGAGAGGGAGAGAGGGAGAGAGGGAGAGAGGGAGAGAGGGAGAGAGGGAGAGAGGGAGAGAGAGAGAGAGAGGGAGAGAGGGAGAGAGGGAGAGAGGGAGAGAGGGAGAGAGAGAGGGAGAGAGGGAGAGAGGGAGAGAGGGAGAGAGGGAGAGAGGGAGAGGGAGAGAGGGAGAGAGAGAGAGGGAGAGAGGGAGAGAGAGAGAGAGAGAGAGAGAAAAGAGAATAATTCAACGACAAATAAGGGACCTTTGAAGGGCCTAACGCCGTCTGACCATCCACAAATGTTGCCTTTTTGTTGTGTTTTCTCTCCTCAAATCACAGGTCCTGAGCCATGGATCGTGTAAATATTACAAATGTACATCCTAACCCACCTGTTGTTTGTTTAGGGCCGGCAATGTAGTTCAGTTGTCCAAATGAGTCTGTTGGTTTGTTACGCAACGCACAAGGTTATTTATTTTTGGGACATGTATTCAAAATGTCGCACTCAGGGATCCGTAGGTAAAACGTACTAGGAAACGTGTTGGACACAATATGTTAGATTTGTACTTCAAACCTTCGTGATGATTGCCCTTTCCAGGGCATCCTGATATAGACTGGACATTTGTCCGGACCAATCTTCCGATCTTTTGTCGTGTTTAGAAACTTGTGTATGCATCTCTTAACTATATTTTCAGGGTAACCATTCTCACCGAGTATATTCATGATTTTGTCAGTTTCAGCAGGACGATTACAAGGTGAACAAATCCTCTATGCTCTGTTAACCAGGATATTGATAAAGGCAATTTTGTTTCTCCTGGAGCTGAAAGAGTCCCTCCGAGTATACTGCCCTGTGTCCACCGGAACATCCGTCTCCTGGAAGCCGACTTTCACATCTTATATATTATTTCCGAGTTTGTGGTTTCGTGTCGCGCTATCTTCGACTTTGTTCTGCGCTCGAGTAACGTGATATTTGGCTTACATTATCTCAAAGACCATATGAGGTGCATGGTACAAAAAAAGTAAATAAAATGGTTCTGAAACAGTGAAATCGTATTCCACTTACTGCATTAAAGTAAAATTACTACTGATACTCTGCATCAGTTCCTTTCTCAAACACACCCACCCCAACATATCATGCAGAGCACGGGTTATGCTCGTCCATATTACAGTTCTGTGGTGCCAAACATCTGTATATATATATATATGTATATATATATATATATATATATATATATATATATATATATATATATATATATATATATATTATATATACAGTATTTGGTGACGTGGTAATTATTGGATACATCAATAGATGCTGTTAGTCTTTTCATTCTTTAAGTAACTCACGGGGAATGGCGTGTTACACTGGTGAGACATCCCGCGGAACTATGTTTCTGCCGCAAAGCTACAATACAGTACCACATGTTTAGAGTGCACATGGTGAGACATCCTGCAAAACTATGTTGATCCCGTGAAGCAACAATGCAGTACATACAGTACCGCATGTTTGGAGTGCACATGGAGAGACATCCTGCAAAACTTTGTTATTCCCGCGAAGCTACAATACACGTACAGGAAGCAGGTCATGTTCACGACTTGTGGAAGATATGTTTTTTATGTACGTACAGTATCGTGCTGTATGCACATCCAGCTGCTTTGTGCATGGCTCGTGGAAGATATGTTTTAGAACTGTTATGCTCACAGCTCGTGAAAAAAAAAATGCCAAGAGAACCGTGAATACGTGGGGCAATTTCCCATGGATGTCGGAGTAGGATCCGGATTCAAATCTTCACCAAAACCAAATCAATTCATCCTTGTCACACGCCCAAACTGTTCTCCAATTTCCTTAAAAATCAGTACAACCTTTTGCGATATGCCATATATCGTTTTTCGCCCTATCTCTCAATGGTGAAGAATCACTTAAAAAACATTCTCGGATCTGAACATGGATCCAGATCTTCATCAAAATTGAATCAATTTGTCCAGGGCCCACACCGAACCTGTCTAAATTTCGTCTGAATGGGTCCAAAACTTTTTGAAATATCCTGTGTACAGGCAGACGGACAGAGACGGGGTGACAACAAAACCTCCACACACCTTCGGTGGCGGAGGTATTGAAACATCACATGAAGCTCACGAGTGACTGCGGCATAAATTTTCCTTCAGTGTGAAGAATAATGAGAAACTCATAGTCACAGACTGACTGGATGGGGATCCTGTGTAAATCAAAGTAATTTCTTGAGGAACAAAATTATTCACAAGGCAAGGATGAGCAGATAGGGTGCAGCTGTCTCCCATCATCTTAACTGCTGATATTGTGGTCTTTTGTGCTTTCAATGTGCACCACAAATAATGGCATTATTCTTCACATCCATAGCTGAATGGAATAGTACTCTGCTTGATGGGTTGGTTCCCCATTTTAACACCTGTCTTTCCTGGATTCTGTAAAATCTAAAGTTTTCAGCAATATTTGCATCTACCATTATGCAGCCAAAGCACAAAGACCTATTTCTCTCACAGCCAGGTCGCTTGCCCCTCTGTTTTATTCCTCTCCTCTCACCCTCCAACCCTCCACATCTCCTGCAGAGCACACCCATTCTTTCATTAACCCCCATCCAATATAAGCCCCTCAGTAAAGGGCTGGATAAATGGGAGCCTGAAAAAGATAAGGGGGTAGTTAGAGAGGGAGGTTGAAGTCTGATTTGGGAGGCAGAAGTAGAAGTGCAAAACTTGTAAAAAGGGGCACAAAGAGGTTTGTGGAAGTCTGAAAGGGGAGATCTGGAGGTGAGAGGGTTCAGGCAGAATGCTTTCATGCATCGATGCAGCTCTGCAGCACCATAAACATGAATGGGAAAACAGGGTGTGAGAGCCACACCTTTGAAACTATCATCACGTACCTAATCACGAAGAGCCTAACGAATCACGCACAACTAGACAGGAAAGAAAAGCAAAACACTGCAAAAAAAAAGAGAAAAAAAAGAGCAATCACATATTGCAGACCACCAGACTTGTTTTGTATGGTGATTGTATAGTTTTGTGCAGTGTATTTTGTGTGGTGTTTGTGCACTGGTGGGTTACATAATTAATAATAGACATAACTAGAACTGCCACTTTATAACTACTGGCAGTGATGACCGAATAACAAGATGTCCCGCTTTGATGCAACCCCGCTTTGATCGGACAATTGACCCTGACCCGTGACGTTAATTATTATTCAATGGAATTCAGAATGAGACTAAAATAAATTCAATTCCAATAAAATGGAAGAACAAATCGGTATAGTCCAACATTAGAGCCATCAGAAACAACCTGAACAAGCAAAAAGTAAAGATGAAGTCATAAGGAGGAACCTGGATGGGATTTGAGTTTCAGCTGCTACTCCTCTACTCTCAAACTCATCCAGGCACAGCCAAGTGAGCCTTATTCAAAAAACAAACAAACAAAAAAATCAGAAACAACCCACATTCCAAAATTTAAATAATTCTGGCTGCCAGACCATGTGCTCGATCAGGATGAAATTCAAAACGTATATTCCCCATCACTACGAGATCATAATTGTGAAGTTTCACATTGATTGATAAAGCGGTTCAAGAGAAAGAGTTTTTAAACCTTTTCGCTCCATCCAATGTGGCTGCCAGACCATGTGACATCAATTATTTGTGAATACCTTGGCATACCCAAGGGACAGGGAACATCTGTGTGAAGTTTCTCCTCGATCTGGCCAACCATTCTGGAGAAGAATGTAACTGTCGGTCTTAGGGTAAATCCAGTATGGCTGCCAAACCATGTAACCTATCATGTCATATGTGTGAACATTTTCTTCCTTATTGATAAGCAGTCATACCTGTAAAGCTTGGCCTTGATCTATTGAGCCATTGCGGAGAAGTTGTTTAAAGTTTGTTTGTTTTTTTTAAACAATTTGACTGCCAAATCATGTGATAATTGACGTCATCAATTTTTTTTTTCTGTGGACCAATTTATCCCTAGATGGCCCTCAAAAATTTTCATACTAATTGGATGTTGCGTTTTACATATGTAAGTATGACGTCATAACGAATGCACCGAAGACATCATGAAAAAAATCACATTTATCCCCATGAGGCATACGTGTCATGTGCCAAGTTTCAATTTTTTCCTTGATGTGGTCCCAAAGATAAAAAGATCCAATTTTTCCCGTTTTTCCAACATGGCTGCCAAACAACGTGACCTATGATGTCATGATTATAGCGAATGCAGTGAGCTTCATACTTAACGCGTACACATGAGAGAATAGGAAAGAACAACAACAACAACAACAACAACACAATACCCCTGGCTATTTGGAATCCCTGTTGTTAGCCATCACCTTTTGCTTCCGGTTGTTTTTAAACGCTGTGCGGTGTATAAACACGATTGGGTTTTATTTCTATCTTGTGAATATTACTTAACGCGTGCACATGAGAGAATAGGAAACAACAAACCAACACAATACCCTGGCAATTGTGAATCCGTGTTGTTGCCTATGACCCTTTTGCTTCCGTTTTATTTTTCTTCTGGTTTTTTTTTGTTTCCGGTTTTTGTCATGGGGAATGATGCATGCTGGGAGATAAAGGCATCGTCGGAGACATGAAAGACCCAAATATTAGACATGGTGTATATTTCCTCCACTGATTTTAATAAAGATATCTCCCGCATCATCAAAAAATAATTTTTAATTGTGATTTACATTATATGATCGCTGATCCCGAATCCAGGCTGAAGGAACCGGAAATTGCATATACAGTTGTGAACAAGTTAGAGATAAAAGTCAGAAGCGAATGCAAGAAGAATTCTACGTTCGCTTCTCGTATTTATTTTTGCAGATGAGATCCTGTTCTAGGCGGTGTAGTTGTCGTTGTGAAGGTAATGTTGAGGTAATATTAATTTTTTTAGATGAGATCCTGTTCTAGGCGGTGCAGTTGTCGTTGTGAAGGTAATGTTGAGGTAATATTAATTTTTTTTAGATGAGATCCTGTTCTAGGTGGTGTAGTTGTCGTTGTGAAGGTAATGTTGAGGTAATATTAATTTTTTTAGATGAGATCCTGTTCTTCGCGGTGTAGTTGTTGTGAAGGTAATGTTGAGATAATATATATATATTTTTTTGATGAGATCCTGTTCTCGGCAGTGTAGTTGTCGTTGTGAAGGTAATGTTGAGGATTTTTTTTTTCAGATGAGATCGTGTTCTAGGCGGTGTAGTTGTTGTGAAGGTAATGTTAAGGTAATATTTATTTTTTCATCGCAAAAAGACTTTCATTTGATATATTTAAGAAGCTAATGTAAGAAGAATTATATGTTCACTTCTAGGCTTTGCCCATTCCAAATTAATAAAAACATTCTACATGAGTAGTTGCTCCGATTGAGAAAATTTTATCTCAATCCGACAAGCGATTGCAAACAAAAACACAAACGTTCTGTATGGAAAAAAAAAACCAGACAAACAAACAAAACAAACAAGCCGGAAGGCGACGAAGGATTCGCTAGGATCGAAGCGCTGGATACGATGCTTTTCATTCTGACCGATCCACCGACGAAGATTCATTGCCAAGATGTATTGGTTCACATACAATTGTTCCTCTGCCAGGCAAGATTTTTCCTATTGCGTATTTTGCCAACTGGCACTCCTCATAAAAAATGACGGTAAATAGACACCCTATTTTTGAAGGACTACCATTTGAAAAATAAAACCTAAATCAAAAATCGGCTCGAGTAAAATTAGGGACGAATGAAGTAAAAAATAAAATGTGTCATTATTTTTGTTGACATTACCTCAGATGACGACAAACAGAATGGATGTAAGAAGAACACGAAACAAAACGTAACGGGGAGAGAGAGAGAGAGGTCGGAGAGAGATCGAGATAGATAGATAGATAGATAGATAGATAGATAGATAGATAGATAGATAGATAGATAGATAGATAGATAGATAGAGAGAGAGAGAGAGAGAGAGAGAGAGAGAGAGAGAGAGAGAGAGAGAGAGAGAGAGAGAGAGAGAGAGAGAGAGAGAGAGAGAGAGAGAGAGAGAGAGAGAGAGAGAGAGAGAGAGAGAGAGAGAGAGAGAGAGAGAGAGAGAGAGAGAGAGAGAGAGAGAGAGAGAGAGAGAGAGAGAGAGAGAGAGATAGATATAACCATAAGCAGAACAACAGATGTTCAGGGAAATACGAACCAGACCGTGGGTAGCGCAAGAAGACTTCCTGGTCGGTTGTTTTTGATGAACCTGGCGGTGTAGCGGACGATAACATAACGGGGGGAGGGGGGGTGGGTGTATAATTTTTTTTTAAAGATGTTTTTCAAATTCCACTTCACTTGATTTATACCATATTATTAGAAATCCACAAAGACAGAAATGCCGGTGATTCCATTTATTTTGGATCCTTTTCACTTTGGTCAATAACGTTTGGATAGAGGAGAGATCGAAGGTGGAACGACGGTGTAGTTCCTTACAAACACTGCATACACACCTTAAATGACGGAAAATGGACACCCTATTTTTGAAGGACTACCATTTGAGAAAATAAAACCTAAATCAAAAATCGGCTCGAGTAAAATTTTCTAAATATCTCGAAGTGTTTAATTCCAAAGTCTCGTTTCTCCACATTCAAAACTGTAGGACAAGTATTGAAAATAGTGAACGTGCGGTTTTTCGGCCGATGCATAGCAACGAGTGGTTGCTTAAGGCCCAGTCACACCTTGACGTTTTAGCCAGTAATGGCAATGTATCAAAATGTATGTAAAACGCTGGCTTACGCTGAACCTTTGATGTTTTTTTTTTTAAAGATTCGGACATATTCATAACGAGTTGGTTGTATGCATAACATATTAGTAACGGACACAGAACGTTTCGTTGTGTTATAGATAACTTATACCAACGAATGCTGAACCTGGTGTTGGCCTACACAACCTATGCCCAACGATAGTCTAACTTCAGCATAGCGCATTGCACGCCTCGCCGACGATGTCGTGACGTAGCCTATTAAAAGGCTGACGCACAACGATTCAAATCATAACTGCCGTAGAAATGGAAGTGTCAACATCGCGGTCACACCTTGGCGATCTTGCCAGCATATGCCGACCTAAGAAAAATGTGTCTAAAACGTTGGGGGCACGTCAAATACGGTATGAGTAAGTTTGGTATACGTGAGTACAACGCTAAATACGCTATCATACGTCGTAGTAAGTAGAGTACGTCAAGAAATTTTAAACATGTTCAAAATTTTACGACGTACTCGGCGTATGACACACGTTCCGCATGCGATGGGGATAAGTTTTACACACGATATGCGGACGCTTAAACACGTCCACAAAGGCTACTTATAAGCTACTTATAAGTCGAAACACGTCGCGGTAATGTCTTTTTTACGCGAAACTTATTTCTAACTTATGTTTGACGTGCTTTGAACCAATTCTTTACGTAGTCCCAACACACATCGACGTATGTAGACGTATTCCAATGACGTCTTCCGGTCGACAAAAAAAAAAAGAATGTGTTTCTAGCTTACAACTGCCATATAAAGACGTGTTCCCAGCGGTTTTGGGAATTGGTGTATAAAAATGCTGCTCATAAAAGGGGAACCCAACAGTGTTTTCGAGTCCTTTTTGAGTCGATGTCCATGTCAGCAGCAACAGTATCAGTATCAGTATCAGTATTAGTATTAGTATTAGTATTAGTATTAGTAGTAGTTTGTTCATGTTGGCAGTAGTAGGTGAGTGTGAGGGGGAGGGTGTGGGTTATGATGGATCGTCCTTGCGTCCGCGTGTCCACGGGTAGGTTCATAGGCTGCCACTCAACGATTTAAATGGCTGCATCTCCACTATTGAAAGTAGACGCTTGCGCTCAACAATTGGATTTTTTTTACACTCAACGACTTTTAAACGGTACCACTCACCTATTTTCATTGTTTACAATGAACGATTTAAATTGCTGTCACTCGCCTTGGTTTTTTAAAGCTGGCGCTCGGAAATTTTAATCGTTTTTATTGAACGTGCTAAATCGCTCAAACCCCACTATTGAAAGTAGACGCTTGCGCTCAGCAATTGGATTTTTTTTACACTCAACGACTTTTAAACGGTACCACTCAGCCATTTTCATTGTTTACAATGAACGATTTAAATTGCTGTCACTCGCCTTTGTTTTTTGACGCTGGGGTTTGGAAATTTGAAGCGTTTTTTCTGAACGTGTTAAAACGCTCAAACTCGACTATTTTAAATAGACTCTGCCGATGGACAATTGGAATCATAGCCAAGCTCGACATCGAAGTGTGAACATCCTCGTCATGCCGAAGAAAAGTTTGAAGAATGCTGCAAATAATTGTCCTGGCTGTGGCCGTGGACGCTGGCGCAAGGACGATCCATTATACCGACGTCTTTCAGCCTATGAGTAACTTAAAAGTAACGTCTGTCGATGTGTGGCAACGATCGCGTAACGTGCCAACAACACGTTAATCATAGGTTAGAAATAAGTTTCGGGTACGCTAAACATTACCTCGGCGTGTCTCAACTTATGATTAACTTACAAGTAGCATGTGTTGACGTCTGTCAACGATCGCAGACAGTGCATACAACTTGTGGCCAGCGTAGCGGAACGTGTGAGTCATACGCCGGCATATGTCGTGAAATTTCAAGCATGAAAAAATTTGAGGACAACCGAAAAGTACAACGTTTAAAGCCAACGTACAACGACGTATGGCAGTGTTTTTCAGCGTGCTCTCAATGTTATCAAAACTTACCCATAACGTATACAACGTGTGTCAGCGTTTTAGAAAAAAAATTCAAAAATCGGCATACGTTGGCTAAAACGTCAAGGAGTGACCGGGCCTTTACCCATAATGTATTCGACGTGTGCCAGCGTTTTAGACATTTTTCTCAAAAATCGGCATAAGCTGGCTAAAACGTCAAGGTGTGACTGGGCCTTTGGCAACGAAACTCAAACGCGCACACTCCCAGCACATATGGCACCTTTCGCCAAGTTTCATCGAAATCGGTTTGCTGGTTTGTGCTGTGGAGCCTCGTGTTGCAGACACACACACACACACACACACACACACACACACACACACACACACACACACACACACACACACACACACACACACACACACACACACAAAACCCGACAATAAGGGATATCTCGCGAATCCAGCAAGAAGATGTCATGCATCGCACGATACTTGCAAGATCCATAAAACAAATTTGACCTCAAAAATAATTGGTAGTTAAATTCAATAACCAAATATGCAACTCCTCTTCAAATTCCAAGTGAATTGGATGAAAATTGACAAATTTTGAAATTCAGCCTATATTGACCTCTAAAATAATTGTTGCTTGAATTCAAAGACCTGATATGTAAATCCACTTCAAATTTCAAGTCAATGTAGTGAAAATTGAGGATTTTGGAAATTCCTGCTTAGTTGTTGACCTTTGGCCTATGTTGACCGTTTGGTCAATGTTGACCTCAAAAATAATTTGGTGGTTGAATTCAGTGATATGAAATATAAATCATCTTCAAATTTCAATTAAATTGGATGAAAATTGAGGATTTTAGAAACCTCACCGAAGTTGTTGACCTTTGGTCAATGTTGATCTCAAAATAATTGACGGTTGAAGTTAATGACCTGATATGCAAATCCTGTTCAAATATCTAGTCAATCGGATGAAAATTGAGGATTTTAGAAATTTGAAGACTTTGTTGACCTTTGGCTTATGGTGACCTTTTGACCTCAAAAACAATATGCTTCTTACTTATGATGAATTCCACCATGTCGTAAAGTTTCGTGAAGATCGGTTTAAAATTATGACCTGTAGGCTGTAAACATAAAAACAGATAGACAAACAGACAAGCAGAATAATGCACACAACCAACCAATATACTTGAAAAATCTTCAATTTTCCCGAGTACCAAACAGACAAACGGATCCAAATGCAATACCCTCTCATCCAGCGAGGGTAACAAATAATCTGTGCAAACAAATCATTCATCCAAGATCCTTGATCTGATTCTGGACATAATGTACAAACAACATTTACGATGAAACATTTTATGTCAACTACATTCCACTGAAGTATGTTTACAATTTTTTCTTTATTTGCTCATACCACAACCTTCAATAACCTTTTTAAGGTGACATTCAAAAAGTTTTTTGTTCTTTCAACGACTAGCACAAGAATGTGATGGAAAACTTCATATACCTTTTTGAAGGTCACACCCGAGCGCTGAGATCAACTGAACACTGATACTCAATCTCAATGCCACAAAATGTTGTTTGGCCAATCTTCAAATGGATTAAGTCTGGCTTCCATCGATTCATTGACGTCCATGTTGACAAGAAATTCCAACAGGAGTACCAGGAAATTAACTTGTGTGTGAATTTTTGTTTATAAAATAGAGCATCTCTGCTTTTTTTTTTTCTAATCTGTCTCCAGTTCTTTTGGCTTCTTCATGTCTTTCTGTCAAATCTGGTGTTTTTTCTACAGATATACTGTCCTCAAACAGAGCAACCAATAATAGACCCACCAACAACCTGATCAATTCTCACCCCTGGAACATGTTCACTTTATACATTACATCTGGTAGATGATAACCTGGCTGCATTCAAGATGTTAAACTACTTGAAAGTAAAGGAAAATCCAGTTTAAATAAAGTTCTATCTATGAAGCGAACTTCAAGTTTTACACTATCAAACAAGATTGAACATTATCACACCTGTTGAGCAACTTTATTAAAATGAAAAATATGAAATATAATCAATAGTTTCTATGAAAAAACGTGTGTGGGCGTGTGTGTGTATGTGTGTGTATGTGTGCGTGTTTTATATTTAGAAGTACAGCCAATAAATTCTAAGTAAGCAATGCTGTAACAACGTATAAAAAGAGAAGAGCAGACTTTATTCTCAGGTGACTGTTCTATGGTTAACGAACTTCCTACGGATAGTGGCACTCACCTAGATTTTCCAGAGCCAGTTGGTCCCATTATTGCATTCATTCCCGGCCTCATGACGCCACTGCAAGTTGAGAATAAAGGCAGACGCTCCAGTTGAGTAAAGAATGTAAATATTGAAGAAACAAACATTATAAAAATACATGGAGGTTTCCCTTTTATGCTTATTTGACTTGATAACTCACCTGATGTTCGTCAGGATCTTCCTTTTGGTGTATTGGCGACAACATGGTAAACCGCTGCCAGTCTTCACATCGTAGTTGACATTCTTGAAGCTGAGCACCGAGCCTTTATTCATTGTGTTGTCAAAATTCACGTTTGACCATGCCTCAAGGTCTTGATTTGGATCCTGCTGTGCCCACGCATGATCCATTTTGGTATTCAGCCTTTTTGTTCAGCTGTACTGTTGTTGCAACCTTTTAATCAACTACTGGTGTTCGAGCTGAGATCTGTGGATTTCATATCAGCCTTTTATTTATGGTGGGCGGGTTTTCACCATGGCTATTCCTATTAGGAACTCTGTGCTACAATACTGCTGACTGGAGCAATATATGTTGGCTCTGTATAAAAGAACAAAAAAAAAAATCATGCTGCTGCAACATTCAAACCTGTTCTTTATATGCAGGCTGAATTTCATGTTTACATTATAAAAGAGTAACAGAAATCGTTGTGATTAAACTACCCCCTTTCATATCGGCTTATTGAAAAACAACTAGGTGAAAATAAACAGGCTTATTGAAAAACAACCTCGGTGATAGTGGGGCAACTTAGCATAACAATTGTGCATTTTATGCGGAAAGCAGCAAATTTGGCACACTAGTCACCTATCATATTATGAACAGATTTGGATATTGGGCCATCTCAAAATTTTGATGGCACTGGAAAATGGCTGCCACAGCCATCAGCGGCTGAATTTGAGATGGCCCAATATCGAAATCTGTTCATAATATGATAGGCGACTAGTTTGCCAAATTTGGTGCTTTCCTCACAAAATGCACAATTGTTGTGCTATATTTAGCTAAGTTGCCCCACGAGAAGGCTTATTGCTTGTTGAGGGTTTGTTTCTACAATTGGCACCCCCAATTTTTACCCCACTTGTGCGAAGCTAAAAGTAGGTTAAGCAATCGTTTTTTTTTTTTGAATCTCTGCAATATTTTTGAATCTGGGTACATATGTCTGTATTTTGTTATTCCATTTTAAATTAATTTTCTCTGCAACCGCTCATCAGTTTGACACAAAATTTTCACCATATGTGCGACTACTCATGGAGAATGTTTTAATGACAATTATGATGTCATTGGTCATGTGGTGTGGTCGCCATATTGGACAAAAAAGGAAAAACTTTGAACCTGTTTCTCTGAAACCACTCTATGCAAAAAAATGAAACTTGGCACATGGAAAGTACTCAACGTGTGGAATAGGGGTGATGTTTTTATGATGTCGTAGGTGCCTTCCTTTTGACGTCATAATTGCATATGTAGAATGCTATATCCAATCAGTATGATTATAATTTTTGAGGGTCATCTGGGAATAAATTGGTCGACAGAAAAAATTGATGACATCATCGGTCATCTGGTTCAGCAGCCATAATTTTTTTTTAAACTTCAAAAATTTTCTCCAAAACAGCTGAAGAGATCGAGGAGAAACTTTAAATGCATGACCATGGGGAACAAAACCTTCCCACCTATGACCTCTTAGATCATATGGCTTGGCAGCCATATTGGATTTACCATAAAACCTTTAAATTCTTCTTCGTCAGAACAGCTGAATAGATCGAGAGGAAACTTCACACACATTTCTCAAGCCTTGGGGATATCAGGGTGCTCACGAATACAATTGATAGGTCACATTGTCTGGCAGACATATTTGATTGAAGGAAAACATTTAAAACATTCTCTCTTGAAGCGTTTCATTGATCGATGTGCACTTCACAAATATAATCTCACAATTGCTGCATATAGTGTAAAAATAATGATGTCATTGGTCACGTGGTCACGTGGACCGACCATATGCCTAATGTTTGCAGCAGGTTGATCAGCATCTCAAATTGATGCGGATGGGCCACACATCTGCCTTGGCGATGGCCAGACAGAGGCCCCTGGAATACTGGTGGAAAGTGGACGCCACGACACGCTGCTACAATCCCTGACCTGACCTGCCCGATCAATGTGGATTGCATCAAAGCGGGATGTCTTGGTACCCGGTCATCACTACCAGCAGTTATAAAGTGGCAGTTGTAGTGTTAAGATCGTACATGAAAAACCATTCTACGGAAGAAATGGAAACTTCACCACATGTTACATGATCATTTGATATGGAGCATATTACTTGGATAATGCCCACCTCCTCAGAATGTACATGGTGAATGAAACAAAGCCTTATGGCCAGAGACAATGTCACTTCCTTGCGTTAGAAATTAAAATCATTGTTATCATCGCTTCAGCCTCTATTTTGCTCGGCTAGTGGAAAAAAAAACAAAGTACAATTTGGCGTTTCAACGATTTCCCCATTTATACTTTTGTGATCTATTGTGGCATCTTTGTCAGCGTTGGTAGTTATGAAAACACTTCATAACGAGAATAAAAGCTACTTTGTAAAGGCTAATTAATTTACTCTAAAACAGAATTTTCAAAGTAAAATTTCTACACATTTACCTAAGAAGTGTAGATTATAAATTTGCCACCAGAAGAGTTTGTTCGCACCAAGTCCTTCTCAAGACTGTGTGGGGGTAAGCATTCAATAAATACCATCTACTCTACTTAATTTCGACCTTGCCAGCCATTTTCATCTTTTGGCATTCGATTTGACTGCATGATCATTCAATTTCATGGAATTGAATGCTCCTCGATGTGATCATTCAAATATCTAAAACAGCTGTTCAATTTAATTTTCTCAGCCTTTGACTTTCTTAAACCTGCAGTCAATTTCAAAGTCGCATGAACTGCATTCAATTTCACTCAAGTCAGCAGCTGTTGATATTTGGACATTCAAATTCACAAATGTGCATTGGAATTCACAATATGTTCCTTCAAATTCCAACCTAAGGTGCATACATGCCTTTTGCAATGGCAGCTCGCTCGAGCACGTTGTCTTTCTCACCAGCCCCCATCAGGGAGTGTTGAAATCAGATATCTATGATGTTAAGGGGATTTAAAGGCACGACATGACTCATCAACGCCATGGCGTCTTTCTGTCATTGCAAACTAGCAACATATTTCACCATGACTGCACGCTCGCACTTTAAATGATGAGTGTCACCATGCAATGCACATCTATACTAATAAATGTCAGTGTGTGTGTGTGTGTGTGTGTGTGTGTGTGTGTGTGTGTGTGTGTGTGTGTGTGTGTGTGTGTGTGTGTGTGTGTCCTCCATCACTCCAAAACCATGAAACCGATCAGCCTGAAACTTTGCATGCATACAAAAGAAACTCCAAGGTGGTGCATGAATGAAAATTGCGTGTTTGGGTAAATTTAAACACAACTTTTGAACATAATTTTGGGGGTGCTCATCAAGAAAAACCAAAATACGCCTAACTAAGGTGGCAGCATGCCATCTTGGTCAGCCAACTGTCAGTTCGCAAGTCTTAAGCCACCATTTATTTTTTGCATGCTCAACCATGCCTTGACTTGGAACAGGCCACAATAATTTCTTCACGATAAAGTTTTTTCTTCACTTTCCTCACTCATATCGAATGCCTGATCATCAGAGCTATGAATCGTTGTATACATCGCTTTTATAAGTACGACAGTTTTCAAATTAGGAGCTTGGAGCGATTCCAGGCATTACATGATGCGATTTTCCACGATTTTCTCATGCCCTCGATGTGTACTTTCATGAAACTAACCGTATGAGGTGCAGCCAAGAGTAGCTGCCAAGTACGCACCGGCTAACAAGAGTCAATCGATGGGTAAAACTTCCCGGCTAAATTGTGTGTGGACTATGCTGGACCAATGGAAGAAAAGACACGATAAACTGGATACATTCACGATAATAGCAATTTATAGAATGGGCGATGTGAAGCATGCGGCACAACAATCAAAGGTTTTACACAAACGCAATATGTCCAACAGAGAAAAGCAAGGATTGATAAGGTGCGGCAAAATATATAACAAGAATATACAAAAGTGAAGACAGTGCAGAGCTAACCCAATCCTAAACTTATACAATCTTAATTATGTCAACAAAACAGGTGTCATCAGAATCATTCCTGAGGAAGTTTAGAGAGTCAAGAATGAGAAAGTCTGAGGTGTTTGCGACCACTTTTATACATGGCACGGCAGATGGGCCCATGCTTCCCATTCACTTAGAAGGGGGAGGAGGGGAAGAAAACTAAGGTGTCTGCTGTGCATGGTCAGAGGGAGGTGAAAAATGAGGGGTATGGTGATTGCAAATGAGGTGCAAAGAGGAGGGTGTAAAGATCTGAGTCAGGGGGTTTTGAATAGAGGAAAGAACATGTGAGAAGATAGTCCTAATTTTGAGTGTAAGAGATCTGTACGTGTAATTACTCATAGGCCAAGGTGGCGCTCGGTCTGGTGTCTCCCCCACTCACAGGTCAACTGCATTCCGTTCCACCACTCCATGACCCCAGGAACAAGTAAAAGCAAGCCAGATGTGAGAGAAGAGGGCAGGCCAGGTCAGAGAGAGAACCAGAAAACAGAGCTGGCTTTTATAGTCCCATGGCGGGGGTGGCGCTTGAGAGCGGAACAGGTGGAGTGATGGGTGTTTTCCTGTGCCCTTATTGATGTGCGGACCATTGCCCCGGCGCGAGCTTTGCCAAGGTGAGTATTTGGTACCAGAAATGGCTTCATTGACTCTTCCACCTAGGCACGCAATGGAGCTCTGAGAATAACATGGCACCAGGATATCTCGTGACACTCTCTGCGAACGAACACATGCCGGACATTCAATGAGGGCCACAGTTTAGCAGAACGCCAGGGCTATCCCTACGAAGCTGAATGGAATTTGACCACTCTTGTGCTCTGAGATAGATGCAGGAACATCCAGACCCGAGCATCTAAAGGTATGGGTGCTCCCCCTCCACCCCCCCCTGTCTCTTGCTCGTCCAGAGGGAGGTTGGGGAACGGCGGTGATGATGGTGGTTGAGCAATGGGAGTGGTGGTGTAGCAGTGAGCACAGTAGTGAGCAACCGGCATAGAGATTTGTGGTGGTTGAAGCATCGTGGTTGCAGCAGTTAATGGCAATGGTGAGCACGGGTTGTTGTGGGGATTTTTAGGAAGGCATTGTGGTGGTCATATGATGGTTGTAGTATTGAGGTTCAAGTAAGATGGATGTCTGAGGTGATGTGCAAACCCTCTTCAAATTTCAACTCAATCAGATGAAAATTGATGATTTTAGAATTTTGACAAAGTTCTGTCCTCAAAATCAATAGGTTTCTTGCTTTTGACCAATTCTACCATTTCGTGAAGAACGGTTTAATAATGTGACATGTCGGCATTTGGCATAGTCAGAATAACACGCGACCGACCAACATACTTGGAAAATCATCAATTTTCTCAAGTAACAAACAAACAAACAAACAATTAGACACAGGTGAAAACATTACCTGCGTCCATCGCAGATGGCTGGGGTAATAATAAATGGAACAGAAACAATAGGGTTCCTTCAGTACCTGAACTAGCAAGGTACCCGTCTCTGACGTGTTCACAGATGTCTCACCTCAAATGAGCAATTTCTTTGGAGGTGCACTGGTAGAAACAGGACTTCATTGTAAACTGATGATGTGGACTGTGACACGTGGTACAGGTTTAACTTTTAGACAGACAGGTGGTCCTCTCAGAAGAATAACGATTATATTAGTGATTAAAATGGCCAAATACACTGCCATTTCACACTGAATCTCACTCCTAAAGTGAGAAGGGAACTCGGTCGAGCGCATACCTCCGCCACGCAATGCCTGATCCACGAGAACATATCATGGCCATCACATTTTTGAAATATCATGTTAATTATCGTTTTTGGCCCTATCTCTCAATGGTATGTCTGGTGTTGGCTTAATGGTTAGGGTGGTGGGTTTTGGATCCTCGGGTCCTGAGTTCAAATCCCACTCAGCTGTTGATTTAATACCAGGTGGGGTTAACTTGGCCTGTCATCCTTCTGAGGTCAGCAAAATGAGTGCCAGCTTGCTGATATAATGTGTCAGAGTGGCGGCCCATCCAGGATTGTGCCCAATAGTGATGGAGACTGCTTAAGCAGCACCAACACTCGGCACAGAGTATGTTCCCAATCTCCTCCTCCTGTCAATGGTGAAGAATCACTTTAAAAATCATCAAATCCGGATCTTCACCAAAATTGAAGCAATTCTTCCTTGTCGCACACCCAACATGCCCACCAAGTTTCATCTGAATCCGTCCCCAACTTTTTGAGATATCGTGCTATATATATAGTTTTTGGCCCTATCTCTCAATGGTGGTCACATTTAAAATGCTAGTAGTCAGATCCGGATCCGGATCTTCACCAAAATCTAACCAGTTTGTCCGTGTCACACACAGAACCTGTCCACAAAATTTCGTCCGGATACATTCACAACTCTTTGAGATATCCTGTACAAAAACAAACAGACAAACAAACAGACAGACACATAGACAGAAAGGGATGAAAACATAACCTCCTTCACCTTCGGTGGTGGAGGTAATCATCAGATCCAGATCCGGATTTGGATTTTCACCAACATCTAATCAGTTCGTCCTTGTCACACATCGAACCTGTCCACAAAATTTCATCCAGATCCGTCTACTACTTTTTGAGATGTCCTGCACAAAGACAAACAGACAGAAAGGGGTGAAAACATAACCTCCTTCACCTTTGGTGGGGGAGGAAATAAGAAGAAGATATAGAGCAAAGTACCCATACCCTGGTTGGGTCGAGTTTGAGCATTACTTGCTGAAAAAAGGATAGTCTGTGTTTTACAAGAAGACTATAGGTGTTTGTGTGGTGTGCTCCTAAAAGGTCCAAGAAGGTCGAAACAGTACGTTCCAATAGTAGTTCGGGTCTAAGCCACTAAGGCGTTGAAAGGGTCTAATCTCTCAAGCATGTAAAAAGTGTCAAAAATGTCTAAGTGGTCTAAAGCTCGAAATAGTCAAGGGTCCAAGCTGTCTCACATGTCATGAAGGGTGTAAGGGGTCTAAATGGTGTTGAAGTCGAAGGGATCTCAAGGGATTCAAAAGACTTAAAGAACGTAAAGGCAGTCATGGTGTCTTTTGGGAAGAGTACTTGTGCTATCGCCAGCACCTCAAACAAATCACAAATTCCTCCCCGAACTGTCTTTCAAACTCACACTTGGCAAGCTTGGCAGGTATGCCATCACTCCCCAATGTGAGTTTAAGGAGGTCATCCTCCTGCGTTGATTCAAGATCTTTTTTCCCCCAAAATTAACTATCTGTCTGGGTTCTCTACAAGATCGAGGCTCATGGAGGAGCGAGATATTATGCATCTCAATGGGGTTATGCCATATCATTGCATTATATGGATGCTCAGCTGTTTATATTTGCGTTCGAATGAGTAAAAATCATTTATATCATGTTGGAGCTTTTTACTTTATATGCACAAAGAGTTGGTGAATTATAAGATTTTTATGTTGGCTTTGATATGGTCACTTCTTTCCATCATACTCTTCCATTGCCAAGTTTTAAAAGAAGGTTAATTTTTAGCTTTTCTGTAATCGGAATTCCAGATAAGGTATGGTCATCATGCACCGTCCGTCCGTCTCCTATTATGACTTCTCTGGCCAAACCCCTGAGCCGATACAGCTGAAATTTGGCAGCAAGGTTCCGATACTGACCGGTAACGGGGATTGCAAAGCTCGATCCAGTCACGTGACTTTAAGTATGTCAAAATGGCGGACATAGAAAATTCCTTCAAAAAAAATTCTTCTTCTCCAGACCCACCAAAGTGGGGCAACTTAGCATAACAATTGTGCATTTTGTGAGGAAAGCACCAAATTTGGCACACTAGTAGCCTATCATATTATGAACAGATTTGGATATTGGGCCATCTCAAAATTTTTTATGGCAGTGGAAAATGGCTGCCACAGCCATCAGCGGCTGAATTTGAGATGGCCCAATATCCAAATATGTTCATAATATGTTAGACTACTGCTGTGCCAAATTTGGTGCTTTCCTCACAAAATGCACAATTGTTATGCTATATTTAGCTAAGTTGCCCCACTACCACTCAGAATGATACCAAATTTGGGTTTCAACACATTACGCCAGAGCCCAGATAAGCTTCAGGTCCAGTCGTCATATTTTTTCCAAATCTTACTAGATTTTGCTTTAATCATTTTTAATTTTGATCATTTTCAAATAAGAAAAATTATAATTGTAATTTGATAGGCAGAAAGCACAACCTGCTCTTTCAAATGAATTCACAGTAATTTTTGTCGAGTTACACATGTCTGTCTGCAATATTAACTGTGAAACGATTGAAGTCGCTTGCGTGTTTGTGTCTTGTGCCAGAATTTTGTAAAATAGATGATTGACATGACATGCATTTCTGGAAGTTTTAGACCATACATGAATACCAAATGCATAAGTAAACAATGGACAACTCATGGGATTTGAATCTGGGATCACTATCATGAGTTATAGGCTTGGATAGGCATGGCAAACAGGCCAACCCTCTAACTTATATATCTGCACACTGTCGAGGAAGGTTTGAGGTCCTTCCTACACCACAATAAAGATGTATCAATCTCGTTGGCAACTATTCATTGTGGTTGATCCTTAGAGGTGGCGTATTAACTTAAGATCCCCAATTGTGTCCAGATTAAGTAAGCTTCAGGCCCTTAGCCATATCTTTTAAGTACTCCAACTTCTAATCACATGACGCAGACTCAAAATCGATTTGCGGAGGATACAGTGACTGGATTCATCATATCGAAGGAACGACTGTTGTCCAAACGTTTGTGTGTGACGAAGGCGTTGTGACCATTTCAATCCACACGAGGGCGCCCGTGACAACAATATATTTGATCATCGTTTCAAAATGGAAAGCTTTGGCTGAGAATTGCAGCGAATTTTGTGACATTCAAACAACCGTCAAGTTTCACAGCTTTCCAAAGCAAATAATAAATGCAGTTTGGTGTTTAATCCAAGTATTTTTTTTTTTTTTGTAAAAAGCAACAACGAAAAGTTATAAATATTGCATTAAAATGGATGGAAGGATTGTCTTCAGGTTGGTGGAGTTGGTATTGAAGAAGCAAATCTTCAGCTAATGTATGTTTAATCCTGAATTCGGTTGATCATGCCCTTCAAACTACCAGCATTTCACATGTTCCTTTGTTACTTCCTTTTTGTCAAGCACTGGGAACCTTTGACCTCCACAGGCTCCTGCCACATTTCTTTGTTTATTTACAAAAGCGAGGCTCATGGAAAAAAACAGGTACAACTGGCAGTGGCACAGATATCAAGTGAATGAACAAATAGGATAATAGGAAAGGGATGAGGGAGGGGAGGAAACACTGAACAGGGAGGGGAGGAAATATTTAAAATCGCAATTAAATAAGATGGTTAGGTTAAGAAAGGTTAATGGGGTCATAAAGAGCATGGGTCAGAATTGGGGATAACATTAAATCGTGGCGTGCTACTTGCTTGAAGTCCTATAGGTAAGAGTGAGGTAGAACAACCACTCAAAACTTGTTCAACAGCCTGGAGAAACAAGGAATAAAATAATTTAGGTGCACAGTCAGCCTGGATCTTGGAAGTTTACTCGGAGGGAGTTACTGGATGAACACGTGCATCCTGGAATAGATAAGGAGGGTTGGAGGAATGAGATAGCAGAGGGGGCAATAGTGGAGAAGAGGTGGTTAAAAAAACAGATAGACCACTGACCTGCCTGCAATGGAAAAGCAACAGACCTTGTGCTTCGTCCTAATCATGGGAGATTGCAATCATTTTGAGAGCTTTAGGTTGTACAGAATCCAGGAGAGACAGATGTGATTCTGGGACATCAGCCCACAATGAAGGACCTTGTTGGACAGCCTTTTGGGGGGGATACACTGTCGAGGCTCATATGAGAGCTAACACACAAAATGTACAACGAGGGGAGCAGGAGATAAGAGGGGCAGGAGACTGAAGGAAAAAAAAACAGTGTGGAACAGAGACATGAGTAGATCTGTGGAAGGGAGAGGGATGGGGTGGGGTGCACAGGGTAAACAAGATGGACACTACAGAGACTTGCAGGTCCTTAGATGACAGGGACTTTCAGGAAGGAAAGCAGGGAATTTGAAGGAGGTGGGATTGGGGTGGATTAGCGGGGGTAGAAAAGATTGTGGTTTTGGATGGAGGAAGATAAGAGATGGTAGTGAACAGCTGTTTTGAAGACCTGGAGGGAAAAATGGTATTGAAGAGAGTGTGGGGGTTTGTTCCAAAGGCAGGGAAAAAAAAAGGAACGAAAGAGTGAAGGTGATCAGTGATTCTTGATTTTGGCAGTTTTACCAGAAGGGGGTTGCTGGTAGACCTTGAGCACCCTGCAGAAATTTAGGGGGGGGTACATATCTCAGAAAGAGCAGGGGGCGAGGCTGGAGAGGAGACAGTAGAAGACAGAAAACCACCGACCTGCCTTTGGTGAGAGAGTGAGAGGCCCAAAGGCTCAGCCTCATAGCGGGAGACACCAATGATTCAAAATGCCTTGGTTTTCACAGTGTGAAGCCGAGAAAGGTGAGAGGCAGGAGCACCAGTCCAGATGGGAGAACAGTACTCCATCAGGCTCTGGACGAAATCTTTGAATGTGGTCAGGATCTCAGGTGTGCCAAGGAAGGACTTTGCATGACAGAGGATTCCCAGTCGGCGACTGGCTTTGCAGGCCAGCTTGAAGATGTGACTTTCCCAGGAAAGATCATGGCAGATAGTGAGACCCAGAAGCTTGAATGAAAGGCCTTCTTCCAGAGGATTGTTGAGAAAGTAGATGTGGGGGGGGGGGGGGAGTTCCAAATGCTCTTTTCAGAGAGACGTATTGAGAGTGTGAGATAAGCCTGGTGTTGGCTCAGTGGTTAGGGTGGCGGCTTGGGATCCTAGGGTCCTGAATTCAAGCCCTGCCGGTCACTGAATTAATACACCAGGGGGTTGACTCAGCCTGTCATCCTTCCGAGGTCAGTAAAATGAGTACAAGTTCCAGTGTGTGTACTGGTAGAGGGGCACTGCATCAGCGACACAGTCGGGCTTCAAGAAATAATAGCTACCCTGGCTGCTAAGCTGCCATACGACCACCACCAGAGTGTGAGATATGTCAGAATTGAAAGACATGTTCCACGTGTTGGACCAGTTTTGTGATTTTAATCCAGATCTGCAGAGAGTGAAGAAGCTGCTGCTTGCCGGTCTGAGGGATGACAGATGGTACAGCAGAGGGTGGAGTCATCAGCAAAGAGATAAAGAGGAATTTCCAGAGAGTGGAGAGATCATTGATGAAAACCAGAAAAAGAGCAAGGCCCGCAATGCTGCCTTGAGGAAGTCTAGCCTGGACAGGAAGAGGGGAAGAGAGAACTCCATTTGGGGCCTCATATTGGCTGCAACAGGAAAGGAGGTCTCCAGGCCATGATTGGAGATGGCTTTGCTTCTGGTGGTCTCTGGAATGCCTGGGAGGCCATACATGGCCCTGGCCCAGCTCATCAGGAGCTTGCCATCCTGGTGGCACCTGAATTTCCATTGTGGTCTTTAGTCGCAACAGTGGCACAAGTGGTGGTAGGGCATGTACTGCAGCTGCACCAAGAAACATGTCTGGAACAAGCAAAGAATGATTGGGAAACTTATGCAGTTGAGCAAAAAGTTGATGCATCACATTTTGATGGAACAAGCCTTAAAGAATGATCGGGAAACTTGTGCAATTGAGCAAGGACACCCAGGAAACACTAGCATCATGTTATCCTTGCTCATGCCCTCATCTAGGTTAATAGTCAACAGTAGACACAGCACTGGCTCAACTGGTGACAATGTTACACCCAGCAACCCCATTCTCAACCGCCCCACACAGATCCAGCACCAGCTCTGGTGAAGGTCAACTTTTCCGGTTCCCTCGGCAGTCCAGACATGTACCCCCTAACCAAGATGGTCATTCAGATCCTTACATTGACTTCTCAGAGTTTTACCAACGATGGAACTTGAAAAATGGAAATCCAGCAGGAGAATTTTCAGAACCATGCAGTGGAACATAACATCACGAGTGTTGATGAATGACACCTCCAACTTTGGTTGTCTTTGGACTCTTTATCTCACACCCTAATCTTACTCTTACTCAATGGGTTTTCGTCAGAATGCTTCATTCATGCTTGCACATGAAGATTGTAGCAATTGCAAGCCATTGTAACAGCAGAAGGCAATGATCCTTGATTGTTCATTCTCTCCTGAGGCAGTTCCTTCAGGCAGCATGGCAACTACACATCCTGTTGGACCTCTCGAAGGTTATCTTAGGATTTGGTATTACTCTTGGATGCATTACGTGACTCACCTTAACTCACAGCTTAACAGCAGTTCTGAATGCTAAAAAAAGAGTTCATTTGCTAAAAGCACGTCTCCGGGCGGTGTCCGTAACTTTATTTAATTTATTTGTTTTCCAGACTTCTCCAGGCATCTCCGGACTTCTCCGGGCAGTGTTCGTAATATTATTAAATACATTTAATTTCTGCCCACGCTTGAAAACAAAAAATGCGAAATGCTCTACAGAATAGCGCAATTTAAATTTAAATAGCGGAATTGAGCTTTACAGAAGTTCTGACTGCCAATAAATTTACCATCAGAGATGGGGAATCCCCTGCCATTGAATGAAAAAGGCCATACATATTCCAGATAATGAGGGAGGTGAATTGGAAACAAGACACCATTTGGTCATCGTCTCAAAAAAGTTCCCCAGGGGTGAGGAACGTAGTAACCAAAAATAATTGAAATCAGATAAGCGGTTTTCCATTTATTACAAAAAACATTTTTTCAAGATGGCCGCCCCAGTCGGCCATCTTGGATCCGGCCACACCCGAAATCAATAGGTTCTTCCTTTTCAGGTGGTACATGTGTGACCCAAATTTCAAATCGATATGGCGAACAGTTTATGACTTATCGCACTCACAGCTATAAATGTTGACGCCCGGACGGACGGACGGACGGACGGACGGACGGACAGCCGGACGGATAGCTGGACGACCTGGGTGACAACAATATCCCCCTTCCGCCACACGGCGGGGGATAAAAATTCTCCAGACTTCTCCGGGCCATGGTTAGTATGACCCGCCTGCAGGACAGTGGAGTGAATCAGCGGTACGTGCTACGTTTGGTGCTTGTACCTGTGGTCTCGGCTCGGCCTGCAGAACAGTGGAGTGTATCAACGATAAGGGCTGTGACTCGGCTCCGTTTGCCTTTGTGGATAGGCCCTGCATGGCAGGGGACTGGCAGACCATGATCGATGTGGGGATTGGCAGTTTTCAAAAACGTTGATCTAGGGTGTTGAGATCGAGGAGGTCCGAGTGTGGAAGTCGAGGAGTGTATTTGCACGAGTGTGATGAGGGTCGAATTGAGTGGCTTTTGAACTGCGAAATTTGTGAAAGAATTGAGTGAATAATTTTTGTGAAATACATTTACTTGTTGTGAGCGAAATAAGCATACCTTTAATGTATTAAGGAGAGTGGGGAGAGAAAGATATAAGGAAGGGGAGGGGTGAGGAGGAAGAGAAGAGGGAAGGAGTGTGTGGGCTGGGGCGAGGAAGAGAAGAGGGAGTGAATGGGGGGGGGGTAGGGAAGAGCGCCTCGAGCGTAGGGGTGAGGAGCCAAGTGTGGTGGGAGAGCTAATTTGTGGGCAGGGGGGGAGGTGAGGAGAGAGTAGAGAGAGAGAGAGAGAGAGAGAGAGAGAGAGAGAGAGAGAGAGAGAGAGAGAGAGAGAGAGAGAGAGAGAGAGAGAGAGAGAGAGAGAGAGAGAGTGGGTGTGTACGCGCACACACACAAGATTATAAAAGGCTACGGGAGTGGGTCCAGCAGGTAAGCCCAGGCAGTGCTGCTAATTGATGACAAGAACGTCCCAAACAGATCTAGATGGTACTCGCCCAGTCAGGAGGAAAACGGTTCAGAAGTGAGGTTCAGCTCGGTAATTTAAATGTGGGATCAATCGGGGGGAGAGGAGTCGACCTGGTGGAGATGATGCAGAGAAGGAGGTTGGAAGTGTTGTGTGAGCAGAAGTACAAATGGAAAGGAGACAAGGCGAGGAGGTTGGGAGGAGGATACAAGCTGTTGCATGCAGGTGGGGATGGAAGGAGTAATAGCGTGGGAGTAATGGTATCAGAAGAGATCAGCAATCAGCTGGTCAGAGCTGAAAGATGGGAGGGACGAATAGTTATTGCACGGTTGGTGGTACAGAGGCAAATGCTGTGTGTTATGTCGGTTTATGGGTCACAAACAGGAAGGACTGGCATGAGAAGCATGAATTCAGGGACGCGCTGGAGAGGATGATGGAAATGGTTGAGGCGGATGCGATGTCATGCATTGCATGTGGGAGTAGCGGAGCCAGGTGAAGAGGAATGTGTTGGTAAATTTGGTTGGAGAATGAAGAATAGAGAGGGTCAAGAGCTGGTGGCGAGGAATGGGATGGTCATTGGCCATAGCTAATTCATTCTTTCAAAAGTGGGAAAGTCACAAGATTACCACTTGGAGTGGATAGCACAGAACAGAACTGGATTTGGTGGTGGTAAGGAAGCGACAGTAGTCAACGGTTAAGGATTCCAAGGCAGTGTGGGAGAGCACGTCACCACATAGCACAAGCCTGTGGTGTTTGTGCTCTGGATGAAGAAAAGGAGGGAGGTAAAGAGTCAGGGTCAGAAGATTGTTAGGTGGGGGGAGTATAGAGCAACATCATCATCGAGTACAAGGAGAGGATGAGGGCCAGGCAAGAGCAACTTCATGAAGAAGCATAAGGTTTAAAGGAGGAGTGGAAGAAGTACAGAGAGGTGCTTAGGGGAATTGCATAAGTTTTGTGTGAAAGGACATCAGGAAAGGGTGAATCGTCAAGGGTTAGAAATCAGGCATGGTAGACGGAGGAGATACCGAAGGCAGTTCGTGAAAAGAAGGAGGTTTGGAAGAGGATAGAGAAGATCAAGGGTAGGAAGCGGAAGCCAGATGTGGGGTTGCTGCACCTGTATGGGCAGAAAAAGAAAGCAGCAAGGAGAGCTGTGAATAAAGTGAGGAATGATATGAAAGAGGTGGTGCATAACAAGTTGGAAGAGGATGGTGGGAGGAGGATGATACATGAGTTGGCTTGTGAAAGGGATGAGGATGGGGAGGTGGGGGGGGTGATTAAGGATGGTGGTGGGAGGCCAGTGACAGAGAGGGGGACAGTATTGAAGGTGTGGGAAGGGTATTCCAAAGAGCTGTCAAACCGAGAATAAACGAAGGGTGAGCTGGAGCTGCCGTGTTATGCAAAGGGGAAAGTGGAGTCGGTGGAGATCACAGAGGAGGATGAAGAAGGGAAGAGCGCCAGGCATTGATTAGGTGTGTACGGAGATGATAATTGCAGTGGAAGGAATCTGAGTCAGTTGAACGAAGGATCTGTTAAACATATGTACGAGAGGGGTTTCAATTCCGGAGGATTGGAGGCGAGTGTTACTTGTGCTGAAGGGCGATGTTCAAGATCTGGGGAAGTACAGGGGCATTACTCACTAAAGTCATGCAATGCAGGTGCAGGAGAGGATTCTGTACGGGAGGATAAGAAAGAGGGTGGCGATGGTGATCGGAGAAGAGCAGCAAGGGTTTAGAAAGAGTAAGGGAAGGTGGATGGGATGTTCATGCTGAGACAGCTGGTGGAGAAGAGGTTGGAGGTGCAAGATTAGATGACGTTGGGATTTGTCGACCTGGAGAAGGCCCACAACAGTCCCGAAAGACATGGTGATGGCAACACTGAGATGGGTGGGAGTGCCGGAAGCAGAAGTTGTGTTTCTGGAAGAGATGTACACGGGAATGAAGGGAAGAGTGTTGGTTAGTCCTGGGATGTCTGAGGAATTCAGCGTAAGCATTGGTTTGAGAAAAGGAAGCACTATCAGTCCGTTCATGTTCATCATGGTGATGGAGCTTGTAAGCAGGAAGGTGAATTTGAGGGGTATTCTGGGGAGGATGTTATATGTGGACAATCTGGCATGTTGGGGTGCAGAGTAGGTGGAACATTCAAGAAGTACTGGGAGAGTAGAAGAAGGCATTTAAGAAACATGGGCTGAAGATGAGTATGGAGAACACTGAGGTGATGTGGGTTGGGCAGCAGAGAAAATAAATGAATATCATGTTAGAGGGGAAGGAGATCAGACAGGGGAAAAGGTTTGAGTATCTGGGGGGGAACAGTAACCGGGGATGGTAAGTCAGAGGCAGAGGTGTGGAAGACAATTCAGGTGGGTGTGAAGGGATGGAGGAGGGTGGAGGGAGTAATGGCAGATAGAAAGATACCAAGAAAATTGAAAGAGAAGGTTCAAATGTCGTATGTAATGCCGGCCTACCTTTACGGTCCGGAGACGGTGGCACTGACAGAGAGACAACAACAGAGGCTGCAGATTTGCAGGAAAAACTAGGTCAGGAGGATTGTGAGAGTGAAGAGGGTGGATCGAAGGAGGAAGGATGAACGGAGGGAGGCGATTTGTGTGCAGATAAGATGAGTTTGACGGGGAGATTAGTAAAATGCCAGCTAAGATGGGCTGGACATGGTGAGGATGGGGGAAGAGAGAATGGCAAAGAAAGCGGATAGGTTGACGGAGCAAGGGAGGAGGAAAAGAAGCAGAAAGTGGCTGAGATAGGAGGATTGTGCGAGGAAGGATATCCATAAGGTAAGAGTGGTTGGAGAGTGGATAGAGTTGGGTGAAGACAGAGGGGGGTGGAGAATCATCGTGGTCAAGGCAGGGCAGAAGCGTGGTGCCATCAGCCCTCTCCTCTTATAAAGTGAAGAGGTGGAGAAGATGATGATGATGATCCCACCGATATGCTGGATCAGTAACTGGACCTAAACCAAAATCTAATCAGCTTGTTCTTGTCAACTCAACAACTCATCCACCTCATTTTGTCATAATCCGTCCACAACGTTTTGAAATATCATGCTATATGTCATTTTGGCCTCCTTTCTCAATGGTGAAAAATCACTTAAAAAAATAAATAAAAAAACAAAATGTTTTTTATGTTGAAGGCTCCAGTCACGGACTAAAGTGTCCTCATCGAGGCCAGTTCTTAAATAAAGAGAAATAAAAGAGAGAATGTCAAGTGAGGAGTGAAAATGAGTGAGTAAGAAAAGTGTGTGATGTTTGTTGGTAAGAAAGAGATATTAAAGCTCGCCCAGTAGCTTTAGTTTGAGTGAGACAGAAAGTATGACAAGCAATCCTGATAGGAGAGTATAAGATGGTTCTGGGCACCACTTTAACGCTCCTAATTCAGAGCGGTAGTACTACCCTGAGCAGTTGCTGTCTACAACCTACTACTTAAATATATATATTTTAGTATCTAGATCCGGATCTTCACCAAAATCAAATCAATTTTGTCCTTGTCACACACCCAACATGTCCACCAAGTTTCATCCGAATTCGTCCACAACCTTTTGGGCCATCTTCCTCATTGTCAGAAAACGGTAAAAACATAACCTACATCCATCTTCGGTGGCAGAGGTAATACCAAGAATTATAAAAACGCCTCTTCAAAAGTTTAATGTTGGCAGCATGAGATTTACAAACCTGCCAAAACAAAGATCCTTAAATTATGAGGTGTGAAAAGAGTGGGAGGGAGAGCTGGGGCAAGAATCACAAGAGGCAGTGAAATATGTCAGGGGGTATTATTCAGCCAATGAATCCTCCGCAAAGTATTATCTCAGAGTCGATTATAAGAATCCAATTATTCCATGTAAGAGAATAATCATCCAGGAACAACTGAATCAAGTAAAAGTTAATTATCATAATTCTATATTGCCACGTCAATAGTGTGACCTGATTGTTCAGCCTGGAATATGAAAGAGTTGTTGTTGGACAAGGTCACTCATCAGGTTACGATAACAAGATGGCTTAAAGTGCAGAGGTCATGTGATGCTTGCCTTAATTGCATGGTGTTCTTGAGATCACTTGGCTTGAGGTTGTGGCAAAAGTTTTTTTCATTCAGCCAACACACTCATCCAAAGTATATCATTCAGCCAAAAGATATCCAACCATTCATATACCACTCATGCAGTGTATGATTGAGGTTTGGCTGGGTAATTAAAAATGGGCAAAGACATTAAATACCCAAAATACATAAAACATTAAATACCACATTTAGACAATATCTAACTTATCATCCCAGTGTTTAAAACCAGTTTTACCTTAATTCTATAAAATACAGAAGAGTATACCACAAAGAAAAACAACACATTACACTTGTATTTAAATATACACTTTCTCCTCCAAATGGCCCAGTGTCAAGTGTTCATGGCCTTGAGCTTAATTGTTGCTACAGCTGGATGCATCATCAAAGGACTTAGTTATGGGGATTGTGTTTCACATCTACTTGAACTGCAAGAGGAACTAGCTGCAAGCACTCTACCAAGAATATTTTGTTCTTGCTACAGTACCAGACAGACACCAGCTGTCAGAAGCAGCAGTGACTCACTCCAGCTGTTTAACAGACAACAGTCACCAATAATGGAATAAAAACAAGGACGTAAGAAAATTGTATCATAAAAACAACATTTTGTGGTGAGCTTGGTCTCAGCATAATGTTCCAGAGTTCCAATTGACTATCTTGAAGAAATTGTGTGCCGCAGCCCAAATGGACTAAATGATGTTCTCACCGTGATCCAATCACAAGGAATGGCCAAGCAGTAAGACCTTACAGTTGTTATGGAAAATTTACTTTACATAAGCTCAACAGTTTACCATGGACACACACACACAGAATAAACGACGCAAACAACACCCTGACAAAAAAAAATTAATTAGTAAAAATAAAGAAACACTGGCTGACACTTCCAGAATTATATCTTGGTAACTGTTGCAAGCTGTGATTTAAATAATTGTTTAAAGATAGCTGAAAAGAGACATTGCCTTAGCTTTTAGTTTTCCACTATTCGGGACAATTGCAAGAATACCGGATATCATAGTCATCTCATTCCGTCAAGTCGTGGTCGACTTCTGGTGACATTCATGATCAGATTTCTCCATATCAGATCAGACTTCTGGTTTCAGCATCAGCACTTCTAATTTCTAATGTACCTGGTGGTCAAACTTCTCCAAGCACTGATTTTTTGTTCTTTTTGCAGTCCATGGAATTTTTAACATTAATCTCCAACACCACATTTCAAAACTGTCAATCTTCTTCCTTTCGTTCTTTTCCACTGTCCATGATTCACATCCATACATTGCAATTGGAAATACCAGAGCATTCACCAGCCTTCTCTTGGTTTGTGTTGTCACATATTTGTCTTTCCATATCATTGTCAATCCTGACATTGCTGATCTCCCCAATGTGAACCGTCTATTAATTTATCCACCACATTCTCCACTCACTTCAATTTTGGAACCCAGGAAGATGAAACTTTCCGCTATTTCCACATGATCGTCTCCCAATCTGGACACATCGATCTTCTCACTACACAAGATTTTCGTCTTTTTTTAAAAGTTTAAACAAGTTAAGAAAGACATAAAATGTCATAGCCCCTGTTGTTTTAATAATTTTGCTGTACGGAGTTAAAGGGCGAGCCCATATTTATGTACAACTAAAATGGCTGCCAGTCTACCAGTCGGCCATCTTTGATAAGATCACAAAATAAAGTGAGGTGCACGTCTATGCCATCATATTCTGTGCTTGTGCCAAGTTTGTACAAAATCGGACTATGCATATCTGAGAAACGATTGGGGGCACATTTAAGTAACAATATAAGCACCGGTCAGGCATGTTGGATCTGGTGTCGGTCAAAAAAAAAAATGACATGCATATGTAAGCCACCATTCATTATCTGGTGCCAAGTTTGAACAACATCAGTAAATGCATGTCCAAGAAAAGGTTGAGGATGTGGTCAAAGTCGAACATGTTGGATCCAATCTCAAGAAATAATAATAATAATAATGTGCATATGTAAACCATCATTCATTATCTGTGTGCCAAGTTCGAACAAGATCGGTAACGCATGTAAGAGAAATGGTTGAGGACGTGTTCGATACTAGGTTTTTATTATTTTTTTGTATACAACTAAAATGGCCGCCACTTGGCCACCTTTGATCGCATTGTGAAACAAAATGATGTGCATATATGTATAACATGTGTTGGCTTTGTGCCAAGTACAAATAAAATCGGTCCATACATGTCTGTGATATGGTTGCGGACACACGCATGCACGTACACGAAAATCGAGACCAGATGTATCAGCCCCGTTTCGGACTAAGTCCAACAGGGGCTAATAAAGACCAGCTTTTTTCACTTTCCTTCTTCACAGTCTGCAGCAGGTCCTTCAATTCCTCTTTACTTTCTGCCAACAGAGTGGAATCATCGGCATACCTTAGATTGTTGATACATCTTCTTCCAATCCTGATGAAAGCCTCAACGTCATCCAAGTTTGATGTCCTCATGATGAACTCACGATAAAGATTGACCATGTAAGGGGAGAGAGTGAACCCCTGTCTGACCCCCTTTTCTAATTCCAAACCATTCTGTCTTTCCCTACTGTTCTTACTGTAGCTTCTTGTTTAGTGTATAGGCCTATCAGACATATCACATGCTCCGACAATTCCGAATCCTCTCAAAATCTACTTCTTCTTTGTGTGCAGCCCAGGGCTGCTGGTTGCATCATTGATTGAGGGCGCAGCTATGCCACCGATGCAATGCCCCTATTACCAGTACACTGGTCCTCATTTTGCTGACCCCAGAAGGATAATAGGCTGAATCAACCCCACCTGGTGTTAATTCGACGGCACACAGGAGCTTAAACTCAAACTAGCCATAGCAGGATTCACCTATCGTGCTGTAAAGTTACTGGTACTCCGAGATTTATGTGTGGATGTCATCTTGGGACACGACCTATTAAAGCAGCACTCGAAAGTCGACATACCTTTTGGTGGAGAAAAACCTCCTTTGACAGTAAGCGTCTTAACTACCACTGCAGTATCGCCACCCTCGCTGTTTGCAAATGTATCTCCCGCATTCAAACCACGAGTCATCAAGTCGCGGCGATATACAAACACCAATGCAAAGTTCATCGCATCAGGAAGAGACGACTTGATGAGGGCATCATAGAACCCAGCGACTTGCCATGGTGCGCGCACGTACTGGTGACATCAAATCGGAACCGTAAAAGACGAATGGTTGTTGACTACTCACAAACAATCAATCGATTCACACAATTCGATGCCTATCCATTGCCATGCATAGAAGAGATGGTAGAAAATGTCGTGAAGTATCAGTGCTGTATTTTCACCAGCCTTGAGAAGTTCAGCATGGATTCCACAGATCCTAGGAGCTTTATTCCATTTCAACCGGTTCACTGCAGCCTGTGTTTCCACAAATGAAGATGGATCACAGTTGATTGGAGGGACAGTAATAGGGATAGTAACACTGCTAACATCCAACTCGACAGCTGGTGGATCAGCCTGGTACAAGCGCTCAAAGTAACCGACTCAGCGGGCTTTCACTTCAAACTCCTCTGTCAAGATCCCACCACCCTCTGCTCTAACTGCAGCACACTGAGGGATGGGCTTGGAGGAAAGGAATGCGCACGTTTCCCTGCAAGCAGGACGAGAATCACTTGACCGCAGGTGATGCTCTATCCCCTCACAGATTCCTCGCACATCGGTCTCCTTGTCTACCCTCAGCACACATGCACTTTTATGCCTCAACTCCCCGAACGGCTCGGCTCTGCCATTAAGACTGGCCCTGGAACTCTGGCCAATGGTATCCAGTGTCCTTTGAGAGGCAATATTCTTCTTCGCCCTACGGTGAGTTCCAAGACATCCACCAGCAACATCAAGGACGGTGGTCTTGAAGGCATTCCACAACTCTTTAGAATTCCCCAAAGCACCCAGCCCCCCCAAATCCCCACTCAGCCTGTTCGCAAACTCCTCAGCTGCAGTCTCATCCTTGAGCTTGCCAACTTCCAGCCGAGGCTGGGATGGTACCATTCTCCTGGATTTAAACTGCAACTTCAGATTTGCAACAACAAGCCTGTAGGTCGGTAGACCATGCAGTTCTGGATCATACTCCAGCGACCATCAATGAGCACATGATCAATCTCCTTTGCCACACCACCAGCGTTGGAATACCAAGTCCAGCGATGAGCCTGTGGACATCGAAACCATGAACTGGCCACCCTAAGTCCATGACTTCTTGCAAAGTCAAGGAACTTAGTGCTATTTTGGTTCACATTTCCAGACCCATGGGGACCAACACATTTCTCATAACCATCCCTGTCAGTTCCAGTCAATGTATTAAAATCCCCCAAGACTAGAAGAGTATCTCATCTGTGGCACTGATCAACCGCAGACTCGAGCGTGGCATAGAATGTGTCCTTCACGGTGAAGTCACTCGCCTCAGTTGGAGACAGTGCCGGATTCAGGCATAAGCTAAACAAGCTACAGCTTAGGGCCTCACAATTTGCAGGGGCCTCAAAAATGTGAGAAGACGTTTAAAAATGTGTGAATGAGGGCTAAAGAACGTCTACCTTTGTGCGGGAAACCATCATGACGAAAAATCCCCATTAAGCCTTCCCAATGCAAGGTGGTGGTACTTCCCAGTTTCCAAAAGTAATCTGGGGGTTGCCTATTAATAAAAGTGATCCTTATTACTTATTTTGTCAGCATTGTGTGTAATATATATATATATATATATATATATATATATATATATATATATATATATATATATATATATATATATATATATATATATATATATATATAAATGGATGTTAAAATTATTCTAAAAATTACATTTAATTATTGTTTCCATTGAACAATATATTATAATCTATGATGGAGATCAAGCCAACCAAATGATAAATATGAAATCAGTAAATGCATTCATTTGAAAATAATTTGTATTCTTCACTTTAAATGCTTTGCAATTGAGTAATTAAAAGGCATATATGTTTTCAATTTTTGTGAGACCTTCTGGTGTAATTTTTTAACAAGGGGCCTCCAAGCTTGATACAGCTTCGGGCCTCACCAAGTCTAAACCCGGCACTGGTTGGAGTATATTCGTAGACCAGGAAAACGACACCCAAAGAGTGACGAATCCTTTGTCTCGTAATACTCTCGTTGACCGGTGTGACATCACTTATCATTTGAGTCAGCTTATTGGACACAGCCACGACAACTCCTTGGGCATGGTAACCATCAGAGCGACCAGACCACGAGTATGTGTAACCAACCCACCTTGATCTTGCCACTATCTGGTGTCCATTTCTCAGAGAGAGCTGTAATACCGATGTTCAAACGCTTGAGCTCAGGTGATAACAGAGAGGTGATCATCCTCTCTTTGGGATAGGACATTCCAGGCACTCACCTAAAGGGACCGCCTCAGGTTAACCCAAGGAGACCGACGTCTGGTGGACGACACCTCAGCACTACCCTGACACACACTACCGTAATCCAACCCAGGAAGGTTACTCCGTGTTTTTCCTCCTATCATCAAAGAGTGGGGGGTCCCGAAGGCTTTGCCCCAATCCCGTCATCTGGTGAGCTGCCCTGCGAAGGGCAGCTGCACAGGAGGTACTCCCACGGAGTGGGTTTTCAGTTTTCTTTGCATTGTTAGTGTATTTTGCGGAGTGAAGGGTTTTACGATGGCCGCAGTGCAAATCCTGCCACCGACCTCCTTAAAAAAACCTATCCCAACTGCAAGAGGACGTCTGCAGACACAGTTGGACACGAGAAATGGATGGCCATTGGCTCGCACACAGTTGCCTCAATATTTTTGATTGAACTTATTTTCTTGCTTTATAAAATATCACCATCTTTTTCTCTTTCTCTTTCTTTCAACAGATGCCTCATTCCCACTTTGTTGTAGCCCGCTTGAAGCTCTTCCTGGGAAGATCTTTCTAACCACACCAAATAGAAGGCGGATCACATTCTTTCACAAAGAATGCTACGCCCCTTGTTAAAAAGTTTATGAACAATGTCTGCATCTCGCAGATGCGTTCTTCTCCTTGGTACTTTAATGGATTTCACATTTCGTATGGAATTATGTTTATATAATTTAAGGGTACCGGTATTCCATATAGCAGAGACACGATTTTGCCAGTGCTGATAAAATATGCTCATTATTTACCTCGGTCTCAAGCCTGATGTTGGCTTAACAGTTAAGGGGGCTGGCTTAAGATCTTAGGGTCTTGAGATCTCAGGGAAACGACACCCAAGGAGTGACGAATCCTTTGTCTCATAATACCGTGTGTATTTTAAGCTGCAACTTCAAAATTGTAACCCTGTTGTGCTGTTAAATAACACCAGGTCAGTTGACTCAGTCTGTCATCCTTCCAAGGTTGATAAATGAGTACCAGCTTGCTGGGAACAGGGGGCACTGAATCAGCGGAACAGCTGTGCTCCCAACAATGATGCAACCAGCAGCCACAGGCTGAATATGAAATGATGATGACTTATTCACAACAGGCTTAAAAACTGCATTGTCCTCAACTGAGTGCAGTATAATATTCTTCTGAGCAAGTTCAATCGCAGCATCTTTTAGTTCAATCCATTGGTCTATGGCCTTGAATTGGGCTGGAAACGGTCTTGTTTCTTCTTTCCATTACTCATCCAGATTACCATACTTTTCCATTGCGTTTTGTAACAGTTGATGCAGTGCTGAACAACAGTTTAAATCAAGAAAATCCATTTATTCCAAGTCTTTAACAATAAACTTCAAGATAATGATTTTAAATGATGGTCAGCATCTGAGAAAGAAGAATAGGGCCTATGTCGGGGACATTTCCTTCAATGAGAATAACATAGGTCTCACCAATTGAGTCCTTCATAAAACAAAAACAGGATTTGTTGGCCACTTCCCTTTGTCCAGCAAAGTTCAGCGGTTCTTGATGACTGACAGTTATCGAACCTACAAGTTCAGCGAGGAGATAAAGGCATGATTTGTCAATAACAAAAAAAAGTCTCCAATCAGGAAACTATTTTAAAGTAAATTTTGTTTTATAGAAGTAATGAATAATGTCATGTGTAACAAAATGTCAGATCTATTAAATGGCTAAATTTTGATTCTCAAAAGGTAAAGTTACATTCAAGTGAAGGGAAGAATGAGATAATATGGACTTCTTAAGGACTGTCATAATCTCAATCTGACCTGGTTTAGTGAGGCTATGTCTGCCAATGTTTTCTCAATTACACAGTGATGCTCTCGAATCAAGAGAAGGCTCAAAGACAGATTGAAAAGCTCTTTTTTATTTTCAGTTTCTTACCTTCAAACGGTCTATATTATTTCGTTCTTCCTTATTTGGTTGCTCTCTTATATGTGTTCAATATGTCAACCACCAAGAGGGCATGTCTCTTACACCGCAGGTGCTATGAGCATCTTGGTATTCATAAATTTTGGTAAATTCACAATACACTGTGTCAAATACCTAGATTCAAGTCAAAAATTTAATTGATAATTCACTGGACACAACAAACAAATACAAAACATGTTGCTGTTGGGTTTTCAAAATTCATTCAAGTCATGCTACAGCTGCTGCAAAGATGGTGTGATTGGAGAATTCCAAATGGTGTTTAATTTCCAGCATCACAGTCTTACTGGATTGGCTTTGAATTCCACAGGAAGCTACAGATTGCTTGGAGTGATATAACAGTGCCGCTCGCAATATCCGGGCCGGTTTTGTGGGCAATGCTCGGAATGTCACCCTCTTCTCAAAGGAAGAAAAGCTGAGCAACCAAAAGATTCAGATGTTTCCGTTTGACTGCTTATTTATTTGTTCCGGGTTACCCGGACAAAGGTTTTTGAGAGGGCATTGAAGGCTTAACCCCTCGACCTGAGGCCTCCTGAAACGTTTCACCTTGAATTGCAAATGCAAGCTTTCTTGCTGAGTGGGTTCAAAGCAAACAAATGTCACATATCTGTTTGAAAGCATTTCATGAAGTCAACTGCAGAGTTTATTTGTGTATTATCAATCTGCTTTTTCCTTCTTCATGTCCTTTATACTCAAATTCAAAAGAAACTATGACCTTGAAAAAACTTTATTTCCATGGTTGAATGACCTACCTTAAGTATCGAACTATAAATCACATATCCTGTGCCATTCTGAGCACAATCCATGCAAATGAGTGACTATTAATTATTTATTAGCATGGAATGAGCAGTTCTTTTGCTTTTTGCTCAACAACACACCCCATTTTAAAACAAACCTGTCTTGCCTGTGTCTCCTGCAAATTGGTGAAAGACCCCTATGACAGACTGTGCAAATGAGGCATCAATAGTTTATCAATGCCATTTTCATGGCTATTTTATTCTCAAAACTGACTTTGAATGTTTATCGTTTGCTTAATTCTCAATGTCCTCCTCACTCGAGAGAACATGCATAGCTCTGAAGTCAATTAAATACTGTTGATCCCAGGGCTTGCTTGGAAATCGAGCTGGATGCTGTTAAGATGATAACTCATCAGGTTTTTGCATGCTCTTTTCAACCCTCTTAAACCCTCTCCCTCGATCATTTTTAGCACATGCATATTCCAACTTCCTTACTCAGTAGTTCTCATTTCACAGTTGAAATTGTCTTATAAAAAGTTTGCTTGCCCAATATTTTGTCCTTATTTGAAAAAAATACAGTCTCCCTCTCTGCTTATTCATCTCAATTTTGTTCCAAGAACAAATTTACCAGGGTGGTTATTGAAGATACTGGCTATTTGATATCCATGTAGTAATTGAAAAGGTTATAGTCATAAAAGCAATTGCCAAGGTAATGTGATCATTGAAAGTCTCAGCATGGTGCCTAAGTCAATTTCACAGTCGTGAGATTATGTACAGAAAATAGGAATTGTGTCATGGGTAAAAAAGAAAATGAGAAAGATCATATGATAATGCCAAAGTTTGACACCATGGTCATGTGCTTCTAAAGTTGAGCTTATACTTCCTCCAATAAAATATAAAACATTCCTAAAGTTTCAATACAAACACAAAAGGCCTTGATGTTAAAGTCCTCAAAATGCCAATGTTACGAATAGAGTTGAAAGAACAAATGCACCTGACCGCCTGCACATTCAGCAATGTGTAAATTGGTAAAATGTCTTGGTTGTGAACTTCCCAGAGGCAACATTAACCCCCTAACAGATGGAAAATTGTCATTTTCGTCTTTGCCCACAGGCAAGGAAAATCCATTGATAATGAGGCTGTACTTTTCTGCCAGGACTTGAGGTCTGCGGCACCATTCATGGCTTGCATTGGAGATGTGTGCTTGATTCTCGTGTTATTTTACTCAAAGTTACATGACTCCAAACGACCTAGCATAAATAAAGGCACCTTCAAGATAATCCCACCTCCAAATGAGGGGCAGGTCAGGACCAAAAACGAATCGCTAGAAGGAAGTAATATTTGTGGCAAACCGCTGTTAGTTTTGAGATAATTTCAAGCACGAGAAATAGTTAACACGTACACGGAATGGCAGTTTGGTCCTTGGCTCACAGTTGATCAAACTGTTTTTAGAGTGGCATCATGCAGCTTACTTGTTTTAACAAACAACCAGATCGAAACATCACACTGCATTGCATGTGTATGTTTCAGCATTGACATGGGCCTATCATGATGATGTGTAATATACTTGTGGGGTATGCTTACACATTGTAAGTTAGAAAAACAAGGCTGCACTTATTTTCAGACATTTTCATTTACGGACGCTTTCCGACGGTTCTGCGATTTCCACTCTATGTATCAGATTCGATGTCCATCGGTACGTGAAATTTCAGCTTTCAACATCACCAGGAAGGTACCGATTGTTAATGTCAGTGAGTGGTTACAATGAGCTTTATATTAGATATATGTACAATTAAAATGTGAGTAGGCCACAGTACATGTATAAAGTATGCACAATTAGAATGTGATTAAGGTACAGTATGTGCATTAAATATGTACAATTAGAATTTGAGTTAGGTTCAGAATGTTCAATTAGAATTTGAGTACATGTATAAATTCAGTACAATCAGAATGGGATTACATTTATAAAGTACTGTATGTACAATTAGAATGTGAGTAAAGTATGTGGACAAAGTATAGTGAGGTATGCTTACATATTGTAAGCAATAACGAACCGTGCTTCCCATTGTCTCAGGTCGCTCACCTGCATTTGTTTTGTTTTCATTCATTTTTTTCATTAATTTATTTATATGTTCATTTACAAACACTTTCCAATGGTTCTGTTAATCCCCCCCCCCCACCCCCGATGTATATACTTCGATGTCCATTGGCACATGAAATTTCAGCTTTCTACGCCACCCTGAAGGTACCGAACATTGATATCAGACAGTCAGTCAGTGAGTGGTGAGAACCAGCGAAATATCCATCCATCCCTTTGGGACCATACTCTGGACAGAGCATTGGTGCTGCGTCAGCAGTCTCCTTGGCTATTGGGTACAATCCTGGACAGGTCGCTACTCTGACACAGAATACCAGCAAGCTGGCACTCATTTTGCCAATCTCGGAAGGATGACAGGCAGAGTCAACCCCACCTGGTATATATATACACATAAAATATATATATATATATATATATATATATATATATATATATATATATATATATATATATATATATATATATATATATACACACACACATATATATACACATATATATATATATATATATATATATATATATATATATATATATATATATATACATATATATATAGACATATATATACATATATATATATATATATATATATATATATATATATATATATATATATATATATATACTTATATATATATACATATATATATATATATATATATATATATATATATACATATATATATATATATATATATATATATATATATATATATATACATATATATATACATATATACATATACATATATATATATATATATACATATATATACATATATACATATACATATATATATATATATATATATATATATATATATATATATATATATATATATACATATATATATATATATATATATATATATATATATATAAATACATATAAATATATATATATATATATATATATATATATATATATATATATATATATATATATATATATATATATACATATATATATATATATATATATATATATATATATATATATATATATATATATATATATATATATATATATATATATATATATATATATATATATACACATATATATATATATATATATATACCAGGTGGGGTTGACTCTGCCTGTCATCCTTCCGAGATTTGTAATTAATTCCGAGATTTTGATTTTGTAATTAATGCTCCACCGCACGTATGTCTTCCCCACGCTGCCTTTCCTTCCCACTCTCCCTCCTTCCTCACTCCCCCTCATATAACTTGATTATCTCCTAAAACTTGATCATCTTCCCAGCATCAAGCGCTGATTCGGTCATTTCGAATCATACGAAATAAATATTAAAATTAGGAAGAAAATTGCACAAATGCATGCAAACTTTTAGCTATAACATTATATACATATATAATATTATATAATATTATAATATTATAATATTTTTCGTTGCCATTTTGTTGAAACATCCAATGGTTGTCCACACAGAGGTCAAATGTAACCTTGACCTGAACTTTTGCACGTGAGATTGACATGCAATCGAAAATAATATCAGAAATGGATTCTACACACATGAAAACCCTAAAAAAGATGTATTACACACCATTCTAGGATTCGCGAGTCAGATGCTAAATTATCGAGATGGCGTTTGGTGGCCATCGTGGATTATGCAAATTACCAGAGTTGCCCAATGTTGCCATTTGGGCAACCAAGCTCAAATTGTTCCAGGTACCCATATGAATATAAATCGACAAAAAAAACTTCATAGGAAAGAGCATTTCTTGGTTTAGGAAATGACAAATCGACTATCATGGTAGGAATGTTGTTTGATGGGTGATGAGCTGTGCTTGGTTTCTGCCAGACAGCATTTTGCATTCAGGTCAAAGAGTTCAATTTTTGTATCATCAGAGCACAGAATCTTTTACCTCATCCTCTCAGAGTCTTTCTTGTGCCTTTTTCCAAACTCCAGGCATGCTGACATGTGCCTTTTTCTCAGGAGTGGCTTTTGTCTGGCCAATCTGCCTTCAAGCCAAGATTTGTGAAGTGCGGCAGAGATTGTTGTCCTTCTGGCAGGTTCTCCCATCTCAGCCAAAGAACTCTGTAGTTATATCAGAGTGGTCAGTGGGTTCTTGCTCACCTTCCTGACCAAGGTCATTCTTGCCCAGTTGCTCAGTTTGGTCAGATGGCCAGCTCTAGGAAGAGTCTGGGTAGTTCCATATTCTTTCCATTACCTAATTATGTTGCTTACATGGGAACTTTCAACAACTTGGGAACTTTCAACACTCTAGAAATTGTTTTATACCCTTTCCCAGATCTACACTTTCTCACAATTCTTTCTCGAAGTTTTACGGAGAGTTCCTTGGACTTCAATGTGGAGTTTCTGCTTTGATGTGCACTATCAACTGTGGGATCTTACATATAAAGATGTGTTTCTTGCTGTCATGTCCAATCAATTGAATTGATGACAGGTGGACTCCAATCAGGTTGTGGAGACGATTCAAGGATGACCAAAGGAAATTGGATGCATCCAAGCTCAATATGGAGTGTCATAGCAAAGGGGTTGAACACTTATTGACACAAGACATTTCAGCTCTTCATTTTTAATTAATTTGTAAAAAATTCTTAAAAGATGTCTTCACTTTATCATTTTGGGGTATTTTGTGTCGATTGATGACAAAAATGTAAATTTAAACCATTTTAAATTCAGGCTGTAACACAACAAAACGTGACAAAAGTCATGGGGTGTGAATATTTTCTGAAGGTACTGTAGTTCACATTTCTCCTCAAGAGACTCACTCATGCAGTTAACGTTCCTTTTTAAGAGACTCGCCATCTCTCTCTCTCTCTCTCTCTCTCTCTCTCTCTCTCTCTCTCTCTCTCTCTCTCTCTCTCTCTCTCTCTCTCTCTCTCTCTCTCTCTCTCTCTGCACAGCACTTGCTGGGTTTGAAAAAAAAAAGTTTTGAGATTATTTAAATGGTCACAAGTAAAGTAATGCGGAGCCACCGACAAGGTTTTGCCCTCATTTTGGTTCATCAGGACAGCATACCGCAGATCTCGGTTTACCTCTCGGTCATTAAAGATGTGCGTAACTCTGCAGAAGCCATCCGATATTTGAGGTGAAGTGGTGGTTACGCATGCATATAACATTTAGCCTCATGTCGCTTTTGGGTCGGTTGTCTTTTTTTTTGGTATATTGTTCATGCCCAGCCACAACTCCACCTCCTCACTGGTGCTCGGTAGGGCAGAGAAAATGCTTTTGTATGATGGACGATAATTGTTGTCAAGACGTTGTGCGGCAATGACCGTTATGGGCCTTGTTCTGTGCTTTGCTGTTTCATCAATTTGGGGTTTCGTGCGCACGCACACACACACACACACACACACACACACACACACACACACACACACACACACACACACACACACACACACACACACACACACACACACACACACACACACGACAGCAAGCTTACCACATTATCAATCTGTATGCTTTGTAATGCTTCCTACCCACACAGCAGCAAGATGACAAGTTTACAGTGAGATGCTAATACCTTGAGGATTACACTCAAACAAGACAGCTCTGAGTTATGCAGGCTGGCAAAGTTCCATGTTCTCATCTGGCTTGGGTACAGGATTGGAAACTTCAATCTTTAATGAACTGTCTGGAGGCTTTATTTTCAGCATATCAAAGAAGTCATCTTCACGAGCATCTCAATAGAATACATTACATCATACTGTTATTGTCGCAAGAAAGCGTGAACATAATATATTGAACCATAAATGGCTGAACATAATGACTAAAGGTTTCAAACCAAAAGACAATTTAATTTTTTTCCATGTAAAGGTGTTCATTTGATGCCAAGTAGATAAATATAAGAACATCTAGGTGGATACAGCATCATGGCATGTAGAATAAAATAAAATAACAGGAATACACACAAACATAGTGATCGAGTTTGATGGTGCAGAATCCATTGGACAGCGGCTGCTAAATGGCTTTAATTAAACGTGGATTGTTTTGAGTGCACAGCAGGCCCCAAATGGCCAAATCCATCATGCAATGCCTCACGCGATGCGCCACGAGTTCGTGCCGAACATCGACCGCGACCGCAGTCACCTCTGCTATCCATCAGAAAATCTTTATACCGTTTGTCCGAGAACCAGACCACGAGGGAATGGAAAAGTGGCCATTCAATGCTGCCTGCTGAATCGAAGTGTTGAGGAGAGCAGGCCTGGCCCCCTTGAGACTTTGTTATTGCTGATATTTTGCCAAGGCAGTTCATGTTGAAATGTTCTAAAACAAGGCAACACGATGTGTTGTCAAATAATACATTTTTCTTTGTCCGCAAAGACCATAAACATATGGGACGAAAGAAATAACTCAAACGCGACAGAAATTTCCGAATCGGATCATCAACAAATTGCAACTGAAATTGCCATGAAATGTTAATTTCAATAATAAACCATCATAGTTTGTACCAAAATGGTTTATAAATACAGAAACATTTTCTTTTCAGTGTGAGATAACAAATTACTTTAAAATCCTGTTTGTAGATTTTTTTGTTTTTACTCATTTATTTTTCTTTGCTTTTTCCTTCTGGGTGGTCTTCCCCCGACTGGGAACTAGTTTTCTCCTCAAGTTGCACAAACAAAACAAACCATTTAATCGTGGTTACACCTGGGTTTATCCCCCTTAACCACACCCACCCCTCACCCCCCAGATACCTCTCCCTGAACAATGCTCCATGTGGAGCTAGCTGCTTTCTTCTCATCCATAGGTCCAGCTCCAATTTCCACGGACTTCACTGTATCACAAACGACGACAGACAGGGATCTTGTTTTTTACATCAGTTTATGATAATAATTGCTTAAACCCTCCTTTGATGTGACATTTCATTAAAGGGAAGTCAAACTATAATTTTTTTGCTTAGTCTTCATAATTTTTCAGATGGGAATACTCATCAATTAAATTTCTTAAGGATAATAACAAAAGTGATGGTTGCTATGATGTGCCAATGAAAGTGAGTACTTGTTGCTTCTTAAAACAAGAACTTAGCAAGAATATTATTTATTGTGTTGTATTTTGACAGTACTTGTGTTCGAAAAAGCATTTATAGATTATTTAATCACAACACAATCTCGTCTGGGTTTGATTCCCAATTTGACTATTTGCCATCGGTCTGGTCCTTTTCTTGCAGGGCAATTGCATCAACGAGTGTGCCACAATTTTGTTGGGATATCCAGCTTGGGTGTCATGTCTATTTAGAATTTTTCTGGTCCAAAAAAAAGATCCCACTGTGTATTTCACAAGAGTGGGCCATTGTACGTCAGCACCCTGCCAAATTACAAATTCCCACCCTTACCTATAATTGCACACGGCAACAGAGTGGCAACCTGTCCAGGGTTGGTTTTCAATCGGTAACATTCATGATTTGCCATGATTGCCATGATGAGAATAATATGGGCATATATTGTTCTTTGTTGCAACCCAAAAAGTAATGTTATCCATTAAAAAAATGTACCTAAAATGTAGACTACCTCCCTCCTTCCCCTCAATTTAAGTCTCCATAAATTCATGTTAATATTTTAGACTTGGTCCAGACACCACGATTTTTGTCATTTTCCATGAGCCGATATATCATTTTGATGAATCGGTTGTACAGTTTGTATCAGTCCATAGTAAACCATGTAAACCCATAACTTTATCAATTTTTTGTCAAACAAATATCCAAGAGACAAGTATGATCCATCCATCACTGCATATGCATAAACCTTGCTGTTTTAGGGGGCACAAGGGCAATGTTCAAACAAGGTGCTTGGCAGAGTGCAGGATGTGCTGTTCACCTATTGGGTGACCCAAAATTTCAGTCCGAATGCCTTTGTAATTAACAAAGGCTGGTTGTGTTACCATAGGCACAGTGTTGTTGACGGAGACATGTGCTTATTACGGCATGTGTGTGTATGTATATATATATATATATATATATATATATATATATATATATATATATATATATATATATATATATATATATATATACATATAATATACATGTTGTTGTGGCCAGGGGTCTGGGTGAGAAGACCACGAGGGGGGAAGCTATCTTGGGTTCCCACCAGACTCCCCGGAATCACAGGCCATCGCACAAGGATAACGCCGTGACGTGGCGGGTCGCTAACCGAACGTGAACGCTAATAACTCATCCACGTGACTTGGGGTCCTCTGTCTAAATCAGTTACCTTGTTATAATCACGTGACCTAATTACCGGAGGACATTTCCTTGGTACACCTTGTCCGAACTGGGTCACCTTACCGGGTCAGATGCAACCGAGCAACACTGCCAGACGTACCAGCTAAAAGAAATGGATCGTTGGGAATAAAGTCCCGGCTAGGTTAGGATATGGACCATGCTGGATCAATGAAAGAAAAGACAAAAACGAGCTGGGAACATTTCTACACGATCATTTATTAACAGGCAGGCAAGGAAAATATGTGGTACAGTGAAAGTAGTTTATTGTTGTGTGTAAGCAGGGATATAAATAAATGTAAGGTGCATCAGCAAAACAAGCAACTTACTCAAGCAGACACAGAGCAGATGTATCCCAATATAATTATTCTACGCTCTTAACTTAAGCAATGACAGGAGTCATGACATACACACACACACACACACACACACACACACACACACACACACACACACACACACACACACCGATAAAGAGGAGATAATGAGAAGAAAGCAGAGGAGAGGAGGCTAACGGTCTCATAATGCCTTGCACGATTGACCAACCGCGCCACCCAGTACATTTTGGGGGGATGCTCCACTGAATGATCCCTCCTTGATAGTTGGCACGTCGTTTCCTGCTTGGCTATGGTGCCGGCAAAGTGTCTGCGCTGATCCAGAGAATGGGCGCGACCATCAGGCGTGAGGAAGGGACTTTAGGTGGAGCCAGCGGCTTGTGGTGAAGAAAACGGCGTAAAGCAGGCGGATTCAGGTGGGTGGGTGGAGCCAGTGGTGAGTCGGTGAAGAAGATGGCGGAGCAACAGGTGCACGCAGAGACCGATCCAAGGCCAGGCAAAGAGGATGAGGACGACCACAACGACATCTCTCTGGATGGCTTCGCGATCAACCTTTTATAGGCCCTGCAGTGCAGGGCGGGGCGCCGCCCCAAAGCGATGTGTCGTCAGCCGAATCGGGTGCTCCCATTGGGCCCTGGCCACCGCACGGCCCGGCCGCCATGGCCAGAAGCAGTCCTCATTGGTGCATCCAGCGATACCTCGCCGAGCTGTGGAATCATCTCGCTCCAAACCCCGCAATATGAATCGCCTTCCACCGAACTCCCAGGCCGCGCTCTGGCGATTGGCCGAGGGCTGCGCCGTCCCGCACGCCCACTCGGGCACCCCCGGTGCGCCGCAGCCGGCGCCGATCAATGCGCTTGTCCCATCCATACACCATGCGGCCCGAGCGATCTGGGCCATACAGCATGCCTCCACTTGTTGGCAGAGGTGCGAGAAGATTCCCGCCATCCACCACGAGATATTGGTGGCCGTGGTGGTGAGTGAAGAACGACAGAAAGACGCCGTTGTGACCAGCGCGCAGATCCGAAGAAAGAGGTGTACTATTCGTGCCCCATACTGTACAAAGATAATATGCTATTGTAATCAGCATGCAGACCTGAATGAAATGTGCGCAATGCGCATCCCGCACCATGCGACGGTAATTATCATGGGGCTGCGCATGGGTCTGCCATTGTGCATGCGGTTATCTATCACAGTGGTGATCCTCGCAGGCAGCTGCCTGCATGTGGTGCTGGCCCTGATCTGTATCATGGATTGAAGAAAAGGATTGGATATAATTATTAGATGCAGAAATGGGTAGAAAAGAGCATGCCGCCCATGTCCTGTGCAGCATTGGGATTAATTGTATGGTTCTACTATTCTCTTTGACACTGTGTCTTGCAGCGGAGGATTTTTCTATCATCCGTCGTGTGGTTGAGACTTCTTCTGGCCTCCGTGAGGATACATTCTTAAAGTCGAGGGTGTTGCTGCAGTTTTCACAGGTGGACATCTGGGTACGGTGCCTGCTTGGATTTATTTCAGGAATAAGAGGAAAAGAGTTAGAATGAAGATAGCGATATATTCAGACCTAACTACGAGACCCACACAAAGCACTTCATCCAATTTGACCCACTAGACATGAGGGAATGGTCTAACTGCATGTATATTAATGAAATAACTGTTTGGGGACCACTATATGATGGATACCATTGCCTTAAAGGTGTGCGGTTTCCAGCACCACAACAATATAAATATATATGAATATATTGTTGCGGACCCGGGGTTGGGGCAAGAAGACCACGAGGGGAGGGGGGGTGGGAGCTACCTTGGGTTCCCACCACACTCTCCAGAATTGAAGACCATCGCACACTGATAACTCTGTGACATGGCTGTTTGCGAATGAACCGTGAATGCCAATAACTCAATCTCGTGAATTAGTGTCCTCCGTCTAATGGAAGCAGGTTACCTAAAATTGTCACATGATCGAGTTACCTGGGGACACGCCCCCGGTACGCCGAGTTCATACCGGATCACCTTACTGATCAGATGCAGCCGAGCATAACTGCCAAGGACATACCAGCTGGAAAACAGATCATTGTGGGCTAACATCCTGGCAAGGCTACGATACGGACCATGCTGGACCAATGAAGGAAAAGACTAAAACGAGCTGGGAACATTTCCATCTATTTACAATTAAGCGAGGAAAGGTATGTGGCACAGTGAATGGGTTTTATTATTATGTGCAGCAGGGATAGCAAGGAATTTGTGGGGTGTGAAAAGGCACAAGCAATTTACAAAAGCAGACACAGGGCAGACTTATCCCGTTATGTCTTCTACAATGTTAACTAGTGTAACGACAGGCGCCATCACACACACACACACACACACACACACACACACACACACACACACACACACACACACACACACACACACACACACACACACACACACACACACACACACACACACACACACCCGATGAAGATTAGATAGCCAGAAGGAAGGAGAGCAGATGAGGACTAATGGCCTCGCAATACCTGGTGTGGTCGGCCGACCGCGCAACCCAGTATGCTTTGAGGGAGGCTCCACTTGAGCGATCCCACCTGAAGAGTCGGCGTGTTATCTCCTGCTTAATCACTTTGCCAGGGCTTGTGGAAATGTGTGCTCCGCACTGATCCAGAAGAGTGTCGCACACCAACCCCGAGTCCAGGTGTAGCGACAGGCAGACAACGAGCTGCAGTGAAGAGAGGGCAGAGAAGTGGGTGAGGCAGGCAGTGGACGAAGTGCAGAGAGAGCAGAGGGTGGACGGCTTCGAGATCTGCCTTTTATAAGCCCTGCGAGAAGGGTGGGGTGACGACCCGAAGTGAAGCACCATCATCCAAATCGCGCTCTCCTATTGGGTCCCGGCGCCACTCTGCCAGGCTCCTGAGACCGGAAGCAGTCTCATTTGCACATCCGGCATGACATGGCCCAGAGCTCGCCCATCCTGCCATGTTCTGGTGAATGGACGAGGGTCATGCCAGTCCCACATGCTCATTTGGGGCATCCCCTGTGAGAAGTGGTTGGCACTACCAATGCACCTGGTGTGTACTGGCCCCCACACTTTACATCACTTGTATGGACTGGATTTTGGGGAGGATGTCAGAGCGATCAAGCTGTGGTGCATCGTTTGGGAATGTCAAGATCTCTGACCTTGATTTCGCAGATGATTCAGTCATCTTTGCGGCGATGCTGGATACCCTTGTAGGGGCCCTCAAGGCCCTGAATGAGGAGTCAGAGCTGCTGGGGTTATGGGTTTCCTGGGTTAAAACTAGGATCCAGGCTTTCAATGACGTCTTGGATGCTGCTATCCTGTCTGTACCTGTTTGTGGCAAGAATGTTGAGGTCACGGAGAGATTCACTTTCCTTGGCAGTGGTATTCATGTGAATCAGAGGACCCCTTACACCTCTGAGGGACGATTGATGGTGTGACGTCAGAAGCTAGCTGAGTAGAAGAAGCCCCACCTTCCTGGTTTGGTAAGTACAAGCCACGCCCCGGAGGTGGAGGAGATATATTGGTGCGATTGAAGTCGAAGAAAAAGAGGTTGTGCATTTTCAGAGGAAAAAGGAGTTGGCTTGTGCGCTTTTGGTGGAGAGCTGTGATCAGTAGCATTGACATTTTGAGAGGCATTGGACTCAGTGGGCTTGTGCATTTTGTGGAGAGCAGTGATTAGAGTGGAGGCACGAGGCACATTGTTTGGAGAGGTGAGAGCAGAGATTGAGTTAAGCCAAGGAGGACGACATGACCATTGAATTTGTGTTGAGGTGACTTGATTCGCGTGGTGAAGTAAGATGCTGGCCTTTTGCTCTTGGTCAGGTCGGTGCGGACGATCGGAGCACACGATGCCATTACACTGGGGCTTTGAGCCTTGATGTGGAGTGCCAGTAGTGAATTGCCTGGCGTGCATTCGTCCCGCAACGAGAGAAGGGCCACAATTCCAGTTCCACAAGGATCAGCTCTGGGCCAAGCTTCGTGCAGGAATAGTTAAAAGGGAAGGTTTTTCTTTTCATTCTGTGTTCCCTTTGTCTGTATTTGAGTCTGGGTGAAAGCCACCTTGACTGTTGGATTTATTTACTTTATCTTTATTTTGTAATTATTGTCCATTGTAAATGTTTATTTATTTTCATTAAATGTATTCCTTTTAAGAAACAGTTGTCGTATGCTGTCCTGGTGCAGTGCCCCTGTGCTATGCTCCTGCTTTGGATAATCTCTCCGCCATTATTCCTCATTAACGCACATGCATTATCTCTGAGTCTCGGTTGGAAGCCTTCAAGGGAGCAGCTTTGCCATCCATCCAGGTTGTGTTTAAAACCCCTGGATGTGACAATATTCAAAGAAAGATGGGACTTTGTGATTCCACAGTGATAACCATTCGTGACAATTGTGATAAAATCCATGAGTGCTCAGAGAACAACGAATCTCGGTGTTTCCAGAACTGCAAGATCTCGGCCTGATGCTCTTGAGAAAATTGCAAAGATGCTGACCACGTGGATAGAGCATCACAACCAACAGAACATGCCCTTGTTATTCAAGAGAAGGCAAGGAGTTTGTATGGTGATCTAACCAAATATACCAATGATCCAGTGCCTTTTGTTCCCAGTCATGGGTGATTTGAGTGCTTCAAGAGTCACCATGTATTCCACAATCTTAAGTTTACAGGGGAAGTTGCTGCTGCAGATCATGCTGCTGCCGAACAATTTCCAGCTGTCTCCAAATCGGTGATTGCGGATGGAGGTTACACACCAAGCCAGGTGGTTAACCTCGATAAAACTGGACTTTATTGGAAACGCATGCCCAGCCACACTTTCATCTCATTATCTTCATCTCTATCAACTCTGGTCTGAGGCAGTGATTGAGTTCAGAGTTTCCACAGAGGCTGAAGTCAGCGAAGTAAGGAAAAAGATTGTGGGTGTGGTCCTGCAAGTGGGATTTGAGGAGGTCGACAAAGATTATGTTGAGGATTTGCTTCTTTCACACAGGGAGGAGCTGAGCAATGAAGATCTTCTGACTCTGGAGGAGGAGCATATCAGAGAGGAATCAGAATCAAGTCCTGAGGAGGTTGAGTGTTTAAACTTTCACGACAAAGGCCAAGGCTGGTGAAAGGTTTCACTTTAATGAACATGATCCCGACTTCATGAAAAGTTCCAAGGTGCAGAGGGAGATGGAAAATGTCCTGAAATGTTACAAGGAGGTCAATAAACAGAAAATGAAAGCAGCCACTCAAGTCTCCATTCAAAAAAATCCCAAGTGAATCAGCCTCCATTTCATCATCTGACTGAGCCTTCAACCTCAACTGGACACCTGAATAAGGCTCCCTCAAGCAATATATACTGCATCCAACCCCAAACATAACACTTAAAAATAAATTCATTTTAATGTTTTTATTTGATATTGGCATGGATCGACTCGCTACGATTGCCTCTCCATGCGTCATTGCACAGATTGATATCACAGATTTGGTGTGTTTGCATGGTTTACACTATTCATAATACAAATATATCTTTTCTACAAATTTATTTGTAATATTCGTGATATTATATTTGTTTGAATTTTTTTGTGATATAAGAAAGTCCAAGTGGTCTCATTGATCAAGGGTCTAAGCTGTCTTATCTGTCTGGAGGGTGTAAGGGTCTATGGAGTAAAGGCCAAAGGGGGCTAAAGGGTCTTAGTGGTCTTTGGGGTATTTTAGGTCTTCAGGGTCTTTTGGGACTTTTTGGAACTTTTGGATCCTTGGGGTCTTTTGTGTCTTCGGGGACTTTTGGGTCTTCAGGGACTTTTTGGTCTTCGGGGTCCTCTGGGACTTTTGAGTCTTCAGCATATTTGGGTCCTCGGGGACTTTTGGGTCTTCTGAGTATTTTGGGTCCTCAGGGTCCTTGAGGTCTTTTGGGTCTTCAGGGTTCTTAAGGGTCTTTGGGAATTAATGTTCAAACTGTGCGTTAATATGCATATACTCTTCACAGACTGACTGAATGAAGGCTTCACCTTCAACCGTGTCGTTGGAGTGCTTGCTTGGAGCACTTGTCAAGCTTCGATCTCTGCAAGCTTCCATGGCGATACCGCGGCGCAGTTGTCCTTGTGGACATCTCCGGTATTAAGAAGGCAAAATAAATTAGATGATTGCAATGAATAGAAAATGCTTTCAGTTACAAAGCAATGAAACGCCACATCACGGCAGGATAGCCGAGAGGTATGCATGCTCGCTCTAAGCTGTCTAGCTTGGGATAGAACCCAGACCCAGCTATAAACTATAAACTTGTTTCACAGGCAGGGTGATTCATCACTGTGTGTGCTGTCTCTCGGATGGACGTTAAAATGGACATCACATCTTCCGAAATCCCCCCCACCTCTCCTCTCCCCCTCTCTTCTCTCCCTCCTCCTCTCTCACCCCTCTGCCACTCTCACCCCTATCCCATCCTTCTCCCTCTCTCCAACTCCATCTCTCTCACTCTCCCCCCTCTGTTGAGGGGACTGTAGTGTGTACGAATCAGTCAGAGTGAGCCGACCAAAGAGGTGCAAAGGTCGCTGCATGTGTGAGCATGCATGCATCCAGGTAGGCCTTTGCCAGGTCAAGAGTGTGGGCTTTAAATAGAAACCAGTGTTTAAAAAGAAAATGTTGCTGTTTGGGCATGTCTTATCACCATTCCCTTCTCCTCACTTCACACTGCCTTCCCTTCCCTGCCCCTGACGCTGCCTTCACTTCCCCTCATGCTGCCTTTCCTTCCCTCCACCTGCCCTCCTCCCAAACCCACTGCTCCTCTCCACTCCCATCCCCCCTTCCTTTCTCCCCCATCCTCTTTCCCAGAGTGGAAAGTGACATTTGGTGAGGCGTTGCTCCCCCCCACCTTTCCTCACTCTACCATCTCCCCCTTCAAAAACATTAAACCTAACAGTCTGAAACTTTGCATGCATAGTAAGGAAACTCGAAGGTATTGCATGAATCAAAACTGGGTATTTGGGTTAATTTAAACTACCCTTTAAAGATAATTAACGGCCTTATTTATTTACCCTTTATCAAGGCATCATCCGTGATCAGCCCCTGAGTCAGTCCTTTGTCAACTTGCTGGGTCTTGATTCGCCATTTTGTTCGGCCTGCTCAACAATGCCTTGACTTGGAAAAGACTGCAATGTTTTCTTGACAATAAAGCGCTCAAAACATTTTTTCACTTTCCTCACTCATATCATTGAATGCCTCATCTTCATACCTATGAATCGCTGAATACATCACAATGCTTATAAACGCCCAGAGGTTCCAGTGTTCACGGATATATTTCATTTCCGCACATACTGTATATATATATATATATATATGAAAAGCTCCACAATCTCTCAACCTGAGCCAATTTTCAAAATTTAAACTGCAGAATTGACCTTCGCAACAGTTCCAACTGCTTAAAAAATGTTTATTTGTCCAATCCGCACATTGTATGACACTCCGGGTGGTGTTTAATATGACTGATCGGCGATCGCGAATCGCTTGCCAAGCCTGCCACTCCTTATCAACTGTTTCGTTGTAGTGCTTGCTCGAGTGCTTAAGCCACTTGGCGAGTGTTCTACAAGCAGCTTGGATGTTCGTTTGCAAGCCATGGCAATACACGGCAAAAGTACCTACACAACACAATCAAAAATACAATGAACAACGTATGATGTTCAGGCTTAATGGCTGAAGGTTTAGCTTTTATTATGAAAAAAAGGGTAAAAAAAAAAACTTCCATAACAAACCTCAACAACAAAATTCAAAGGACAAGAATTAGAAATCAAAAAGCACAAGCAAGGATCACAAAGCCAGGATAACAAGAGTCAAAAGGTCAGGTCAGGTATGGGAGCATGTGCCAGAACAGCGCGTCGCTGCGTCCACTTTCCGCCGGTACTCCAGGGGCCTCCGTCTGGCCATCCCCCAGGCAGATGCCAGGCCCATCCCCATCTCCTTGAGATGATGGTCAACCTGCTGCAACCATGAGGCACGTGGTCGGCCCACTGGCCTCCTCCACTCATGAGACTCCCTCGCTGAGAGAATCTGGTGAGCAGGATCAGCGTCAGGAAAACGAGCCACATGTCCATACAGCCGCAGCTGACGCTCACGGACTATGCAGGTAACAAATCTCATCCGAGTCTCTCTCAGCAACCGCTCGTTGGACACAAAATCCGACCAGCGATAGCCAAGGATTCTCCGAAGAGACCTGGTACCAAAGGAATTAAGTCTCCGTCTCAGATCCTTGGTCAAAGTCCAAGTCTCGCACCCATAGAGCAAGACTGGAAGTACCAAGGACCTGAAGACTCGGACTTTCGTCCTCCCGCACAGGTACCGGCAGCGCCACACCCCATGATCCAGTGAATCCATGACTCCCCAGGCCCGACCCAGACGTCTATTGACCTCCGGCTCACAACCTGCGGAGACATGAATATCACTGCCAAGGTAAGTGAATCTATCCACGACCTCAACATCCTCACCACAAACAGACACAGACAGGACAGCAGCATCCAAGATGTCACGGAAAGCCTGGATCTTAGTTTTGACCCAAGGAATCCGTAATCCCAACGGCTCCGACTCCTCATTCAGCACCTCGAGGGCCCCCAAGAGGATGTCGAAAGTCTCCGCAAAGATGACTGCATCATCTGCAAAGTCAAGGTCCGAGATCTTGACATTGCCAAACGATGCACCACAACTTGATCGCTCCGACATCCTCCCAAAAATCCAGTCCATACAAGTACTGAAAAGTGTGGGGGCAAGTACACATCCCTGACGAACTCCAGTAACAACTGGAAATAAGTCAGAGATGGTACCACCACACTTCACAGCACTCTCAGTACCAGAGTAGAGTTCAGACATCAGATCGATCAGTTTCGGTGGCACCCCACGAAGACCAAGAATCCTCCAGAGGACATCCCGATTCACTGAATCGAACGCTTTACAGAGATCAACATAGGCTGCAAGCAGCCCCTGCCGAAACTCTCGTCTGCGTTCGGTGAGGACACGAAGTGCAAGGATACGGTCAATCGTTGACCTCTTTGGTGTAAAGCCTGACTGCTCTGGACGCTGGTGCTCAAGCAGATGGTGGCGAACCCTATCTAGAATTATCCGAGCAAAGACCTTGCCCGGCACTGAGAGCAGCGTCACCCCTCGGTAGTTGTTGCAGTCTTGGCGATCACCCTTCCCTTTCCAGAGAGGGACAACAAGGCCCCTCTTCCAGTCAGTTGGGATGATGCCTGTGTTCCAGGCAGAGCACAAAACTGCATGCAACGACACGAGTGCAGCATTTCCACCAGCCTTGAGAAGTTCAGCATGGATGCCACAGATCCCTGAGCTTTGCCCCGTTTCAACTGGTTCACCGCAGCCCGTGTTTCCACAAGCGATGGTGGACCACAGTTGATTCGAGGGTCAGCAACAGGGATTGTAACACCCTTGACGTCCAACTCGACAGCTGGGGGATCAGCCTGGTACAACCGCTCAAAGTAACCCGCCCAGCGGGCCTTCACTTCAGACTCCTCTGTCAAGAGCCTACCACTCTCTGCTCGAACTGCAGTGCTCCGAGGGATGGGCTTGGATGAACGTAATGCGCGAATTCCCCTGTAAGCGGGACGAGAATCACCTGTCCACAGGTGATGCTCTACCCCCTCACAGATTCCTCGCACATAGGCCTCCTTGTCCACCCTCAGTGCACGTACAGTTTTACGCCTCAGCTCCCTGAACAGCTCAGCTCTGCCATTCAGCCTGGCCCTGCGACTCTGGTCAATGGTATCCAGTGTCCCTTGAGAGACAAAATTCTTCTTTGCCCTGCGGTGAGTTCCAAGGCATCCACCGGCAACATCAAGGACGGTGGTCTTGAAGGTTCTCCACAACTCTTCAGGACCCCCCAAAGCACCCAGACCCCCCAAGTGTCCACTCAGCCTGTTCGCAAACTCCTCAGATACTCTCTCATCCCTGAGCTTGGCAACATCCAGCCTAGGCTGGGATGGTACCATTCTCCAGGATTTAAGGTGCAGCTTTAGAGTTGCTACAACAAGCCTGTGGTCAGTATTGAGGAACTGAGCACTCCGGTAGACTCTGCAGTTCTGGATCATCCTCCAACGACCGTCAATGAGGACATGGTCAATCTCCTTTGCCACACCGCCAACGTTGGAATACCAAGTCCAGCGATGAGCTTGCGGGCGCTGAAACCATGAACCAGCCACCCTCAGTCCATGACTTCTTGCAAAGTCAAGGAACTTAGTGCTATTCTGGTTCATAGTTCCTGACCCATGGGGACCAACACACACCTCATAACCATCCCTATCAGTTCCAGTCGATGCATTGAAATCCCCCAAGACTAGAAGTGTATCTCGTCTGGGGCACTGATCAACCACAGACTCAAGTGTGGCGTAGAATGCATCCTTCACGGTGAAATCACTCGCCTCAGTCGGAGCATAAATAGAGACCAGGGAAATGACACCTAAGGAGTGGCGAATCCTTAATCTCATTATACGCTCGTTGACCGGTGTTACCTCAATTATCATTGGGGTCAGCTTATTGGACACAGCTACAGCAACTCCTTGGGTATGGTAACCATCAGAGCGACCAGACCAATAGTAGGTGTAACCACCCACCATTATCTCGCCGCAATCCGGTCTCCGAACCTCAGAGAGAGCTGCAATCCCGATGTCCAAACGCTTGAGCTCAGATGATAACAGAGACAGGTGATCATCCTCTCTTAGGGATAGGACATTCCAGGCACCCACCCGAAGGGACCGCCTCAGGTTAACCCAAGGAGACCGCCGTCTGGTGGACGACACCTCAGCACCACTCCGACACACTCTCCCGCAATCTGACCCAGGGATGTTACTCCGTGGTTTCCTCCTATCAAAGATTGGGGGTCCCGAAGGCTTTGCCCCAATCCTGTCATCCGGTGAGCTGCCCTGCGAAGAGAAGCTGCACAGGGAGGTACTCCACGGAGTGGGTTTCAGATTTTTTGCGTTTTTGCGTTTTGCGGAATGAAGGGTTTTACGGTGGCCGGAGTGCAAATCCTGCCACCAACCTCCTAATAAGAAGTAACCCAACTGCAGGAGGACGTCCGCAGACACAGTTGGGCACTAGATATGGATGGCCGTTGGCTCACAAGGAGCTCCTCCGCCCTTTGACAGGTTTTGTTTTTAATCCTGCTGGGTGTCCATATCCAAACACCCTCCTCACCAGAAAACCTGGTGGGGGAGACGGTTTAGTCGCCGACAACCCGACCATGGAACAGGTTAGTACAGGTTTACATGGTACCTGTAGCAGGTCACAGATCGAACCTGACCTGAGTCAAAAGTCAACCAAAAATTCCATAAAACAAGTCAAAATGAAACAAAGACAACAGACAACAAAGTCTAACAAAACAAAGGGAAGGGAAAAGGAAGACCCTATCCCCCCACTCCTCCCCAAAGCAACCAAGGAAAAGACACGCCAAACAAAAGCTTTGAAGGGACCTTTTTTCCTTTTAAATGCTGGAATCAACAATGGGCTGCTCACCACGCCCGGGAATATAAAGGCACGAGACACTTGGAGGACTCGGTCTATCCCTGTAAATGAAAGAAAATGGAAATCAAACAAAGACAAAATCAAGGTTAAACAAAAGGAACCCCAACTGCCCTCCATCCCCCCCCCCACTCCGAGCCATGCTGCAAAGGGGTGCACTCAGAATAACAGCAGCACTAGGAAGCCGATGGCTCCCCCGCACTGCTGCTGAGGCTTGAGTAAACCGACAAGGATCACAGCCCGAAGGGGCCCCAAAGCCTGCATGCCGGAGCACCCCCATCCTTTCCAATTCTGGGTGGCAAGCTCGGTAGGGGACTGCATCTGCACATGACTGCCATCCATGCTCCCCACAGTGGGACCACTCCTTCACCATGGTAAAGCCCGGCCAACTTCAACTCGCTGGGGAGGGCTTTACGACACACCTGATGCATAGTTTGGCCATCACCCCTCCCCATCGCCAACAGCCTGTCACCAAGCCTGTACCTCCAGAGGGAGGATAGGGCCATACCCCATATCTGCCTGGGATCCATCCATTCCCTCGTACAAAATCCTCTGACTCGCACTCTCCACAGGACAGTCTTAATGGTATTGACTATCTCCAGGCCCACCTCCAATTGCTGCAATGCAATGGATGTGAACAGAGCCTGCTGAACAAAAAAAACATCCTGTCTGTTCATCATCAGCCAGGGCACTGATTTTTGAGGAGGCTGGCCATGAGTGACCAGACACCCTCAGCAACAGGGCAGTCCCACAGGACATGCTGGACCATTTGGATTGGGGACACTGGACAGACACGTTCAGGTTCCTCGGGAACTGAAACACCAAGATTGGAAGACACTCGTGAGCGGCCTGTCATGCAACATTTTTCTTGTTGTTGGTGAAACAGGGAGCCAAAACATTCTCCCAAACCTTTGGCACTGTATGTTCTACAAGAGGGCATTAATTAAGGATACACACATCCCTGGGCCGCAGGTGTCCAGGACCTGCGACAGTGGCCAGCCGATTGGCCGAGGGGTCAACAGGCCCTGCTCCCGAGCAAACCACTCAAACATCTGACAATGCTCTGGACACGATCCAGAGAAAAGCAGAGATAGCAAGTGGGATGACCCGGGTCCTCTGACACAATTAAACCCATACGAGTTCATGCAAAGGCAGACTACTGTACATAAAAACACAGGATTGGGGATGCCCTTCCCACCCAAGGATGGGCTCATTTTGATAATTATCCTACTCCTACATTCTGCTTGGGTACACCAGAAGAAGCCGAAAACTAGCTTCTCCAGAGCCCGTCCCACCACAGGAGGTGGTGGGGAGACGAGCCAAATATATCAATTTGCCAATCAAAACATTCTTATTTACCAACTTGCGCCCCTGAATGGTGAAGCGACATGGCCACCAAATAGCAACCTCGGACTTTATTTCCATGATGAGCTGTTGCCAGCTCTCGGTAGCCACACCACCAGGGTCAAAACAAACCCTGAGGATCTTTAATTGATCTCTCTGCTCCGTGACAAGGGGATGAAATGCACTTTAGTTGGCACAGGCCCATCCTGTACCAACCAAAATGCATGACCCCACTCTTCCGGGGATTAACCCCAGAAGAGGAGGCCAACCCAAAAAGTTTGCAAAGACCCACCAGCCTGTGCATGGCATTGTGATGAACACTGACATGCCGTCCAAGTACAGGCTCACGTTTAGGTGCTCCCCATGGGCTCTGGGTACTCAGATCTCAGGAAAAGAAAGATGGGTTCACTCACAGTGCACGTGCAAAAGGTTAAATGCAAAGGACAGGTGAAATAAGGCGGCCCTGTCTGACCCCAGAAACAATTTGAATGGTTCCTGAGAGATGTCCATTGACCAAAACACAGGCTTCAACATGCCTACACATAAGGACGACCCAATGCATCAAATTTGGTCTGAAGCCAAAATTGTCCAAAACAGCCATCATATATTCATGAGACACTGTCAGAAGCCTTCTCCTGGTGCAAACTGACGATGCTAAGTCTGAAGCCTCTTTCCTCCACTAACTGGATCGCCCCTCGACCCAGGCCCAGACTGTTGGACACTGCAACCCGGAACATCACATTTCTGATCCGGGTGCATGAGATTCCTTATGACATCGTACACCCTCTGAGACAACACCTTGGTTAGTACTTGGTCGATGACATTTAACAAAGTGATTGGGTGCCAGTTGAACAGGTCCTCCTGATCACCCTTCTTGTGCATGAGGTTCACCAAGCCTTGGCACATTGAATCTGGACACCTCCTCTTGCACCTGGCTAGCTCCTGCACCTCCTCCATGTAGTCCTCACCAAGGATGTGCCAAAGGCAGCGATAAAACTGCATGGGTAGGCCGTCATCACCTGAGGTTTTAATCACGGCTAAATCCCAAACAGGGGAGGACAATTCCTCCAGGTTCACTGGCTCTTCCAAAAACTCCTGCTGTTCGGGGGTCAGCCGGTTACTCAAATGGCCAAGAACTTTGGCCATCCGGAATTGATCAACCGGTCGTTTTTCAAAGCACGTGGAGTAATAATCCTCCACTGCTTCCATAATTTGATCAGGGTTCAAAATACAGTCTACCCCCATATTAACCTTTGGCAAAATGCCTTTCCACCTGGCACATCATTGGAAGAAGAATGTGGTACACTTTTCATTCCCTTTCAATAGCCACACTCTGCTCCAGAAGACGATGGTCCTTGCCTTGGCTTTGAGGAGGCAGAAAATTCTCTCCTTCCCCACGGCCGATATTTTTCCGACATGTCAATTCCTTCGCAGAGTTTCTTATGTTAGCATTTGAGGTATATCTGCATGCACTTCAAATGTTCTTGTTTCCCTACGGCCCTCATTTGCTTGGCCGTATGGAAAAACGCAGTCCTACATTTCACCTCCTCCCACCAGGCTGCTGAGGTCGGGAAGAGACACCAAATAGTTTGCCAATCCCTATACTTCTGAATATAAGAACGCCCTAATCTGTTATCCCACAAAAGGCGACAGTTAAGTTTCCAGAGTGCAGAGTGTCGGGCACACACCCCCTCTCATTCTATGCCCAGAGACAAACGACGGTGGTCTGAAAAGGCCACCACATGAAATGCCAGGTCCAGGTCACCAAAATTTAGTGACAAAAGAAGTAATCGATCCTTGCCCATCTGGTACCAGCCGTATCAGTCCAGGTGATATGACTCCTTCGCACACCCATGCCCTCAGCCTAAAACCCTGAACAAGCCTTTTCAAGGCCCATGTCGATGAGTACTGGACAACTCTGTCCAAACTTGTGTTAAAATCTCCCCTGACAATCATAGACGCAGGGCTCTAAAGGAGGTGCTACAACTGGAACAAGAGCTTCACTCTTTTGTATGCTCTCTGTGGGGTGTAAACATTGACCAAGGTCATGGTGGTCAACAACACAACCACCCATAGTGAGACCAATCACCCTGAAACAATTTAATCTAAACTAAGGACCTCAACATTCGAGCTCTTATAAGGAACCCTAATCCATCGACACTGTTAGTATTGCTGCCAGACCAATATGACTCTCCATAATGCCAATTTGCACAGAGTATCCATACTCCATGACTGGAGTTGGCTTAATGGTTAGGGTGGTGGGCTTTGGATCCTAGGGTCCTGAGTTCAAATCCTGCTCAGCTGTTGAACTAATACCAGGTGGGGTTTTCTGATATTAATCTCTTTTTCATATTTTAATTTTGTAAATGTTTGATGGTTTCATATTCGTTGACATGAGAATCGTGTCATTATACTTATCCACAATATCCTGAATAAAAGATGACCATTGTTGTGAACCGAGTTCTGTGAATTTTTTTTATATAGTCTCTCTTTTAAGGTATGATTAAAACGTTCCACAACAATGGCCTTTCCTTCATTAAAGGTACTGTATAATGTAATACTGTTATTTTTTTAGAAAATTCATAAATATCTTGTTATAAAACTCTACCCTCATCAGTCCACAATTTTTTAGGTTTTCTCTTACTTTTATTAAATATCTGTTGAAAGGCCAACATAAGAGTATTACCTGTTTTGTTTTTTAAAGGGACAACCCATGCATATCTACTCCTCAAATCAATAAATGTTAAAGTATACTTGTACCCCTTATCATGATTGAGTTAAATCAAATCAGCAGACCAGATATAATCAACTTCCTTGGAATAAACCTTCCTTCGACAAAACTTTGTGAATATTGGTTTATGTAATTCATCAGCTAATTGCTCTTCAGTCTTAATGACATCATTAGAGCCGATAAGTTTTTTGAATTTCCAAGTCCAAGTTTCAATTTAGCACTGATCATCTTCTTCACAATGAACCTATCAACGTTTTCTCTCAAGGTTGGATTTTGTATCAGAGATAAATTATACAACATTTCTCTGTCGGCTTCATGCTTTTCTTCCAAAGTTGTGGTATTCCCATAATCAATATCGTGCCTCATGCACACTGCATCAACCCTATTGATGGGCTTACTCCATGATTTAGGATTGTCTGCCTCATCTAATCTTTTATCCACGTTTGTGCCTGGACCACAGAAAGAATACCCTGGGAGATGTAATTCTCCTGGTATTCCAATAGTTGTAAATTTACTTCCTGATCAAAACTTTTGTATATCTCCTTCGAGTTTGTGTTTGGAGATAAATTGATTTTTTTTTTGAACCACACACCGAACATATACCTTTTTGTATAACCCTGTTATTTTTACTTTTAAAATGTGAAATATTTTTAGTATTAGTTTTCTTTTTACATTTAAGACAATAACTCATTTATTTATGAGAAAAATTCCTACAGAGTGCGAAAACCTTTTTAGTTTCCAACATGCACATTTGAATCTTAATTTTTAAAACATAAAGAATCCTGAGAAACGTCTTTACTCTCTCCTCCATTTATTTAAGAAAAAAAAATGAAAAACTTGAATTAAAATCAATATCTTGCCGATGACAATAGTCTTATCGAAAGTATTGCAATTGGACTTGTCAATTCTTCGTTTTCCTTCTCGGTGGGTTGAGTTATTTTCTGTAATACCCCCAATCTTTTTTTAATCTCACTGGTTTCCATATTTATTCAGTCTCACTCTTTCCTCCCTCTCCTCCCTCTCCCCCTTCTTCTCCCTTTCCTCCTTCTCTCTGTCTTCAACTCCTTCCCCGTCCCTTACTATCCTTGAATCACTTACACCCCATAGAATATCATACGTGTATTCATCAGGATTTCTTGTTATTCCTGTATCCAAAATAATTTTTTTTACAACAGGAAACCAATAAAATTTCTTTTGAATTTCTAAAAGAGCCTTACGTTTTCTTAACTTTATAATTTTTTCATTATTTAACATTTTCATTAAATCCAAAGTTGATGGTTTATCAACATCAGCATAATGCCAATCTTTTATTGAAAATACCTCTTTCTTGTGTTGTAGAGCATATTTATTAAAATACCGAATACCCTTTCTTGAAGGTATGCTTGGACACAGAAATAATCATTTTCTTGAAGCCTTCTTGCCATCATTTACGTATTAGAAATATATGTTTGAATAATATTATGACATGAAACTCCTCCCCATCTTCCCATTGTTAAATAATTTTGTATTTCCCTACACACACACACACACACATATATATATATATATATATATATATATATATATATATATATATATATATATATATATATATATATATATATATATATATATATATATACTTGAAAGTGTGTCTGTCTGTGTGTCTGTGTGTTTGTTTGTCTGTGACCTATGCACGCGAAAAGTTCAGGAGTGATCCTCACCAAACTTCACATGATGACAGAACATGTACCCGGGAGTGTCCCGATGTAAAAGAATTGTACTTCCGACTTGCGGTTTCCGAATTGTGACGTCATCACCTGATTTCGTAACGTTAATTTTTCAAGTTCTGCCGATTGACATGGGGCCAACGCCATTTGAAATAGAATGAAAAAATAATGCGACAGTCAATTGAAGACAATGACTTCCGATTTCCTGGTTTCCGAATTATGACATCATCACCTGATTGCATAACGTTACTTTTTCAAGTTCAGCCGATTGACATGGGACCAATGAAATTTGCTAGAGAATGAGAATTAATTAAGTCGCAAATGATGACATGAAACCAGCCTCACATTGTTGAGGCATTATGGTTTTTTATTTGATGCGGCAATAAATCTTAACATTTTTGAACTCGAGTCTTCTGCATATAAAACATAGCGGAGAAAATATAATATTATGGTGGTGATGAAAAAAAAAATAATGGTGGCAGCCTTTACAATTTTACAATTAACTGTGACATATACTCCTTCAGACCCACCGTCATCCAGAGGATTCCTGTGCGGAGCACGGGTATCCCTGCACGTTACATATAATCCTGTTTTTTTTCTGTTTTCATGATATAAACTTGGGCAAAACCATTATTATATTTACCCTTATTAAGTTCTTTTATTTGTTGTTTACTAATCGTGGCTCCACAAAACTCATTCTCTATACCAAGTGGATAATATTCTTCCTTACGAGACTGATTTAATTGTTCCAGGTCTTTTAGGTCAATTTTAAATGACCAATTATACCCTAAATCATTCATATCATACCCCCATTGCTCTAGTCTCATACAAATGATACGCCCTTCTTTATAAAAAATTATTTTAATTCGAACTGTGAATTCTGTATGACCTGGAGATAAAATCAACACTTCTGTATCTTTGGAATACACGGCCGTTTTATTCAAGGATATATATTGTGATAAATCACTTAATCTCACCAAGTCATTCGCATCAGTCGGGGGTTGGATAATTTTTTTAATTTAAAAGCATTTTTCATATTGATATTTTTGGTTATATTACATTTATGTCGTTCAGCCTGTGCCTTTGTGTAATAATTTGATAAATCAATATCCAGTTCTTGGGATACACCAAAGATAGAATCATCTTTACCAACATAAGTCATTTATATGAGATTAAAAATAATGTATAAAAAAAATTATTTTTGTTGAGTTGAAATAACACATATAGACATAATTGACCGCAACACTTGGAATTTAATTCTTGGACTTGAAATGTTTGATAAACACCATTCTGTAAGAATTTTATGACTTCAACAGGTGGTGGAAGACCGAAACTATCAAAAATAATATTTGTCTTGACAATTAAACATACAAACCCAATGAGAACCGTTCCCATTATTATCTTCCAAGTTCATAATAATATTCTTTGTACGTTTCGGCACGTTTGTTAATTCATCTCTCATACAAATAACAACATTATGAATTTTTAATTTCTTACAATATTTGACATGTTGCATTTTTTCCAAATTCTTTAAACCACTCATCAATGCTCATTTATTTATAAGAAAGATATAATCCATTAACCTCTTTTAGTTAATTTTACACCTGCTTGTGCGATAGAAGAAAGCATATCTCCAATGAACAATGTCGCTTTATCATGCAGACCTTCAAGTTTTTCAGCAAAATCTACAATTACACCACTTCCACTAATTTATTTCTCCAACTCTTCGTTATGTCTTTCCAATGCTTTTTGAGCCCGGAGTTGAGCCTTCCTTTCGTTGGCAGTTTTCACCGCTGTTGAAATACCACCCGTCAATGCTCCAACCGCACTTAAACCAGCAAATAAAGGAATTAGAAATGGGAGAAATCCTCCACTCATCTCTCTTATTGAATATTTTTTCAACATTGGTTTTGTCATTTTAATTTTAAGTGAGCCAGTATCGTTCAAGATTTTAACCTGTTGTCTTGTGAGCAAAACATCAATTCTTACTGCTCCTTTTCTCTGAATTGTATTAACGTTAATCGTACAAGGCTTTTGATTTTGAACACAAGATGATAGTTAATGAAGATTGATTTGATTAACATGTACCCCAGTTGGTACTTTGCCACTCATTTATATAACAAAAAATTATGTGAGACTAATCAAAACACCATTATCTGTATAAATCTGTAATTCTGTTTCTTCCAAAAGAAAATAATATGCATCAACTTCTTCACTCTCTCCTCTTTCAATGTATAGGGAAGTATCCACTCGATTCGACTTTATAGTTTTCTTTTGAGCACTCAGGTCAAACGCATAGATTGTATGCAAACTTTTATATGCTGTCATATCCAAAATAGGTTCTTTATTTCCATTACTTTCACACACCTTTTGGTAAGAATTGTATGCTTCAGCAAAATCATTTTTTTCCCAATTAATTTCCAATCTATCTCGTGGATAAAATGTTCCATCTAGAGAAACATGAAGTTGTTTCACCTTAGCATTCTCACTCAATGCATTATTCTTATCAGTTGCAGTATCACGATCTGGTTTTTCAAAAATGATCCACAGATATCGTGGCTTTCCTTCCAGAACACCCAAATTCCAAGTGTAAGTGGTTTGGTTTGGTTTAACATGTTGACATCTTTTGAGGTATGATACACTGAGTGGTTTCTTTGAGTAAAGTCTTCTGTTCAACATCTCTTCTGTTTGAAGATTCGGAGTATTTTCACTGATATACCAACTCATTTCATCAATTACAATTTATTCTGATCACCAAAAGCACGAGCAACACCAAAAAGTAATCTATTTTCATGATCATTCCTTTGTAGTTGAAATCCAATTTTAAGACCGTACAGAACTTAATCATGATCACAAAATCCAAATATACCTTTAAGAGGAACTGCCACAGTAAAACTATTAACTGCTTTTGTATCATCAGTATACGTTCCATTTCTTTGAGTACATCCAGGGTCTGTGGTTGTTCCCATTGACATATCAGGAATAAAACCTTCGACAGCCCCCTTTCCCATTCTATCACTGAATGTATATAGTGTAAATTTCATCATTTCAGATAGAGCAGAGACATAATCAACCGCTTCAACTTCTTGTGTTCCAATGCACAAACCAACACCATCAAACATTTTCCAGAAGAAATCAATTACGAGTGTAGCGTTTGTGTTATTCCCAGCCTTCGTGAATTTAAATTTACACAACAAGAAATTTTCGGATAGATTCAAATAGGTTTGTTATTTATTTCAAAACTTTTTGAACCATTTGCATTCCAGTCTGTTCCAGTTATTACATTTACCTTGAGGTAATCTTATTTTTTAGTGGAGTTTGAGATGATAATATTATCATCCAAATCATAGATACTATCAATTGCTTCTATACTTGTATTTATTTAGGAAAAAAGATGTTAAAACTTTTGTAACCCTGACCCAAGTATTTGAATGATTTTCTGTCGTTCTTGGGGGGGACAACTGAGTTTTGTCTTACTTAATTTCTTTTATTGCTTGTAATTTATGAGATTCCTTTTGGGAATCTTTTATGCTCTTTGCAGCACCTGCTACATTCCCCACAGCAGAAGCAGTTGAACCAATTAGGTCCTCATGTTTAAGAATAGTTGAACCAATACCCATTAGAGTATCAATTATCCCATCTCCTCTAAACTGATGTCCCACACACCTTTGTCTCTTAGATTTATAGTATCGTCTACCAAGATACATACCTCACCCTTGTAGTATGGGGAAAGGAACATCCCATCCCCTGTAATTATTTGATATTTCCCAACTCGTGTTTACTCACAATAACCATCGTATTTATTTATTAGAAAACTTCACGCAGGTGAATTCTGATGGATATAACTTCTGCATTAAAAGAAATCATACGATTATCTTGGTCGGTTATCCTAAAATTTACTCTGTGGATGGTTTTTTCTGACACAGGGAGATAAACCAAATTTTTGGGTTCCATATTGAATTCATAACCAATTGGGGTTGAGTATGCACTGAATAAAAATATTGTATTTGTTTTTATTCCATCATTATAAGCACCATCAATCAAATCACAGCGAATTAATACCGAATTTATTCCTGAGGATATTTGAATGACATTATCACTGTAAAACGTCCCATTAGTTTCAATCCTTTTTTCAGGAGAAACCCAATAACTCTGTAAATGAATTATCAATTGTGAAATCAACCTTGAAGTTACTTTTACGTTTAATCGTTGATTTTGAAGTTTGTTTTTGAATGTCTATAACAATATTTTTTGGTTCATCACCCTGTTCTTTCATAAGACGAGCAATTTCGGAAGATATTTGAGAAATCCCATATGCTCCGGGTGAGACTGTTATCGTTTTGTATCCATTTCCCGGATTATAACTAAACTTGTCAATTTTATCAGTTATATTAAATAAGGTATTATAAGTTTCCATGGACAATAAAGATGCCTCATATTCTTTTGTTGTGTCAAGTTGTAGTGGGTATGGGAATGAAGATGTGTGGTCGCTTGTTGTGAAATTAAAACTCAGGATTGTGCTTCTCATCTTATTTCAACTGAGATAAAATGTCTTTATATTGAGATTTATTAATTATTTTCATGTTCATAAACTGGTCTAAAATGGCTAATGCTTCATTGAAACAATTGTTATTTCCAGCATTCTTACTACCTTATAACAATAACAGTCTATTAACTAATTGCGATGGGTCATTTGGAAGAAAACTAATACCTGAACCAAGGATACTTAGAGCCTGAATAATGTGTTTCTCCTTCTCATTTTTCCTACTTTTACCAGAAATACTAACCCTATAATTAGGAGTTTTCAGCAGATCAATATATACTCTATCATCATTATTTTTCATATCCAATGGTTTATCAATATACTTTGTTTCATCCCTCACAGTTGAACCTTGTCTTCCATCTTTTGTGAGAAGAAACATTAATCTCGGAGTTAGTTTAACAGGGGGTTGAGCAGAACCCAAGAACTTTAATTCATCATTAAATATTAATACCTTTTCTTGAACAAGATGAAATATTGCTGGTTGTTCTGTTGGAATGAGTCCTGCTTTGGTTTTTGAATCCACTGAATATTCATTGTTTTGAAGAGCATTCACAATATAATCAGGGGGTCAATTAATCTCTTCCAGTTGTTGAAATAAACCTTCATCATCATATTCTAATTCTCCCAAATGCTCCAATTCTTCCTCCATCATTTGATCAAAATCTTTTAACATTTGAAGTTTTTTAGGAGTATATTCTACTGTGGGAACTGTGGAAACATCTTTCATTTTTTCTTGGGAAGTTTTTAAAAGTGGTTTAAAAAATTTCTCTTGTTTTCTTTCAAATGCTTCTTCGCCCGTTAGTTTCTGTCTGCATTTCTTCTTTATGTCTTCCTCTTGTTTTACAACTTTTGAAACCAACTATTGACGTTCCTTAAATCTTCTTGCTCTTTCTTTCGCATCCATTTATTTGTTGGAAAATATCATTTTATATCTCATCTTGTTTCACAACAATATATTTATATTTTTCAGTCATGTGCTTCATGTAATCCCCAAATTCCTTTTTACTGCATAATGTAGAACAATTGTCTGTCCAAAAATTGTTTATATCTATTGAATTTAACTTGAATAAAATAAAAGTATGAGCTTCGTTTCTGATGGAACGACGAGGAAGTTGAAAGTATGATTGACTAAGATAAATACAATTACAAGAAGAATGTCTCCCTCTTGTGTAGTAGCTGTCCATTACCGCTTGGTTTCTCTCATTAACACAATCATCAAAGATAACGAGGTTCTTTTTTGATTTATCCAAATCTTGGGGAGACAGTATATCATCCGTTTTATAACTAAGAATACAAGTTATCAGTTTTGATTTCTTTTTACATCTGTGTGTATCACAAAATAGTTGTATTATATCTTCAATGTTATAATCATTTAGGTTTTTTTGAAGTTTAAATAAACCGATTTTATCTTCTTTTTAAAGACCAGCATAAAAACCTTGTGAGAGTAATTGATACTCTGGTTGAAAACTCAACTTTGTGAAAATTAATAAATTATCATAATCTAAAAAGTTGGGAGTCAGGAGCATCTTCAAAAGTAAGCAGGTTTTTCTGCATCCGCTTGAACCAACTATGAGACATCTTAATGAATTTGGAAGATTTTTATGATTGTTAAATTTTATCTTATTTTCCCAAATGGGTAAAAATCATTCATTGATATATTTGGAAAACAGGTTATTTAATTTATTATTGGCTTTTTTAGAAACTCGATATTTTATCCTAAGTTCAGGTTTAATTTCAAGATAATCCATTATTTTATTTATGCAATATCTTGTGATGATATTTCCCTGAAAATGACCATCATGAATAATAAATAACAACAATCCTTTGAACATTTCTCGAATACCTTCTATTCTGTTTCTTCCCTTGTCAGGAAAGGTGTGTTATCACCCTTATACTCCACATTCATTTCTCTCATCAATCTTGTAAAGTAATTCATTTTTGGTGTAAATCTAAAAGAATTATTTTCCTTTTTAAATTTTTTATTTTCACTAATGAGAAGATAATCACAGAATATACATTGTTTATAGGCTTTTGACTCTGTGTTTAATCCCCGTCTTTCACACGCAGGACAATTCTCAAATTTGTCATATGGAGAATCAGGGAAGTCTTGCATATTTATAAAGTAAAACTTTACTCAAACTAAAATTCATCTATACTTTCAGTTGCATATTGACTCATATTTAATAATATTACCATCGATATCTATATACTTTTTTTCATTACCAGATTCAACTACAACATTTTTTATATTAAAGGTAATTTTAAAATGATCCTTCACGACTATTGAACGAAATGTCATTTCACCTGATATATTACCATCCTTTATTTCATCAGAATTTACATCTTTGGGGTTGTTGAAAAAAATACAAATTTCTCCTTGCATATTATAGATGGTCTTATCTTTTCTTTCCAAAGCTTCATCCATAAGGTTTTTATTTTTTGATACTTTTTCTTGTTTCATTGCTTTTTCTAGTTTTGAATATATTACCAGAAGGAGAGGAGAAACTTTTGTTAGACATACTTTAATTGATGTTCTTCCAGGTATACTAAATGCCCTTCCACTGAAGGAAATTGAAGAACTCGTATCATTTCCCATAATTGTTTTTATCCAATAGTTGTTATATTTATCGTTGTTCAATTTTACATCCTTGACCTATTTCTCAGTATCTTTTACAAATGAAGAGATTGATTGAAACTTGTCTTTTGTGTCTTGAAACATTGTATTTATTAAGTAAAAAAAGTTGGAGGATAAAATTGTTTTAAGCACAGATTCACCTGTAAAATAAACGAAATGTTCATCAAGAAAATTTTAGTTTAAGCAAAGTTTTATTGTATAAATATGGTGAATACAACGTACTGCGATGTTTGTAATCACGAATATAAACATTATAGAAAACACCTCCGAACCAACAAACACACATTTAATCTATTTCATAAAATATCTCCTCTTGAGTTGGAAAGAAAACATTGTGATATCTGCTCAAAGGATGTTTTGAAGAGTAGTTATAAGAATCACCTTCAATCACAAAAACACAAGAAAATGAGTTTAAAGTAAAGGGAGACTATTATATTGAAAACACTGATGGGGCATTTAAAGGGCATATAAAAATAAGGATTTTTCAATTTGGAGAACCCGGTCCATCATCATCCGTCCATCATCTGAATCAATTGAAATAGTGAAACCTGATGTTGAAAAAGTTATTTAAAAAGACATGAAAAGAAATGAAAACTTTAAAGTTTTATATGGGAGTGAAAATGAATCTGAAAAGACAAGATGAAGAACAAACTCCTCAAATGAGAACAGATTTTTTTTTTTTTTTTTTTTGTATACCTTGGTCGAGGCTCGTATGAGAGCGAACACACAACTCACAGCAAGGAGGCATGAGACAAGAGGGGCGGGAGTGGAAGGGACAAAACATTGGGGAACAGACACAGGTGAACTGTGGAAGGGAGAGGGATGGGGATGGGACGGGGAACATGGCGAGGAGAAGATGGACATTACAGGGACTTTCAGGAAGGAAAGCAGGAGAATTGAAGGAAGTGGGCTTGGGTGGATTATCGGGGGTAGAAAAGATCGAGGATTTGGATGGGGGAAGATAAGAGGTGGTGGTGAACAGCTGTTTTGAAAGCCTGGAGGGAAGAATGGGAAAGAATAGAGTGAGGAAGTTTATTCCAAAGGCGGGAAAAAAGAGGAATGAAAGAGTGAAGATGAGCAGTGATTCGTGATTTTGGTAGTTTTACCAGAAGGGGGTTGTTGGCGGACCTTGAGCGCCCTGTGGAAATGTGGTTGGGACAAATCGCAGAGAGAGCAGGGGGGGCAAGGCTGGAGAGGAGTCGGTAGAAGACAGAAAGACCACTGACTAACCTGCGGTGATTGAGTGAGAGGCCCAAAGACTCAGCTTCATTGCGGGAGATGCCAATGATCTTAAAAGCCCTGGTTTCGACAGCGTGAAGTCGAGAAAGGTGGGAGGCAGGAGCACCAGCCCAAAGGGGAGAGCAGTACTCCATCAGGCTACGGACAAAAGCTTTGTAAGTGGTCAGGAGCTCAAGAGGGCCGAGGAAGGACTTTGCACGACGGAGGATTCCCAGTCGGCGACTGGCTTTTGAGGCAAGGTTGGAAATGTGACTTTCCCAGGAAAGGTCATGGCAGATAGTGAGACCCAGAAGCTTGAAAGAAAAGACTTCTTCCAGAGGATTGTTGAGAAAGTGGATGGGGGGGTTTTGTAAACGGTCCTTTTGAAGAGACATAGTGAGAGTGTGAGATTTGTCTGGATTGAAAGACATGTTCCACATGTTGGACCAGTTTGTGATTTTATCCAGATCTGCAGTGAGCGAAGAAGCTGCTGCTTGCCGGTCTGAGGGATGACAGATGGTACGGCAGAGGGTGGAGTCATCGGCAAAGAGAAATAGAGGATTCATTTTACAGATCTTCATTTTACAACATCATTTCAAGATTTTTTGAATAGTGGGGTTTATGAAGAACTATCAAGACAAGAGGAGGATGTTGATAACACAGTGGTAGGAAGTGGATTTAATATTTTTTAAAAATCATCTTTTTAGATCTCCACATTCTAAAATCAAACCCTCTTAAAGCTTCTTCTAATATTGAATTAGCAAAAGAAATAAAACTAAAGAAGGCAGTTGTAAATATTAAGAACAATGATAATAAATGTTTTCTCTGGTCTGTTCTTGCTCACTTTCATCCACCAAATTGTAATTCAGAAAGAGTAAAACAATATATGAAATATGAGAATACCTTGGACATTAAAGATTTTAAATTCCCAATGCCACAAACAGATATTCCTAAATTTGAGAAAAAGAATAATCTTTCTATTAATGTATATGGATTAACAGATACAAACAAAGTTCAAATATTAAAAATTTCAAACAACTATAAAAATGAAGAAACACACATTGATCTTTTATATTTTAGTGTTGGAAAGAATTCACATAAAACATACATCAATAATTTATCAAGATTAATCTCTTCTCAGGTATTCAGAACATCAAACAAAATATATCCTTGAAAGCGATGTCTTGATTCATTTCATACAAAAGAACGATAAGAACAACATTCAAAATAATGTTGTAATCATAAATCAGCTGGAATTACAATGCCAAAACCTGGGAAAATATTTCTTTTGAAGATTATAATAAATCTATCATGCACCCATTTTTGATATACGCTGATTTTGAATGTATCCTTAAAAAGATAAATTCTGCTTCTCCTAATCCAAAAGAATCATATACAAATAAATATCAAAAACATATTCCTTGTGGTTTCTGTTATTATATCAAATCATCTGTTGGAGAAAAGTATAATAAACTTGAACATTATAGTGGAAAAAAGCTTCAGAAGAGTTTGTAAAACGATTAGAAGAGGATTGTATAAGACTAACTAAATTAATGAAAGAAACAAATGAACCGATGAAATTAACCGAAGAAGAAAAATTAGAATTTAGAAAGAACAATATCTGCCATATTTGTGAGGAGGAAATTGAGGAGTCTGAAGTTATATTAGGGATCATTGTCATCTTACTGGTAAATATAGACGTCCCGCTCATTCCTGCTGTAATCTTAATTATAAATTTCCTTCTTTTATTCCAGTCTTTCTTCACAGCAGCACCAACTATGATACACATCTATTTATAAATGAACTTTCAAAAACACCAGGGAATATTTCTGCCATAACAAACACAAGTCAAAAGTATATTTCATTTACAAAAATGATTTTCACAAAACCTTCAACTCGTATTAGGTTTCTAGATTCTTACAAGTTTATGGGAACACCACTAGCCGACCGAGCATCAAATCTAAGCTCCACGGGTTCTTTTCCAAATCTTAATTCATTCTTTCCAAAAGAGAAAATTCTAACTAAAGAGGAACTTCAGATTAAAGAGAGAATTCAAAGTAAAGAGGAAATTAATGAAGAAATTCGAACTGAAGATGAAATTCTAATTATAAAGAAAATTCAAACAATGAATGAAATTCTAACTAAAGAGGAAATTCTGATTAAAGATGAAATTCTGATTAAAGAGGGAATTCTAACTAGAGAGGAAATTCAAACAAGGAATAAAATTCAAAGTAAAGAGAAAATTCTTATAAGCAAGGGAATTTATCCTGATGATTATATGGATTCATTAATGAGATTTAAAAAAATGCGACTTCCTTCAAAAGAAAGTTTCTATAATAACCTTTATGAAGAAGAGATAAGTGATCAGGAATATTAACACGCACAAGAAATTTGGGAAATATTTAACATAAAGAACCTTGGAGAATATCATGATTTGTATCTAAAAACAGATGTTTTATTGTTAGCTGATGTGTTTGAAGCATTTAGATCACTCTGTCATAATAAAAATTGTTATGGATTGGATCCTGCCCACTATTTCACAGCTCCTGGTTTGGCTTGGAGTGCAATGTTAAAAATGACAAAAAAAAGATATAGATTTAATCAGTGATGTAGATATGCTTTTGATGATTGAGAAGTCCAAGAGAGGTGGAATATCACAAGTATGTTCAAAAAGATATGCTAAAGCAAATAATAAATATCTTCCAAATTATGATAGTGAAAAAGGTAGTAATTATTTGATGTATTTTGATGCTAATAATTTGTATGGATGGGCAATGTCTCAATCTCTGCCTTATGGTAAATTAGAGTGGGTGGGAGAAAAGGATAATGAAAAGGCTTTGGTGAATATTGTTATTTCTTCTCAAGAGGAATTGAATGAGGAAGAAGGTTATTATTTTGAAGTTGATTTGAGGTACCCGAGTGATCTTCATAATAAGCATAAAGACCTTCCTTTTGCATGTGAGAAAGAAACCCCAAAGAAAGAATGGTTAAGTGATTATCATAAAAGTTTTAATATTAAAGGCAAATCAACAGAAAAGTTATTAACAACATTCTATGATAAAGAGGGATATGTTTTGTGCCAGAGAAGCTTGAAACAGTTTTTGAGAGAAGAATTAAGAGTAGCTAAAATTCAGAGTTTTAAAATTTAAACAAAGTCCTTGGATGAAAAAGTATATTAAATTCAATGCAGATATGAGAACAAATACAAAAGTAAAATTTGAAGGGGAATTCTATAAATTGATGAATAATGCTGTCTTTGGAAAGACAATGGAGAATGTTAGAAACAGACAAAACATTAGATTTGCAACATCTTGGAAAGAAGCTTCTAGATTGAAAAATAAACCAAGTTTTAAGAGAGAAGAGGTTTTTTCAGAGAACTTTTCTGCTATTCATATGGAAAAGGAAAGTATTGTAATGGATAAAGCAATTTATATTGGAACAGCAGTTCTTGATTTATCACAGATATTGATGTATGATTATTTGTATAATGGCTTAAAGAAAGAGTATGGTGAAAATGTTTCATTGTTGTATATGGACACTGATAGTTTTATCCTTGTTATAAAAACTGATGATGTTTATAAAGATATGAAGAAAAATATTGGAGTATATGATACAAGTAATTTTAGTAAGAAGAGTGAGTTATTTTCAAAAAAAGAATGAAAAGGTTATTGGTAAGTTTAAGGATGAGTTGGGTGGAAAAGTAATGAGTGAGTTTATTGGATTGAGAGCAAAGGCATATGCTTTTAAGTATGGTGATCAAATTGATGAGAGGTTAAAGGGAATAAAGAAATATGTAATAAAGAAATCAATAACTTTTAGAAATTATAATTGTTTGATGAATAAGAAAGATGAATATAGGAAAATGAATGCAATAAGAAGTTCTAAACATAAGATATATAGTGAAGAAGTAAATAAAAAGGCATTCGGAGCCTTTGATGATAACAGATTTATTTTAGATAATGGAATAGTTTGTGTTCCATATGGATATTGTATGATAGAGTGTATAGAATAGATTGTGTTTTAACGATGGGAAGATGTGTTAGGGGTTTTAAGGGCTTCTGCCGTATTTTTTCACAATATATAAATGGTCAAACCAAGTATTAATCAAACTGAAGAGTGGAGAAAATCTCAGTTTTGGTATATAAATGGAAAACATAATGAATGTGAAAAATATCAAATAAGTCTTATTGAAAAAATAACTAAAACAAAGGTAAATAAAACAAATAAGCGAATCAATTTAAAAACTAGTAAGTTAGAGGACGTAAAGAAAATAATAAATATCCTTGAATGGACTGAAAACTTTGATGGTTATCAATTGTACAATGAAAAAACAATTTACTGTTATCTCAAAATGATTTGTGGTTCAGGAGGTGGTCAAACAAAGAGCAATAAGAGAAGTTTATCATTTCATAATGACACAAAAGGGGTATCTTAAAAAATATAAAGATTCAAATGTTATATTTTTAAATATTTTAGATGGGGATTATTGTGCAAAGAAAATTAAGCTATTGAAGGAATTTGAGAATGAACAAATTTTTATAGGTTCAATGAGTGAGCTAAACAAAATGCATTGGTTAATTAAAAAAATTGTCCACCCATCCATACAAGCTCCACCCACACATTCACCCATCCACCCATCCACATCAAACCTCATCCACATAAACCCGACCCAACGACAACGACCCCCTGTCCACACAAACTCCTGCCCCACACGCAACATATTTATTTAATTAAAAAAGTTTCCCGAGGTTAAAAGCGGAGACAAATAAATATACCTTGGGATAAAAAGGGGGTTTATTTTTAGGGAAAAAAAAATGAATCGCTGAAAATCCCCCATTCATTTACATGGGGAAAAGTGAGCCAGAATCAGTATATTCACCCTACTAATATGTATCTGTATGTATATTTCAGCTCTCTAATCTACAGAAACCATGTGATGTCACTGTCACATTGTGCTTTCCTATGACCCAAGGGGGGTATTGTTGTGGGCCGGGTTCGGTAGCGAGGACGAACGCCAGATGGAGCAGGTGGGCCATCTCTTACTGAACACCCGGAATTTTGGTCGTGACTCTCGGATAAGTCCGAAAGTCACGGTCCCTTAGCGGACCATGGAAGCCAATATTTGGACTGCGTGGCGTAGCGTTAATTGTCTTGATCTCCAATATACCTAAATGACCATGCAGTCTAGCGACCGGGGAAACCACACCCTTAACCGACTTTGTCCGAACCAACTCGCTGTTACCGACTCGGATCCGGCATAACCGAGCGGAAGTTACCAAATGAACGATTTCCGGCAATGATGGCCTCATTAATTCTGAATACACACCGTGCTGGGTCAATGGGAGAAAGCACAGAAAACAAGCTGGAACATTTAACACGGAGGCATATTTATAAACAATAACCCGGGAGGGGAGCACACACAGAGCAGAGTTATCCGAATAAAAGAAATGCAGGCAATGTACAGTGAGCGAGAAGCACTCAACAGTTCACTTAACAGACTGGCACCACACACACATGCACGCACGCACACACCCAAAATAAATGGTGGCTGTGGCCTTTATTTTGGCTCTTCAGCTCGGGAGGGAAAGGCGAGCTGAGGGCAGGGGCTTATTCTTGCACCTGTCCACCTCTTGCGGTCTGGTCGAGCTTGTCCTGTGGCGAGACTCGAACCTGCCGCCAACAACGCAGCACCAAGCACCAGGGACCAGGAACTATGCAACGGAAGCCAGCCAGCACGGGAACGGACCAGACGAGACGAGAACCCGCGGTTAGACGAGAATTCCAGCAGGCAAGACGAGGCTTCTTCTCTTTCTCCTTCCTCTCGATGGGTCGCCACACTCTTATGTCCTTCCCCTCCCCCGCGGGTCGAAGGAACCGCTCTCAGGGACCCGCCCCTGGATTGGACGAGGGGCGAACATCCCACCTGGCTGGGCGGGGCCACCCCTGAGGTGTTCAGCCTCCTGATTGGACGAGGAGTCTCGGGGGGTGTGTTGAGGCGTCTTGGAGGCCTGCCCCCAAAGAGGCTCCGTAGTAGCTTTCGGCACGCTGGCCTCCCATTGGCTGGGGCACGCGTGCGATGCTCACCCTTCGCTCATTGGCTGGAGGAAACGTTCCATGCCCTTCCTCGGGGCGGAGCGTCGATCTGAGGCGATGGAGGCTCCGCCCACGCCTTCAGCCAAAAACACGTGGGCAATGGTAACCGGGTTGAGTGAGGGACAATGCCGCTGTTGTTGTTGTTGTTGTTGTTGTTGTTGTTGTTGTTGTTGTAGTAGATGTATAAAACATGACTATAAAATAACTCACAGCGCACACAGGAAATTTCCATTAGACATTGGGGATGGATTCTAACTATGCACAAACTTATCAAAATAACTGAACTTCAGGGACTCTGGCTGTTTGTGTGAAAATGGCTTCCAGATTCTTAACTGTATCTCACAGTGTGAACCAAGCCTTACAGGCAATGGTTCAAAAATCCACAAGCGGAGGAAATAGCAAAGCGACAGACAAGGTTCGCCCTTAATGGAGCTCGTCAGTAAACATTATAATGCTTAAAATAATCTGTTTGGGATGAACATCCATACGGGAATATATGAAAGGAAAGACCCTGTAACTATGAATAGCTTCGACACATGACAAATCGTGTTCCATCACAGTCATTGCTGCATGATTTGTGACCAATAAGAAATATCTTCCACATCAGCGTGTATAAATATATTGTTGCTATTCTTAGAACCGCATGCATACAACAGGAAGGTGTCCCGAGACAGTTATGCCATTAATATACATGCAGATAGACCCCTTCCTTTTGTTTAGTGGGGAAACAAGGGAGTGCGTTGCGATGGTCTTATAATTTGTATTATTAAATCATTTTCCCCTTTTATTTCATCCCCACTCTTTTTTTCTTTCCTTTTCTGAGGTCAATCTGCCTGCTTCCCCCCTCGTCTCATCTTGTCTACCATAACCGTGCATCAACGTCTTCCCGAAATCCAGACATGTGCGGCGAGTCATGTATGCTTTGGCGGAAAGGTGGGCAAAACTGCCGCGCCGCCATAAAGGATCCACAGTATCAGCTGTATCTGGAGTCTCGTTTTCCGGGCGAACAAGAAGCCCGACAGGTGCGGCGAGTCAGGTACGTGAGCGGGGTGCACCAATGTCTAGCCGAAACGCGGCCCAAGCTGGCAGACCATGGGAGGGGTCAGAGCCAGTCAGAACGCCCGATGCAGGTGATGACGTTGGATTCGGCATGGCCCCTCACTGGAGCCTCGGGCTGTATAAAAGATGGAGAAATTCCTCCGTCAAGAAGTGTTGTGTTCGGTGTGGGTATTTTCATGTGGAGTGTTCCTGCTTCTCGACTCTGCCCACGTCTCGCCACGCCGAACCGCCTCCTGCCTGGTTCCGCCAACTGCTCCACCCTCGCCCTCTGGACTCCGCCCTTCTCCACTCAGGCTCCTCCTTCAGAACAGGATCTCCACATGTGCGGCTGTGGCCAGAACAACGCCACTATTGTCGGGTACCGCACCACGGAGCATCCCTCCCCCAAAACACCCAGGTACCGAAAGCTATAACCTCAACTCCCCTCCCTCCCTGGCTGCAAAAGTCCCTTCACATTTGGGTTTCTTTTTCTGTGTGTGTCTGAGTGTGCTGGCGCCTGTCTGTTAAGTAAGCCTGTAGAAGATCCTTATTGTTGTTACTCATATTAATCTCACGTCAAGTCTGCACTGTCTGCTTTAGTAAGTTGCTTGTTTTATTGCCGCACCCCACACCTCTCTCCTCTATCCCTGCATTACATACCCAATAAATATTTGTCGTACCACATACTTTTCCTTGCTTGCTTGTCAATAAATGTCATTCGGAATGTTACCAGCTCACCTTTGTCTTTTCTCTCATTGGTCCAGCATGGTTCGAATCTAAGTTTAGCCAGGTCTTTATTCCCAACGATCCATTCCTTCTAGCCGGTATGTCCTAGGCATTGTCGCTCGGCTCCATCTGATCCGGAGGAGTGATCGGATCCGGTAGAGTGATCCAGTTCGGACAAGGCATACCGAGGGCATGGTTCACCGGTAATTACACCACGTGGTTAATTTGGTAACCCGATTCCATGGATGGGAGGACCCTAGGTCACGCAGTTGAGTTATTGGCGTCCACGGTCGGTTAAGCGACCCGTTGTGTCACAGAATTATCCGTGAGCGACGGCCCCTACAATTCCGGGGAGTCTGGTGGGAATTGACGTTGCTTCCCCCACCTAGTGGTCTTCTCACCCGACCCCGCCGGCCTGCAACAAATATATATATATATATATATATATATATATATAAATATATATATATATATATATATATATATATATATATATGTGTATATATATATATATATATATATATATAAATATATATATATATATATATATATATATATATATATATATATTATTGTTATTTTAGTGATCTGAGGCTCATGGATGCCCTTGCACATATATCACATGCAGGGCAAAGACATTCAGCAAACAGTTCACTTTTAAATTAATTATAGCGACATTAGTAGACAATGAAGAAACATACGATATATGGGATTTGAATCTGAGTTCGTTTAATCATCAGCCCAGGAAACACTAACAGGTCGACACAACCCTGTCTTTCTGTGGTCTTTTTCCCACCTCTTTCTTAATCTTACTCTCTTTTTGCAGTGAGATTAAAGCCGTTGTCTTCATAATCATGCTCTGCCTTCCTATTTGCCATGCTTCCATAACTTATATCTTGTGCCTCAGCAACTGCTTTTATGGAATTACATTCTCACCAACTCTTCCATCCACCTTTGTCTCCCAGCCTTACCACAGAATCAGTGGAGTTCTAGAAGTTCAAGCAATAAAGCTTTTCCTGAGCACCCTTATAATCGTCTGATAATGTTCCTAAAAAAAGTCAACTTTGTTCTTTCGCCGTAAATGGATTCTGTTGTGAGTGAATCCATCTTCTCAACCATATATTAATCCTTCTGTCAGTAGTCTCTACCCTGTTCAACGCTAGCTCATACATCATAATAGGCCACAAAAGCCTTAATAACAACTTATGAGGGTAACACCACAGCTTAAATGTGTCTGGTAGCTCGCTTTTATCGATCATTCTAAAACCTCCTTCTTCCATGAGCTGAATTGCCAAGCCACGTCTGTCGGACAGTGGCACATTATACCATCTTCCCAAGCTCTTAACACCCTGATACTATATCATAGTTGGAATTCTCCTCCAGGAAATACCTCAGCTTGCGAACATCTCCTTTCTGCAGCACCAGGAACCTATTTTTACATTGCTTTCAACAACATTCTACACCAAGACATCTTGTGTGGCTTTATCACAAAGAAAATTCCCAGTCGTTTCTTCCCTTTCTTCCATCATGGTCAAGTCATCCATAAAGGCTCTGAGCAATGGCATCAGTTAGTCTCATGTTGTTCCCCTTCTGACTTCTTTACCAGCTGCCATTGCTGGATGAATGGGTGTCTCCATTGCCAGAACAAATAAAACTGGTGAAATTGTACAACCTTTGGTTTTCAAATTTCTATAGATTTTATTCAAAATCTTGATCAAGTGGCATCATTGTGTTGAACACAGTTAGATCATATAAATCAATAGCTGTTAATCAAATGCTAGAAATGTGAGAAATATAATGCTTAGATTAAAAAAAATATGTTTAATTATGTTCTTGACATTTTTTTGTCTTTAACCATACACACACACAGGCCAATCCTATGTGTATCTGTCAGAAAAAAAAGGATGAAGAGTATTTGAAATGCTGAACAAAATAGCAATATCAAGTCCAGCCCCAAATGAAAAAGCCTTCCTCCCGAGGTTATTCCTCGTCTGAGGGAAAAATTGAAGGATAATTTCACAAACGACAAATCTCAATTGCATTAGCAATCTGATACTTCATCATGACTTCAATTAAACCATAGTGAACTCACTCATCTTTCTGTATTTATTCTTTTTTAATCGAAAAATATGATTTTTCATGACAGATTTGCAAATTTGCATCCAAGGGTTAGAAATCCGAAAAGGCAACACACATGCAGCAGAATATTAAACTTTACAAAGATCCATTCCAGTGACTTGAAGACACACACCTGCATTGAGAAAAGGTGACTCAGCATCAGCTCAAAAGGCAAGTCATATTGATTTCTGTTCTGCTTTGTATAGATGGATTACTATTGGGGGCACAGTGATGGCAAACACACTTTATATATTCTGAAAGACATGGACAAGCTCTCATGCTTCTCACAATATTGAGCCTGTAGCCCCCCAAGAACACTGAGATTTCTGCAAACTGGTTAAACCTAAATCCCAAAATCTGAGGCTATGGTTCTAGATTTCACCTTCCATTGTCCTGTCATTGCAAAGACTCACTGGTCAGGTGAATAACTGGCACTTTGCATTATGATGTTTCCTTTGCAATGCAGCTGCTGTGAAAACAAGCACATAGCTGAGTGCAGGGATTGACGCTATGAGATTGGAGAATTGTACTCTGAAAAGGAGCAGTCATGGAATATTTTCCCTGGGTTATTTCACCTGGGAGAGGGTGTCAAATCACTGTGGCTCGATCACACTTGGCCATCGCGGACGCTATTACACACCAAATGCCAGTGACGATAGCCGGGCGGTGATTTTTAAAACAGGATTAGGGGAAAAATCTCACCAGCTCTAAACATAACTCCAAGAAGAGAGTGGGGTTATTAGATTTAATCTGGTTTAATAGAGAAACAAGGGAAGTCTCAGGGCACAGCAGGCAGGCTCTTTACTCAGGTTGCAGCATGGTTGCAAGTTTGGATCCCAGTTAGGGCACTTAATACTAAAATGTACATTCCATCTGTTCAAGCTTTGATCATTTTATTCATTGCACCCACTGGATTAAAAGGTATACATAAAAAACAAAGATTGATCATAGGCCTAGTTTGTGGCTGGAGGGTTAAGCACACAGAAAACGAGAGACTTAAAACAGTTAAACCAAGTGGTCATTATTGGAAATATTATTAGCCTTACACAGCCAAATACCGTGATTATAAGCAATCCCTTAACCAAAGCTTTGAGATTTTATGCAAGATAATCACAGCATATCCAGAGTGGAGAAATCAAGTAAGCTTTAATGGTTGACTGTCATTTTTTACATCAGATTTTTCACACATGGGCCAAATAAATGTTGGATATATTGATAACTGCTGCCAATCAAAATGCATCTTTCCTAAGCTGGGAAAGGTTTATCGCTAACAAGGCTAGGCATGGCATACTGGGGTTTAAATCTCTTTTGCTTGCCTTTCCCTGGGGCACTCATGGCGTGCGGTATCGAACGGTCTCTGGGATAACGCCTGAAACCTGGACCGTGGGTTTAAGGAGGAAAAGCAGAAAATGCAATAAGAAAAAAAAAAAAAAAAAAAGGATGGTCGAATTTACAGCCGTGGATAGGTGTGGCCCAGGGTAGGATTAAGCGCCAGCTGTGGATGAGGCCCGCTGTGTTTTTACAAGCCCCCCGGGGGTCTCAGCACATTTGTGTGCATCTATGAGTGATGGACGAGGTCCTGAGATGAGGGTGTCAGTGAACATTTTCAGATCCTGGGATTTGTGGTCTGCTCAACTTCAAATATCTCAGCAGGTAATTTTTATA